>NW_009242975.1:1791420-1793170 GCF_000388065.1 Fonticula alba
GTGACCCGGCCCGGCAGAGGGCGCACCCGCCGAGGAGGCCCTTAGGCGAGGCCGGCCGACAGATTGCGCGCGCACGCGGCCGATCGCCGCACACGCACCGCCTCCGCGGTTCCCCGGCCCCCCCCCCCCCGTCAGGCTGTGCTGCACATGGTCGAGCTCTCCGGGTGCGTTGGCAGCAAGCCCTGTGTTTTGGTCTGGCGAATGTTTATTCCTCCCCCTCCCCACGAAGGGGCCCCGCAGGCGCGGAGAACGAAGGCCGGAGGGCGGAGGCGACGCGCCCCACACCGCCGGGCCCCATGCCAAGAGGCGCCGGCTGGCCGGCTGGCTGGCTTGAGAGACTGCGCCAGCGCTCCTACCCTCCTCTCGCCTCCCCCCCCCCACCCCCCTCCCTGCACACACGCACACGCACACGCACACACACACACACACACACACACACACACACACACACACACACACATACACATCCCCCCCTCTCCCCTCTCCCCGACACGCCGCCCCGATGGAGATCCAGAGCTCCGCCTCGCTCCCCTCCTACCAGGACCTCTCCTGGCGACTGGATATCAAGACTGCCTCGCGCTCCATCCGCGGGCAGATGACCCCGGTCTTTGTGTTGATGTTTGTCCTGGACAAGCCGGACGGCAGTGCGCAATCCATCTGGCGGCCAGCCGGCCGGCCTTTTCGCCTCGCGTCGCCCCGCCTCGCGCCCTCGCTCCCCTTCCATGCTGCCTGCTTGCGATTGACCCCATGCACGCCGCCCCGCTCAGCCACCGAAACCCGGGTTGTCGAGGCCGATCCCAACACCATCGGCCACCTGGCCCAGACCCTGGAGCTGGCCCTGCGGGAGTCCTCCTCGGCCCACTCGCGCCGTGTCACCCGCAACATCCACTAGAGCGATCCTCCTCCGGTGGCGGAGAGGCCCGACGCGTCGCGCCGACCACGCCCGGCCCCTCCTCTCCCACTGCCGGCATCCCTCGCCCCACAAAACATGCCACAATAAATCACACAAAAGCTCCGACGCACATGCCCCTGGCAGGGGCGGAGGCCCGGGGGAGGGGGGGGGAGATGCAGGAGCGAGCAGGGCATCCTGCTCGATTGCAGGCGGCATCCGGGCATGCCCCTCCCGGCTTCGCACCACCACCGCCTCCGCCGCCGCCGCCGCCGCCGCCGCCGCCGCCCCCCTTCGTGCGCACATACTTTTATCCTCGCCCCGTCGTCCCCCGACGCGCCGCGGTTCAAACAACGAGCAGGGGCCGGGGCACATCGGCAAGAGCCCGTCCCGAACGAACGGCCTGTCATGTGTATTTCCATATCACGTGTCCCCTCTGAAAATGGCTGGCGCTCCAACGGGAAATTGGCCGCCGGCCAACCCTACCGGGAGGCGGCGGCGGCGGCGGCGGTGCGCGCGGCCTCACACCGACGGCAGTGCTGCGACACAGCGCACGGGCTATGGTCGCCATCGGACATTTGTTTTCCCCAAGGGTAAGGTCGTGTGGCTCGAGACCGGGAGAAAGCACGGGGGGGTGCGTGTGTGGCGTGTGCGAGGCAGGTGCCCCGGGGTCTGCTCGGTGCTGGCGCAAGTGAGCGCGAGCTGGAGACGCCGAGGGACCATGGTGTGACTGGCGCGGCGCCCCCGCCCGTCCCCCCCCCCCCGTGCCTGGGCCAGGGCCTCGGCGCGGCTGGCCAGCCGGGCGCGCGCCCCAGTCTGGCGGACTCGGTGCCGGTCTCTTCTCGCCTGTGGGGGGGGGGG
>NW_009242975.1:1794725-1801048 GCF_000388065.1 Fonticula alba
TCGGTATCCTCCGCCACTCGGACTACATGAACCTGGCCCAGTGCGAGACCCTGGATGGTGCGCCTCCTTGCCCCCTCGCCGGCCGCCTGCCGCATTGCCAGCTGCCCAAACTGACCCTCCTGCTTTCCATCTCCGCCGGTGGCAGATCTCAAGCTCCACCTCTCTGGCTCGGACTACGGCAACTTCCTCCAGAACGAGCCCTCCCCCCTGGCCACCACCACCATCTCCCAGGTACTTTTCCCCGCGTGCCGGCCCCCCGGTCCACACACACACACACACATACACACACACACACACACACACACTCCCTTCCCCTTCCTCCACCCCCCACGCTCACACGTGCCCCCAACACCTCCTCCCCTTCCCTGTGGCTAGAAATGCACTGAGAAGATGGTCGCCGAGTTCCGCCACCTCCGTGCCAATGCTGTTCCCCCCCTGTCCAAGTTCCTGGACTACATTACGTACGTCCTCTTTCCTGTCCCCCCCTCGCTCCGGCCGGTCCTCCGTCGCGGCTTCCTCGCTGACCCCTGTCTACCCCCCTGCCTCTCGTCCTGCCCTCCCTTGCCCTTTGGCCGGCATACACACACACACACACAACACACACAACACACACAGCTACGGCTACATGATCGACAACATTGTTCTCATCCTGACCGGCACCCTGCATGAGCGCGACACCTCCGAGCTCCTGGAGAAGTGCCACCCCCTGGGCATGTTCGAGGCCCTGCCCTCCCTCTGTGTGGCCACCACCACGGCCGACCTGTACAACTCGGTCATCATCGACACCCCGCTGGCCCCCTACTTCTCGGCCTCCCTCAGCGAGGCGGACCTGGACGAGCTGAACATCGAGATCATCCGTAACACCCTGTACAAGGCCTACCTGGAGGACTTCCACGCCTACTGCCAGCGCCTTGGTGGCACCACCGCCGAGATCATGGGCAAGCTCCTGGCCTTCGAGGCCGACCGCCGTGCCATCAACATCACCATCAACTCCTTCGGCACCGACCTGACCAAGGACGAGCGCTCTCGCCTGTTCCCCACCATTGGCCAGCTGCACCCTGATGGCCTGGCCCGCCTGGCCCGCGCCGATGATGTTGAGGGTGTCGCCGCCGCTTGCAGCCCGTACCCCGAGTACAGCCGCGCCTTTGAGGACGCCGAGGTCGAGGGCAAGTCCCTGGAGGAGTGCTTCTACGCGTGCGTTTGCCCTCTCTCTTCTTCTTCTTTTTTTTTTCGCTTCCCTCCCTCCCCTGTCCCGGCCGCCCCCGTCTCCTCCTGCGACCATTAGAGGGCGCATGCGAGAGGGAGAGAAAGGCGAGGGCGAGGCGAAAGAAAAAGGGCCCGCGCGAGCCAATCTCCCTTTCCTACTAACACACACATGCCCGCCCGTCCCCCCCCCCCCCCGTGCCTCTCCTTTTCAGTTACGAGGTTGAGCTCCTGAAGTCCAGCTTCGAGCAGCATTTCCACTTTGCCACCTTCTACGCCTTCGTCCGCCTGAAGGAGCAGGAGATCCGTAACATCGTCTGGATCGCCGAGTGCATTGCCCAGAGCCAGCGCGACAAGATCAACCACTACATCAACATCTTCAACTAAGTCTCTTTCTCCCTCGCCGACGCCGCGCCGCAAGCCCCGCAGGCCCAGAGCAAGGACGGACGCAACCAGCCGGCGGAGGCCACTGCGTCGGCCTTGGCCCGTGGTGCCCCTCATGCCCCGGCTTTTTCTCCTCCCCTCTCCCGCCACCGCCCTTTCCCCCTTTGCGCGGGATTCCGACATCTGGCGCCGGGGAGGGGGCGGAGGCGGCGGGCCAAGGCCCTGCTTGCGCGTGCGGGCGCACACACCAACACACATACACACACACACACGCGCGCGCGCGCGCGCGTAACATCAGCGCCTCTGTTCCCCTCCCGGAGGAGGTCAGGGGCGTGCTCCCCTCCCTCCCCTCGCCTCTAATAATACAATTTACAAAAGACAGAACATCTCTTCCGATGTGCGGGGCATTTTCTATTACCAAGGCACTCGTGTGCGCGCTGCGGCGTCGCACTGTCCGCGGGCCTTGTCACGGGGGACCTCACCCCTGCATGCATGCATGCACGACCGCCAGGAGAGGGATATGTATCTCCATTTGCCGGGGGGGGGGGGGGAAGGGAGAGAGAAGTTCCCACACAGAGAGGCAGAAAGAGGGGGAGAGAGGGGGAGAGAAACGAGTGGAGGGCGGCAGGAGGGGGAGACCCGGCCACTGGCAGACGCGAAGCAAGGACGCCCCCACTACTCGGCCGTAAGCCGGCCCAGATCCTCGACCAGCAGGGCGCCCAAAGCCGGGTCGGCCACCGGATTGAAGACGCCTCTCCCCGCGGTGGACAGACAGTCGGCCAGGATGGCCACCTGCGCATGCGTCGAAATCGGCTGGCCACCGACACCTCGCTCGCGCAACTGCGTCAGCCCGGCCCCAAAGTCCCCAGCAAGCAGGGCCAGGTGCGCCGAGTCGAAGTCCTCCACGCCGGCCGACGCCTCGGCGGGGGCGGTGGTGGCGGCCGCGGCGCCGGGAGCCGCCAGGTCGGCGCCCGTCGCCTGGATGGCCTCTCGCGCCAGCAGCAAGTGCGTCATCTCCAGCGCGCTCCGGTCGAGGATCGGCTGGCCGTCGGCCGCGGCGCCCGGCTGCAGCACCGCCGAGTAAATGGTCTCGGCCACGGGGGCCAGGGGATCGGCGTGAGAGCCGGCCCGCGAACTTGAGGCCGGCGCTTCCCGCAGGGCATCCAGCGCGATGCGCTGGTGCTCGACGACCGCCGCCAGGTTCGGCGACTTACGAGTCAGCTCGGCATGCGCCGACTCCAGGCTGTCATGGACACGACCGGTGCTCATGATATCTGTCGGTGGACTGGCGGCGAGGGGGACGAAAGCTGGAGTGAGGGAGAATGCAGGGGGGGGGGGCTGGCGAGCAATGAGCGTAAGAAGGGGGGAATGAGGGCTGGGTGGGGAGAGTGCGCTGAGGCGCCGGGCGAGGGGGGGGTAGTGCAAGCTGGTGTCCGAAAAAGGACCACACGCCCCCCCCCTGCAGAAGGGTACGCCAGTGCGCGCAAGGGGGCGCACGCACGAAGAGAGAGATCTGGTCCGGATGGTGGAGAAGGGAGCCAGCGAAGGGCTGGGGGGGGCCGGGGGGGGGGGGACCGCCGGACCGCAGCACAGGGCACCCGGCCGAGTGCGCGTGGGTCGGGCGGCGGGATCTGCATGTGTAGCATGTTCAGATCGTTGGCACCTGCCTCCATGTCTGCCTTATCAGACTGGGATGCGACAAATGTGTGCTTTTATATTATTCCGTCTTTATTCGGGGCACAGATGCTGTGTTCATTTGTGCGTGCGTGTGTCCGGAACGGGACTCTTCCGGCCCACCTGCTCGTCTCCGCGTCTCTTTCACTCAGTGGCAGGATGCGTGCGTGTGTTGCCAGACGCCTGAGCCGCCCATTTGTTGTTGGTGCGTGTTCTATCCCCTATCTCCCGGCTTCCTTGGAGGTATGACCAGCACCGCGCCCGGCTTCGTGTGGTGTTTGGGGGGAAGAAAGGGGGGGGGGGGAGAAAAGGTGGGAAAAGGAGGGAAACGAAGCCAGAGGCGACAGCACGGGGAACAGGGGCCCTTCGTGATGGCGGCGGCCTTTGGGGGGTGTGGGTGATTTATTTGGGAGCGTCGACTCACCTCCTTCAGGGGCCGCTCCGGCGGCCATTTTCTACGGGAGTCGAATCTAGCTCGGTCTAGAAGAGCGGCGTGCCGGGAGGGAGGCCAGCACTGTCAAGAAGAACCACTCGACTGACCGGGGCGGCGTCCACACCGTCAGCTGCGGGCTGGCTGAAGGCCCCAGCGACCACCATGCCGTGGGACTGGATGCCGCGCATCTTGCGGGGCTTGAGGTTGGCCACCAGGACAACGCTCTTGCCCACGAGCTGAGCAGCATGGCGAGGCCAGGGGAGGGTGGGTGTTAGAGGGCGACGGGGGGATTGCCCGCGGGCCATGGCTGCTGGCGTACCTCCTCGGCGGTGTGGGACTCGCGCAGGCCGGAGCACACGGTGCGCGGGGTGCCGGACCCGTCATCCAAGCTGTCGTGGGCACCCGCGTGGCAGGGGGAACCATGCCCATGGGGCAATGCGCGTGTGTCAGGAGGCGGCACGGGGGGGGGAGGGGGGAGAAGCAGGCGGGCAAGGGAGGGCAGGTGACCTGAACGCACGTCAGAACGTAGAGGCGATCGGCATTCGGGTGCGGCTCGGCCTGCAGCACCCGAGCTGATAGGAGTTGCACCTTGGCGAAATCCTCGATGCCGATGGGGGCCGGGGCGGCCGGGGCGGCCGGGGCGGCCGGGGCAGCAGCATCGACCGCCGGGGCGGCGGCAGCTGGAGCAGCGACATCGGCAACGGGCGCGGCAGCATCGGCGGCCGGGGCAGTGGGAGGTGCGACGGCGGCGGCGGCGGCAGCGGCGGCACCCTCACCCGGAGCCGAGCTGAGCATACGCACGGCAAGAGGCCCGAAGCGTGGGACGCCATGCTGTGCATACAGGCGGACGGAGCTGATAGCGCGAATCATTGCAGGCCGGCGATGCGTGGGCGAGGAGGCAGGGCGCGAGTGGGCGGGGCTGGGAGGGGGAGGAAGGGCGAGGGGGATGGGCCTCACCCCGGCGCCTGGCCGCCGGGCTCGTGCGGCCGCCGGGCTCTTGAGGCCGGAGCACGATCGGCATCCGGGCCGCACCGAGATCGCACATGTGTGTATGTGTGTGTGTGCCTGCCCCGGGGCCTGGGGGAACCGGGCCCAGGTGCCAGCGGATCGCGACTAGACGGCCGCGCTCATGGGCCACCGCGGTCCGGCAGGCGGGCAGATCGCGGCGCCTTCGCCACAAAGACCCTTGTGCATTTCCTTCCCCCAGCCTGCTTTTCCCCCCCCCCCCCCCCCCTCCCTCGCGTGCCCTTTTGCCCTTTCCGTGCGGGGTTCCTTTCGCCTCTCGACCTTGGCCTCCCCCGCCCCCCCCTTCTCCCTCCATCCCTTCCTCCCTCCCTCTCTCCCTCCCTCCCTCCATAGCCCGAGCAGTGTGAATGTCGCTCGCAGGCGAACTGGCGGCGCCGGGCGAGGCGTCGGCCCTGGCTCTGGGCCTCGGGGCTCTGGCGCCTGAGTGCGGGCCGGCGGCCAGTGCGTCGGCCGTCATCCTGCCGGCCTCGCCGAACTGGCACTCCTCCAGCGCGGTGGCCGTGCACCCGCGCCTGCCGCTGGTGCTGCTGGCTTGCAAGGATGCCGTGGTTCTGGTGGCGCCGGCGACCGGTGGCGGGTGCCCCTCGGGGCCCTCGCCGGCGGACTTCCGCGTGGTGGCCTGGCACAATATGAATGGCTCGGCCGGGGCGCCCAATCGATCGATCGTCCGCGTGACGGCCGTGGCCTTCGCCCAGAGTGCGGCCGGGGCCGCGGGCCCGGGGGCCTTGCTGGAGGACGCCCTGCCGGCGGTGCGGCTGGTGGCCGGCTTGTCGGACAACCGGGTGGCCCTGTTCCAGGTGGCTCGCGGCGCGGCCGGCGGCCCGCACGGCGGCGCACGCTGGGTCCTCCGGCAGGTGGCCCGCCATGCGGGGCACCGATCGGCCGGGTCCACCGCCGACGGGGACTCCGGCGGGGTGTCTTCCGAGGGCACGGCCGCTGTGCCGGCCGGCGGGCCGGGCGGCCGGGCGCGCGGGAATCGCTCCGCCGGCACGGTGCCCCCCTCGTCAGTGACTACGGTCAGCGCGTCGGCCGACTCGCCGTGGGTGGTGTCCGGCGATGGGCTGGGCCGGGTGGTGGTTTGGCGCCTGCCATCGGGCGATGCTTCCGCCGGGCCGGACCCAGTGGCCGGCCTCCTTGACAGCCTTGTCCAGCCTGCCGGGCCGGCGAGCGACCCGGCAGCTCGGCGATTGCTGGAGCAGTCGCGCTTCCCGGCCCAGACGCACGGCGGGTCCGAGCAGACGGGCTACTGGTCGCGATTGCAATTGATCGGCGCGGCGACGGGCCCGGCGTCGGCCGGCGCCTCCTCCGGGTCGACCGTGCGCGGGGGCGGCAGCGGTGCCCGCGGTCGCGGGCCACGGGCCGCTGTCGGCGGATCTTCCGGCGGTGTGGCGGCCATCTGCTCGGATTGGGCCCCCTTCGCCGTGCCGGTCTTCGCCATCGGGTGCGTGCTCGAGGCCCCGTCGTTCCCGGCGCTGTGGGCTCTTGACTGACCCTTTCCCTCGCTCCTCGCTCCTCGGGACGACGCCGATGATGATGGTGTGCGTTTGTGTGTATTTCTGTGTGTGTATTTCTGTGTGTGTATTTCTGTGTGTGTATTTCTGTG
>NW_009242975.1:1801508-1808882 GCF_000388065.1 Fonticula alba
TGTATTTCTGTGCGTGTTTCTGTGTGTGTGTTTCTGTGCGTGTTTCTGTGTGTGTGCTTCTCGGTGTGGCACTCCTTACGCCCGTGTGTGTGCACGCGCGCGCGCGCGCGCGCCTGTGTGGCGGGCGGCGGGGACGCCAAATGGCAGCCACCAAAATGGCCAGATCTCCCTTTGCACCGTCCTGCCGGGGGCCCTGCTGGATGGGAGTGCCCCCTTTGCGGTGGCCATTTCCGCGCGACTGCGCGACCATTCGGACGCCGTGCAAACGGTGCGCTTTTCGCCGTTTCCGGTGTCGCCATTCGCCCCGGGCCCGGGTGCCAGCCCGGAACGCCGGGCAGTTCCGACCGCCGGGGCGTCGCTCGGCCCCGGCGTGGACTCGTGCCCGACCACGCCAGGGGTCGGCGGCCCGGCAGGGACGGCGGCATCGGTCGGGCCGCTACAGTTGGCCTCATGTGCCGGGCTGGCACCGGTGCACGCGAGCCTCGGCGTGCCGCTGGTGGAGACGCTCTTCCTGGCCAGTGGCTCGCGCGACCAAACGGTGCGCGTGTGGGCCGTGCAGCCGGGCCTGCTGTCCGGCATCCGGGCGCCACTGCCGGCGGGTGATTCGCACCTGCTGGCCCTTGCTACCAGCTGCCTGGTGCGCTTCAATTACCCGCGCGACTCGACCGGACCCGGGGGCGGCCGCGGCCCGGGGGCAGCCGGGGGCCCATCCGCCGGCGACTCGGCCCCGGATGACGGTCGGCAGGCAAGCCGTCTGCGCGCGACGCTGACGTGGTCCGCCCGGCCAGGGGCCCCGGGCCGGGCTTACCAGTGTGTCTGTGCCCTGTCGACCGGGGCGGCCCCATGTGCCGGGGACCGGCTGGCGCCGATTCTCCTGTGCGGCTCGGCCAGTGGCGAGCTGTCGGTGTGGGACTTGGGCATGCCGCTGGTCCGGCTGCCGGGCCCGGCCGGCGGCGAGGCGGCCGCCGACGAGGCGCTCTTCGACATGCCGCGGTACACGACGGCCGGCGAGTGTGCGGCCTGGCGCCGGCGTTGGCCGGCCGACTTGCTTGCGGCGCCGGTGCTGCAGCATGCGCCGTGCTCCTTCCGGCCGGCATCGGCGGGATCGCCGGACGCCCCGGCCCCGCTCGGGGCTCGTCTCATCCGACGCCTGACCACCGGCGGCCATAATCGCACCATCTTTGGCCTGGACTTCGGGGGGTTTCCTTCGCCCGGCGTGGGGGCCTCCATCTCCATGGATCGGCAGGTGTGTACCTGGGGCCTTCTCCTCGGCCGCGTGCTTTCTGCGATGTCATGAGTGGGAGTATCGGCCTGGTGAACTGACATGTGTGTGTGTGTGTGTGTGTGTGTGTGTTTGTGTGTGTGTGCGTGCGTGTGTGCGTGCGTGCGTGCGTGCGTGCGTGCGTGGGTGCGTGGGTGCGTGCGTGCGTGCGTGTGCGTGTGTCTGTGCGCGCGTGCTCCTCCCTCCCTCCCTACCCCTCTTTCTCTCTCTCTCTCTCTCTCTCTCTCTCTTCGGTTCTCCCCACCCCCATCCGAACGCGGCACCCTCCCGGGGTCAAAGGTGATCATTTGGTCGCTGGCCGACTTGCAGCCGGTGACTCGCATGCCGACCCTCGGGGCCTTCGGCTGGGCCCTGAGCGTGGCACCGGAGACCGGACCGGCCCCGAGGCAGGTGGCCCTGGCCGTGGGCGATGGCACGGTGCGGCTGTTTGATCCGTGCACGGTGGGGCAGCGACGCCTGCTGCCGAGCTCCGGTCCGACCCCCGGCGTCGGGGCGTACGATGGCTGGCGCTCGGTCTGGCGGCGTCTCAACACCCAGGTGACCGCCTGCCGGCATGCGCCGGCCAGCGCCGACCCCCACCTGGCCGGGCGGCTGGCATACGGCCTGGTCGACGGCGGGGTGGGCTTGCTGTCGGCCGGGTCGGCCAGCCCGGCGGTGGTCCCCTCGCCGGGGTTCCACCAGGCCTCCGTGCAGGCGGTGGTCTGGCTGCGGGTGACCGAGCCGGATGAGGCGCCTGGCGGTGGCGCGGCCGGCGGCGCGGCTCCTGGCCGGTGGTCGCTGGCCTCGCTGGCGGCCGATGGCCAGGCGCTGCTGCTGCACCGCCTGGCCGGGCCACCCTCGGGTGCCGAGCGCCCCGCCGGGCCGGAGCCGGCCGACGCTCGACCGGCCAAGAAGCGCCGGAAGCGAGGCCCCCCGGGAGATGCAGCCGAGTCCGGGCCCGGGGCCCCATCGTCGGACGCCTGGGCCAGCGGCGGGCCATTTATGTCGGGCCCGGGGCCGGGCCCGGGCCCGGCCGATCTGACGGGGGCCGTGCATGGCGGGCAGGCCGGCCTGCCGGCCGATGCACGGCCCACCGCACTGGCCGGGTCCCCCTGCGGCCGGGTCCTGGCGGTGGGCTTCTCCAGCGGGCATGTGTGCCTGTATGTCCTGAGCGGGGCATTGGAACATCGGCTGTTGGCCGCCGGGGCGACCGGGACTGCGGCCCATCCGCCGGCCGAGGCGTGCCTGGTGCTGACCGGCCACGGTTCGGTCCCCGGGCAGGAGTCCATCACATCGGTCGACCTGCTGGAGCACGGTACGTGAGACTGGCCCTGTGCCGGGGTCCCCGCCAGGGCGTCTCGGCATTGCTGCCGCTTCTTTTTTTTTTTTTTCCTTTTTGCCTTGGCGGCTCCCTGCCCGACGTCCGTTGTGTGTGAGTGTACATGCGTGCCCCTTCTCACCGGTTTTTTCCCGTTCCCCTTTCCATCCCACCCGCCCGGTCGCAGATGGGGGCCTCCTGCTGGCCGCGGCCACGGAACGCGGGCGGCTGCACGTCGCCGAGGCGGTCTCGGGCCCGGCCGCCGGGGGGCCGGACTGCCCGGCGGCCGAGCTGTCCTTCGGAGGCTTCGAGTCGCAGCAGCACTCGGATGCCGGTGTGGCGGTCTGCTGGGCTGCCGGGCCGCCGGAAGCCGTTCGCCATCCTGGGTACTTGGGATCCCTGGCCGGGGCACCGGGTGTCCCCGGGCCCGAGGCCACGGTGGCTCGTCTGTTGTCGCTCGCGCAAAATGGCTCGCTGCAGTTGTGGCACGTGGTGCTCGGGCCCGAGCGGGGCCGCCGGCGGCCGGTCCTCGCGGCCCGGTACCTGCCGGTGCATTTGGGCCAGGTGCATGGGGCGGCGGCCATGCTGCTACCTGGCTCCCGGGGGCTGGTCATTCTGTCGACCGGCAGCGACCAGACCCTCCGGTCGACGCTGCTGGCCGATGACCTGGATCCGAAGCTGCTGTCCGGGCCGCCGGCCGTCTCGCCACCGGGGGACGGCCCGGTGCCCGTGGCGGCGGCCGTGGCGGCCCCAGCGGCGCCGGCGGTCCCAGCCCCAGCAGAGGCATTCCCCTCGCCCGGACCCGGGGGCCCGAGTCCGGCCAAGCGCCCGCGCGGGGAGGCCCCCGGCCGAGCCGCTGTCAGCCTGGCGCCCGACGCGACACCGGCCGCCAGCCCGGCCACGGGGAGTGACATGGCTGCCGGCGGGGAGCCGGGCCTGGCGCCCGGGCGCGGGCTCTTCTGGGACCTGCTGGGCCAGGGCCCCGGGCCGGCGCCAGGCCAAGCGTGCCCCTTCATGCGCCCGCTCCTGCCGATGGCCCAGTGCCTGGCGCCCGGGGCCGGGCTTCTCGGGCTTCGGCACCCGGCCGGCCCGGCGTGCGGCCGCCAGTGTGGCCTCCTGCCGTTGCTGCTCGCTTCCCCCACGCGAGACCTGCTGGCCCAGCTCCAAGCCTCCGGTGCGTGGCCGGACCCCGACTTGCCCTCGCCCCGCCCCCTTCCCCATGTGTCTCGCCTCCTCCCCCCCCCCCCGGCGTGGATCACTGACTTGCTGCCTCTTCCCCCTTCGCGGCTCCGCCTCGGGCGCCCTCTCCTGCCTCGCTGCTCGGGCGCAGCCCTGGCCATGCCGGCCGGGAGGGGGCTCCTGGCCGGGGTGTGCCTGCAGGCATGGCTTGGCCATGGGCGGCGGGCCCTCGAGCGTGCGTTGGTCGATGTCGAGGCGACGTGCGCCTGTGCCCGCTGCCGGCACGCATTGCTGGCCGGGCTGGCGGCCCTGGCCGGGCACTTTGCCCCGGGAGACCTGTCGCGGCGCTATGCGGCGGCGCTGTGCCGGCCGGCGGGCGCCGGGCGCCGGGCGGCTGCATGTGCCGCGGACCCGGGCCTCGGCCCGCTTCTCGGGGCCACCTTGGTGCTCGGGGCCGAGGGCAGCGCGGCCGGGGTCCGGGCCCTGGCCGAGGCCGGGCTGTGGGGCTTGGCGGTGGCCCTGGGCCGGGTCAACCTGCCGGCGGCTGGCAGCCTGGACGCCAGTGCGGCCGGGCCCCGGGGCCTCCTCCTCCAAGAGGTCCTCCACGCCGGTGCCCTGTCGGCCGCATCGCCCGCACACCCGGCCGGGCCATGTGCCGGCCCGCTCCTGAGCCGGTACGTGGCCGTGTGGCCCTTTTCTTTTTGCCTGTCTGTCCGCCCGTGTCTGTGTCCCTGTGCTGACCCCCCTTGCGGCCTGCTGTGCGCCCGCCGGTGTTGGGCCACGCCCCCCCGGGCATGCGCGCGCGGTAAATGCCCCCCCCCCCTGGACATGGCGATCGGGCTGCGCAGCTTCAGCCGGCTGGATGGTCCTCTTCGGACCGGCACCTCGGCGCCGGCGGCTCTGGAGAGTGTCTTCGGCCCGCCGGAGTCCGGTGGTTTGGTGCCCACGGCGGATGTGTCCCCGGTGGAGGGCCTGTTCCTGCGACTGGACGCCTGCCTGTTCCTGCTGGGCGATGAGACGCTCCCGCTGTCGGAGACGCATGGCGGCGCGACTGTGCGTTTACACCCCTGCCCTGGCCACCGCCTCGCATGTGCGCCCCCCAGGGCCTGGCTGACCCGCATCTCTATTGACCGCCTCCCCCCCTCCCCCGGCCGCCGGGGCCGCCGGCTGCCGCGTGTCCTCTTCCTCCTGGCCAGATTCCGGTCTCCGAGCGCCGGAACACCTTTGCCCGGTTGGCGGGCGCGGCTGCGGAGGTTGCCGCCCGGCTGGGCGCCAGAGCCATGCACCCCCTCGGGGCGTATGGCACGGGCGGCGACCCGCCGGGGGACGGCGCCCTGGCCGGCCGACTGCTATACCGTGCCGGGCTGCTTCTTCAGCCGGATGGCGCGATCGTGGCCGAGGCGCCGGCCGAAGGGGGCCTGGCCGAGTGGGTCACGCGCATCTGCGAGCTCTTGTCACGCCAGGAGTCCACATGATCTCAATCCCGAAATAGTCCACGCCTTTTTGTTTTCCCTTCTCCCCCTGGTGCGCCACGACCGCCGGCGACGTCGGCGGCCCCCTGCCCCGCTCGAGGGGAGGCCTGGCCGGGGTCCAGACGGGGGGGGGGCATTGCTTGGTGGAGACACATTTGTGTGGGTGTGCGCGTGCGCGCGTGCGGGGGAATGAGACCGCGCAAAGGAGGGAGCCGGTCGCGGCCGCCCTCCTCCGCGGCGGTGCATATGGCGCGGGCTGGTTCCTCATCCGGTCAGGAGGCCCTGCCTGCACCCCGTATCGCGGGGTGCGGGGGGAGATGACTCGGGCCGATCGGCGGGCGTGTGCTCCCCTTTCGGACGCACCTGCCCCCGATGGAGGCCTCCGGGGGGGGGGGGGGCGAGGGGCGTGTGCGCGCCGGTGCGAGCCCCCGCGACTCCGGGAGACCAGGCCTGGAGGCCGGACGAGATGCGCGAGGGGCCGGGGACAAAAAGCTGAGGCATTCCCTGGACAGCCGGCGACGCGCGGGTCCCACGCACGACGCGGGCCCGGGGGGCGTCGGGGGGGGGGGCCCCGCCCGGCGCCTGGTCGGCTCTCATGGGGCCGGATGGAGTTTGGGGGCGGGCGGCAAGGGCAGCAAGGGCGGCAAGGGCGAGGGGGGTTGGGGCGGCGGCCGGCCCTGGCGCGTCCGAGGGCACCGGGCCTGCCTGCCGGTGCGTCGTGAGCCGGCTGCCCTGCCGGCCCCGGGGCGCGGTGTGTGGCCCGATTGGGGGTGAGCCAGCCCCGCAGGGTGTGGGCAGTGGGTGGCGACGGGGGCGCGGGTGCGGGCACGCGGCGGGCGGGCCGGGGCACATTCTCCGGGCCCCCGTGCGCTGTGCCGCTATTTTTCAACACCCCGCGACATTTCCTCGCAGGGGGGCGGGCGGGACCAAATTTGGATTTCTCTCGGGGGATGGCCTCGGGGATTACATAAGAAAAGGCGCGCCCGGGAGGGAGTGTGCCCGGTGTCCCGCGCGCACGCAGGCCCTGAGTGCGTGGTTGCGCCGCCCCCCCTCCGCGGCTTGGACCGGCGTCCTGCGTTCCCACCCATTCCCTGCCGGGTGCTCGGGCGTTGGGGCATCCCTGGCGCTCTCACGGGTCGTGGGTGCGGGGCGCCGCGGGCCGGGGGACTTCCCGGCTCCGAGCGAGACGGCCCTGGTGCAGGAACCCCCCCCCCCCCCTGCTGGGCCCCCCGGCCCTCCGGGGGTCCCCAGCAGAAGGCCCCAAGGAGGTGCGGGGCCGCGGGCGTGGGTGTTGGCTTCGGTGCCGGGGGGGAGCCGGGGGCGCGCGCTTGCACGAGCGAAGCCGCCGCACGCACGCACATTTTAGCGAACCATGTGGCGAGAACTCGGGGCCATTTTCACGCTCGGGCCGAACTGCCAGTTGTGACGCTGGCAGGGATTCCGGCGATCCTGGTTTAGGGCCCCCGGCCGGCGGCCGCCCTCGCGCCCGCGCCGGGCGAGCTGTTGGGCGGAGGGGGGGGGGGGCCGGCGACCGCTTGGGCTGGCGCCCGCAAGCCCGGGCACTCGCGGCAACTCCGCCGTCCCTTGCCGGAGGGGAGGCACGTTGCTGGGGGGGGGGGCTGCCTCCGGGTGTGGGCGAATCCCCGCCAGGCCCTCGGGCGGGGCGGGGGGACAGCGGATTCCTCTGTTTCAGAATGGCCAGCGCTGGTGTGCCCTGCCAGGCAGCGCTCCCGGCCCGACCCCCCGGCAGAGGGGTTGGGCTGGATTTCACCCGGCTCCCACCTTCGGGGCGGCGGAGAAACCGGCCGGCGCCCGGGCCAGGACCCGAGACCCAGCGGCAGTTCCCAATGGTCTCCGAGCCATGTCTCGGCCCTGCCAGCGGTGGCCGGCGCCCGGATGGGGGTGCATGCTTGCGCGTTTGTCCCGCCCCCCCTCCCCCGGCCGGGGGAGGCAGATCGCGGGGCGCCCCCGGCTCGGAGGCCGATCGGCCCCTGTGCGAGTGTGTGCGTGTGCGCGCGCGGGGCTCGGCCGGGGGCCCCGGGGGGGGGGCGGGGGGGCGGGCGGGCAAGGGGGAGGTGCGGGCGAGGCGAGGCGAGGCGAGGCGAGACGAAGGGGGGCCCGCCGAGGGGCGCCGGCGCCGGGCC
>NW_009242975.1:1809163-1810278 GCF_000388065.1 Fonticula alba
CGTGCCCCGCCTCTCCGGCCCTAGGTCCGGGCCTGCGGTGTGCGGGCTCGCGGAGACGGTGTTTTCATTTTCGCCCCGTTGTGCCGGAGGGCCGCCCCGCGACGGGGAACGCGCCCGGGGCCTGATCGGAAGCCCGCCCGGCGCCCGGAGCCCCGCCCCCCCCCCAGTGCCGGGATTGTGATCGGTCCGGTCCACGCGGCGGCGGCGGCGGCGGCGGCCTTCGGCCCCGGTGTCCGGCGGCGGTGCGTGGCGCGTCAACTGCGGCTGTGTATTTGCGCCTCCGGGACTGGAGGGGGGGGGGGCACGGGTGCGTGTGCGACATCCGGCCGGGGAGAATGCCCGGAGCCCTTTCCCGGAAGGCTGGTAGGTGTGCGCCCGCACGCCGGCGTCGCCAATCCTCCGGCCGCCCTGCTCGCCCGGCGGGGCGGTTCCCGCGGAGCCTGTGACTACTGGCGCGCTGCCCGACCCGGCCCCCCCCCCCCGGCCACAAGCCCGGAGCGGCCCGCAACCCCCGGGCGTCTGGTCAGAGGTCTTGACTTCCGCGCCCCTGTGGGTCCAATCTCCGAGCCCCGGCCGCGGTGCGGGGGGGGTCATGGGGGAGACGCCCCCCGGGCATGGCCCGGTCCGGGGGAGGGCGTGGGGGTGGGGTGCCGGGGGCGCGGGGGTGGGGGGGGGGGGGTGCCGGCATGTGCACGGGGCGAGGCGAAATATTTCCCTCATCACCAAAGTATGGAGAGGAAGAGCCGCGTCCAGCCATCTCCCCCAGGTTCTGCCCCCTCCTCCCTTCCTTTCCCCTCCCCTCCCCTCCCCTCCTTGGATCTCCCCTTCCCTCTCGCCTCCTCCCGGTGTGCCGCGTCGCCCTTTGCCCGACTGCGCGCCCGGCTGCTCCTCCCTTGCCCCCTCCCCTCCCGTCACTCGGCCCTGTCACAGCCCAGCTTTTCTCGGCCCCGTCCTCCCCCCCCCCATTCCCCCATTGTCTCCCCCCTCGCCCGCAGCTTTGAGCAAGTTCTGCGGCTGAAGATCTCGCGCGCGTGCGCGCCCCTCTCTCCCCCCCCCCCCTCCCCTTCCCCTCGCCTCTGCTCCGGTTGTGTTGCCTCATCCACAGTAGAGCACGG
>NW_009242975.1:1810780-1816105 GCF_000388065.1 Fonticula alba
CTCCCCCCCTGATATGTCCCCTATGTCGCTGGTTGGCCAACGCCAAGCGTCCCTGGCGGACACCGCCCGGTCCTGCCTTCCCCCCCCCCTCCCCCCCTGATATGTCCCCTATGTCGCTGGTTGGCCAACGCCAAGCGTCCCTGGCGGACACCGCCCGGTCCCTGCCGCACGGGGCCGCCACCGGCGGCGGCGGCGGCGGCAGCGGCCCCACCGCCGCCCTCGGCGCCACGCAGCAGGAGCTCCTCCTGCACTTTGACCTGGCCACCGAGCACCTCTACCTGCCGGAGGGTGTGGTCCCGCCGAAGGACCGCCTGCCGCCGGCCAGCGGGGAAGCCGGCCTGACGCTGGCCTCGACTCGGCGGCCGTTCCCCGGCTCCGGCTCCGGCTCGAGTCTGGTGACCGGCGGCTCCTCCTCCGGGCAGTTCGCGTCCCCCGGCGGCGGGCCGGCCGTCGGCCTCCAGCGCCTGCTGCCCGGGCCCGCGCCCTCCTCCGAGTCGCACTTCCTCTTCGGTGCCAATGCCGGGCCCGGCCCGTATGCCGACTCGAGCGCCCTCCTCCCCGGGCCTGGTCTGGCCGACGGGGGTCCCTTTTCGCAGCCGCGCTTCCTGACTCATGGGTGCGTCCCCCCCCCCCCCCCTTGCTATTCCTCCTTCTCGGCCGCCGCCTGCCCCATCGCTGCTGTGTCTCACATCTGCCCTGCTGACGGCTGGGCCCCTCCCCTGTGCCCCCCTTGTTCGGTTCGGCCCGCTCCATGCCATGCCACGCCGTGTCGCCTCTTCTCGCACCCCATGCCGGTTGCCGCGTGGCCCGGTCCAGATCCGGCGGCTATCCGACATCCGGCCACGGGGGCCCCACTCCGACGCCCCCGCAGCAGCAGCAGCAGCAGCAGCAGCAGCAGCAGCAGCAATACCAGCCGGACGCCCGGGCCATCGGGCCGGTGTCTGTCCAGCAGCCACCGCTGCCGCCGCCGGCACAGCAGCAGCCCCTCGGCACCCCCAGCCGCGGGGACTTCCACGAGCCTGGCTCTTTCACCCCCTTCGGCCAGCACCCCGGCTCGGCGCACCAATCCCCCGGCAGCCGGAGCGACTCGTCCTCCCCCCCGCAGCCGGGCGACCTGCACCGGGCCAAGCGCCCGCATGACGCCCTCCTGCCGGGCCCCGGGCCGGTCATCCACCACGGGCAGCACCATGCCCCGGGCTCGGGAGCCGCGCGCTACATGCCCAGCCCCCATGGCCTCGGACCCGGCAACACCCCGGGCCCGAGCCCGCACTATGCCGGCCTGCCGTATGCCGGCGGCCCGCGTCCGGTGCCGGCCCCTCTCTCGGAGGAGTATTACCACGGGCTGGGGGCCGGGCCGGGTCCGTTGGCGGCCGTCCCGCTCGATGTCGGCTTTGCCGGGGCCCGCTCGCCGGGGCAGCACGGCCCGGGGCCCGCCGCCGGGGGGGGCACCTTCGCCATCGGCACCAACAATGGTCCTGGCCCCGGTGCTTCCCTCTCTTCCGGCCCGGGGGGCTACACCCCGCGGCACTACCTGCCGGCGGGCGGGGCCTCGGCAGCCGCATCGCCCGTGGTCGGTGGCGACCTGCCCCTGCACAAGCGCCCGCGCGCGGCATCCTTCTCCGGGGGTCTCTCGTCGCCCCGGCGCCCGGGCACCGGGGTGCTTTCCCACTCGGATGAGGAATCGCCGGTCCTGCCGGCCGAGGACTCCTTCGAGGGCGGTGGCTCGTACGCCCCGAACGGCGGGTCGGCCGGGCCCCATGGCGGGTACTCGTACCTGCCGCCGCCGCAGTTGCTGGTCGGCGCGCGCTGGCTCCCCGGGGCCGGGGCCTCGTCGGCCCGTGGCGGCGGCAGCGGCCCCAACTCGCAGTCGGACTCGCGCTCGGCGTCGCCCTTCCCCGGGAGCGGCCCCTCCGGGGGCCGGGGCTCCCCGGCCGGCACCTCGCGCTCCCTCGTGTCGCGGCTCAATCACAATGCCTCGGAGCGCCGGCGCGCCCACAGCATCAATGATGCCATCACCCGGCTGCGGCAGCTGGTCCCTGGCTGTCGGTCGTCCCTGGTGACGGACACCGGGGAAAAGATCAGCGGCAATGAGAAGGTCACCAAGTCCGATGTCCTGCACAAGACATGCACCTATGTGGAGGACTTGCAGCTGGACTATCAGGAACTCCTGGCCCACATCGACCGCATGGGCCGCGAGATGGACCGGCTGAAGGCGCAGCTGGCGGCCGCCCGTGGGGGGGACCGTGCCGTCACCGGCGCCTCGGCCCAAAAGCCCCCCGGCCGGCAGCATGAGCAGCGGCAGCAGCAGGCCGGCGAGTTGGCCCTGCCGCCGCCGCCGTCGCAACAGCAGCAGCCGCAGCCGCAGCCGCAGCCGCAGCAGCCGCAGCACCATCTCCCCGGGCCGCCGTATGATACGGTGTCCTTGCCGGGCGCCGGGGCTTCGCCGGTCCTGCAGCAATCCCCGAATGCTGGTGGGCCCGCCATGCAGACGCTGGCCCGGTCGTCGGGCATGCATTCGCAGCAGCGCTTCGCCCCGCCCCACATGTATGCCGGCCACCCGGGCGTGGCGCCGAGCATGTTCGGCTCCCCCCGGTCGCTGTCTTCCTCCTCCTCCTCCTCCTCCTCTTGCTCCTCGGCGGCGGTGTCCTCCTCCTCCGAGCCGGAGGACGACCTGAACTCGCCGCACATGCCGGGCCCCGGCAGCGGCCACGGCGGTGGCACCGACCACTTCTCCCCGTCCCAGGCTGATGCCTCCTCCTCCGGGCCACACGGCTTCCCGGTCGGTCCTTCCGTCAGCACGGACGGCCTGTCGCAGCATCTGGCGGCCAGCCCATTTGGCGGCCCGCCGGTCAGCGGTGCGTTTGCCCTCTCTCCCTCTTTCCTTTCCTTCCTTCTTCCCCCTCGCTCGCCGCGTGCACCCCGCGCGCCATGTGCCTTGCCATTCTCTTGCATGGCGACTGCCCTGCTCTCATCCTCGCCCTGGGCGGGCCCCCCCTTCTGACGCGCTTTGTGCTGCCATGGATCCCCCCCGGTGCCGATGCTCCCCCTCCGGCGCTCTTCTCACACACACACACACACACACACTCGACCCACCCCCGGTGCAGATGGCTTTGGCATGGTGGAGGCGTATGGCGCACCCGGGTCCGGGGCCTTTGGGGCGGATCCCCTGGCCGCGGGTGCCCCGGCGGCCGGTGACGCCACGGCCGACGGCCAGATCAACACGCTGGAGCTGCTGGCCCCGCGCGAGCGGTCGCACGTTCCCCAGACCACCGGCACGGCCTTCCTGGAGTATGCCTCCTCGGTGTTCATCTTCATCACGGTGTTCATCTACCTGCCGATGGTGTTCGACCGGGCCACCAACGGCTCGACCAAGGCCGCCCTGTCGTCGGCCATTGTCGGCATGCCGGGCTTCCAGGGGGCCACCGGGGCCGGGCTGGCCGGGGCCGGGGGCACCTTGGCACACCTGGCCGCCGGGGCCGGCAACAATGGCACGGCCGATGTCCTGGCCGCGCCGGACCAGCTGCCGGGCCTGGTGAACTCGCTGTCCTCCAGCCAGAACCTGGTCCTGTCGCTGGTGGCCCTGGTGCCGGACCTGTCGGACCCGCTGTTCCCGGTCCGGTCGCTGGTGTACTCGGGGCTGGTGCTGGCCCTGAAGGTGTCGGTGTCGGTGGTGGTCTTCCGCCTGCTGCTGCTCCGGGCCACGGTCAATCTGTCCTCCTTCTCGCAGATGCGCCAGCGGGCGGAGCGCGCGCGTGCCCTCCGCCACCGGGCCGACGCTCTGGTCTCGGCCGGCAGCATCAACAAGGGCCGCGAGCTGTATGCCGAGGGGCTGGAGCTTCTGTGGGGCCGTCCCCTGCGGGCCATCTACTCGGCCAACCTGCTGTCCCCGCTGACGCGCTCAACCGTGGCCGAGCGCTTCCTCAACTTCTGTGCGTGCCATGCCGCCCCCTCTGGGTCTTCCTCCCCTCCTTTCCCCCCCCCCCCCCCAGCACAAAAGGGGAAGAAGAGAGAGGTATCCCACCCCAAACCAAAGAAATAAACAGCAAAAAAAACCAAAGAGATAATAATTTAACCCACACCAAAACCCTCCCCCCCCCCCCCCCACCCCCCCCCCCCCCCGGCAGGCGTGCTCATCCACACGACTCTCTTCCTGCTCTTCCACGGAGTTCTCTACATCTCCAACCGGGTGCCGGTCTTCCGAATGATCAGCAACCGGATCCTCCACCTGCCCGGTCTGGACGAGGTGACCAGCGAGATGGTGGCCCTGCTGTATGGCATCTTCAAGCACCAGCCCTACGAGACATGGCACACCTCGCTCCAAACCTACTCGTATGCCCTGGCCGCGGTCAACATGGAGGAGACCAAGCACTCCAACAGCGAGATCCTCACCGAGTTGCTGGCCTACTTCTCCATCGGGATCGAGCATGTGCGTGTCGCCGTGCTGCATGTGGATCTCCCCGTGTCTCCGCCTCTCTGCCTTTTTGCCCCCCTTTCCACCCCTGTCCCGGGGCACACTTTCTAACATCCCCCCCCCCCCCCCCCCGCGCGCGCACCCCCTCGCATGCACCACTCCCGCACGCAGCTTGAGGTCCGCGACTTGGTGGAATACCTGCGCTCGCGGGCTCTCTACCTGGCGGCCGTGTATCATGGCCCGGAGCAGGTGGCCCGGGTCCGGGCCATTCTCCAAGCCCAGACCCCGCCCGACCAGCAGCTCTTCCGCATGGCCCGGTCGTCGGCCCCATACCTGGTGTCTTTCATCCTGCGCATCATCATGCTGCTGATGACCAGCGTCAATGCGGCCGTCAGCATGCGCGGCCTGCGTGAGGAGGAGCTGGCCCTGTTCCTGTCGGATGAGGGCGCCAGCGGTGCCGACGTGGCCACCACTGCCGCCGGGTCCTGCGTCCCGGCCGGGGTGGCGGCCCTCAAGGCGCCCCCTGCGGGGGCCGACGCCGGTGACCGCGACGGCGGCCCGGCCGAGACGACGACCCCCGCCGCCGCTCACGACGGCGGCGTCGCCGCCAGCACCGTCCCAGACATGGCCATGCTCGGCTCCTCGGGGACGGCCTCCCCCCTTGCCGAGGGGTGTCCCTCCTCGCCGGCCGCCATCTCCCTCAAGCAGGCCTAGCCTGCGCGTGTGCATCCCCCCCCCCCTGCTACGCATGCGAGACGCGGCTGGCTGGCTGGCTGGCTGGCTGGTGTTCTGCCATCGCGCTCCCCTCCCTCTCCCCCCTCGTCCTTGTGAATGGGTTGCTCCTCCTCCTTTGTATTCTAATTCCCCTGGAGCCGGGCCCGAAAGTGTGCTCGCGCACGTCCCCCCTCCCCCCC
>NW_009242975.1:1816489-1818265 GCF_000388065.1 Fonticula alba
CACATACACCTACCTGCCCGCCCCCCCCCCCCCCCCAAGGCCCTCCGCGGCCCCTCCACCAGATAGACAGCCCCTCTCTCCCCCTGCCCCCCCCCCCCCGTCTTCCCCCCCCCCCCCCCCCCCCCCCCCCCCCCCCCCCCCCCCCCCCCCCCCCCCCCCCCCCCCCCCCCCCCCCTCCCCGCCCCTCTGTCTATTCCCCTCTCCGCTGCCCTCGGCTTCTCCCCCCCCCCCTGCCCCGCTCTCCTCTCCGGGCCGAGATCCTCCTCGCAGACAATAAACAACACATTTGAATTCGATCGTACACATACACACGCGCACTTGCGCTGTCCTGCCGGCTCTTTGCCCTCGTCCCTGTCTCCCCCTTTCCTCGGCGGGGGGCCGGGTCACTTGCGGCTCTTCTCGAGCTCGGCGGTCGAGGGATTGGGCACGGTCATGGCGAAGGAGGACGACCGGCCGGAGGAGCCCGGCCCGTCGGATGGCGGCTGGGCCTCCAAGTTCAGCTGGGACAGGGTGACATCGACATTGACTCGAGCCCCGGTGGGGGCCAGGTGCGAGCCGACTGAGGATGTCCGAGGGCCGGTCCCGGCACCGACGGCGGCCCCGGTGCCAGCGCCAACATGGGGCACAGCATGCTTGGCTGTGGCCGACAGCATGGACTCCGGCCGGTGATGGCGCTGGTGTAGGGTCCCGCCGGTGCGGCGCGCCCCGCCGTCGATCGAGAGCTCGCCGCTGCTGCCGCTGCCGGAAAGGGCGCGCGATACGCTGCCCAGCGCCTCCATCTCCTCCAGCGTCAGGGGCCGGAGGCCGGTGTGGCTGGCGGGGTGCTCGCTGGCCGGGGCGGCCGGGCCGGGGCGCGCCAGGCCGGCGGTCGGGCCGGATGGCGCCAAGTCACCAGGCCGCGGCAGCCCCTCCGAAGAAGGCAGGGGCGAGCTGCTCCGGTCGCTTGGCCCCCCCCCTCCGGGCGGGACCACGGCGCCGGGCGCCGGGGCCGCGCCCCATGCGGCCGCGCCCTCCTCGGTCGGGCGGCCGATCGCCGACGCCGGCACCGGCGGCGACATCATCGCCGATGCTGGGGCCGCCGCGTGGCCCACCTCCGGGGAGTTGAGCAGCGACCCGACCAGCGTCTCTTCCAAGGTCTGGAGGGACAGCTGCGCCGGGGCTGGCACCGGGGCCGGCTGGCGTCCGTTCAGCACGGCCAGGTCCGGCAGCAGGGTGTCCTGCTCGGCGGGCGGGGAGGGGGGCGCGCGCGCGGCGGCCCCCCCGGGCAGGGAGTGCATGGCTGGACGCCCGGAGAGCACGGTCAAATCCGCCAGCATGGGACTGCGGCGGGGCTCCGGGGCGGCGGGCGCGCGCGGGCCGACCGCGGGCCGGTCGCCGGCCGCCGACTTGGGGATCTCCATGGACGAGCGCCAGGACAGGGCTTCGCCGGCTGGCCGCGGGCTGCCGGGCGACAGGACCGCCGGGGCGGCCATGGGCGTGCCTCCGCCCTTGCTGCCGGCCGGCCCGCCGGCGGCCATGCTAGTGGCTGAGGAGCGCCAGCTGCCGGGGCCGGTGCGCGTGGGGCTGGCTGGAGGGGTGAGCCGGTTGCCGGCCCGGGGCCCGGGGGGGGGCCCGCCATGTGGCCGAGCTGCAGCAGCTCCTGCGCCGGTGGCCCCGCCGTTGGCGGTAGGGCTCCGGGGTGGCGGGTCGCGCGCCGGGGACCTGACGCGCGATCCTTCGCCCGGGCGAGTGGGCGACGCTGGCACCGAGGGGGGCGCGCCGGCGCGGCGCAGGTGC
>NW_009242975.1:1819994-1831783 GCF_000388065.1 Fonticula alba
GCGTTAGATCGAGCGAGGGCGAGCAACATGAGGCGGGGGGCACTGCAGGGGGGAGCAGCGCGCGGGCGAGGCGCACGCACCCGGCAGGCCAAGCAGGCCGGTGGGCTCCTCCCGGAAGATGGCCGCCAGGGCGTCGAACTCGGCGCGCCACGAGAGGAAGGCAATCAATTGGTTCCTGAGTTAGCGTGCCGGGGTTCCGAGGCCCGGGCCGCCGTCCGGGCGTGTGGGGCGGGGCGATGTCAGCCACGGCGGGACAGGAAGCGATCAAAGGACAGGTGTTGGATGGAGGAACGGGGGGGCGCGAGGGGGCGAGGCGTGGGACCACAGGCCATCCCGGCTGCCCCGGGCGCCGGGCCCGGCGCACAAGCGGGCAAGCGGCCGAGAGGGGTGGGAAGGGGAGCGGCGAGGGGGGGGGGCCAGATCAATGACCCAACCGCAACACGCACCGGCCGAACCAGGAGCCGGCGATGGCCAGCACGTCCTTGGAGGGGGGGTGGACGGTGGCCACGGCGGCGGTCACCTCGCGCCCGGGCGCCGGGCTCCGCGGCGAGGCCAGCATGGCCACGGGAACCATCATGGGCGAGGCCAAAACAGGGTCGGCATCGCCGGGGCCACGGGCCTCGGCGTCGCCCTGGCGCGGGGAGCGCGGCTGCACCGGCACCCCGCCGGCGTGGAAGGCCACGCCCGGGCGGCCCAGGCGCCGGGGCGAGCCCGGCGTGTCGACGGCCGACGCGGCTCCCGGGCCGTACCCGGCGCTGAGGGCCGCATTGAGGGCATGCTCGGCCACGGCGCCGGTGGCCACGGCCACGGCGATGGCCGCATGCAGGGCCCGGCGGACGGCCGGCCGGAAGCCCGGATCGGCGGCCGCCGCGGCCGGGTGCGCCGCCCGCGCCGCCAGCTCGCTCAGCAGGTGCGTCCAGGCGGCCGTGCACTCCGGGTGAATGGCCCCGAGGGCCTGCTGCGCGCCCTGGATGGCGTACGGCAGCGACTCGGCCCCGGGGAGCAGCAGCTGCGGCACAGTGTCGGCCAGGACCTCGGCCAGGGCGTCGGCCGCGCGGCGGAGCGGCTCGAAGGCCGCGGCTGCTGGCGGGCCGCCAGCCGGCGCGCCCGGGGCCGCAGGGGCGACCGCCGGCGCCCCGGCCGGCGCCGGCCCCGACCCCGCCGGCGACCCGGCCGACCCGTCCCCCCCCAGCAGCAGCTCCACCGACGGGCTGTACCCGACAGTGTCGATGGCGCGCGGGGAGAAGCGCCGGCGCAGGGCCGCCGTGGGGGGCGACCGGCCGGGCGCCGCCGTCGCCGCCGCCGGGGCCGCCGGGGCCGCCGGGGCCGCCGGGGCAGGCTCCACACCCAGGCCGGCATGGCCCGGCGGCGGCTCCGCCACGCCCGACGGGCAGAAGATCCCGCTCCACCGGGCCCCGGACGCCAGGGCCTGGGCCATGTTCAGCGGCCCGAGGTAGGACGGCCGGCTGGGGCCGCCGCCGGTCAGGAAGGCCGCCGCCGGGGTGAGAGCCGCCTCGCCGCGCCGGTCGCACGGCTGCCCGGACCACAGGAGCATGTCGGTGGCGCGCAGGGCCGCGGCCGTGGCGGCCTCCACCGCGGTCAGGCGCTGGAGGATGGTCCAATTGGCTCGGGCCGCGGTGGCCAACTTGCGCCGGGCCCCCTGCGCCGAGACGCCCACCATCCCCAGGGCCACCGGGTCCATGTGGGCCAGCGTGCGCAGGTCGATGTGGGCCAGGTGGTCGGCATACTTGTGCAGGCGCAGGGCCCGCAGCCAGAGGCCCCGCAGGCCGGCCACCGCCTCCAGCGGGCAGGCCAGGCTGCTGGCGGCCGGGGTGGCCAGGTGCGATGCCGGGCGGCTGTCGGAGCCCCGGTCGGGGGCCAGGGCAGCGCCGGGCCCGGCCTCGAGGCCGTCGCCGCCGCCGCCGCCGCCGCCGCCGCCGCCGCCGCCGCCGCCATGGCACGCGTACCCGGCCAGCAGGGCGTTGGCCTGGCACCGGGCGGCCGCGGCCGGGCCGGCCCCGGCGCACCCAGCCCCCGGCGCGCAGGGCCCCCCGGAGGCCGGGTACTGCGGCGGCTGCGGCTGCTCCGGCCGCAGGGGCCCGGCCTGGGGGAAGCCGCAGCCCTCGGCCAGGCCGCTGTCGGCCCCGGTGGCCGAGTCCTGCCGCAGGAGGGCCCCCTGCACGGCCTGGCTGGCGAGGGTCTGATTGGCCGCCAGGGCCAGCAGCCCGCCCGGGGCCCCGACCGCCGCCGAGGCAAAGCGCACCATGCGCGAGAGGAAGGGCTCCTCGAGCCCGGCGCCGATGTGACCACCGGCCCCGGCCACCAGGGCCGAGCTCCAGTCACGCTCGTGGTCGCGCGCGCGCTGCACCGCCGCAAAGTGCCGGATCAGGTCCCGCGAGGGGGCCGGGTTCATGGGCAACAGGACGCCGGCGGGCCGGGGGCCATGGGCCGTGCCGGGGCCCGGGGGGCCGGCCTGCTCCGGGCCCGGCGCCCCGGCCGCCGTCGGCCCCGCGTCGCCGCCCTGCCCCGGGTGCTGCCAGCCGGCCATGGCCGGGAGCAGCGGGCTCCGCACGGCCCCCGGGCCGTCGTGCGCCTCGGTCCCCGGCGGGATGCAGCTCAGGCTGAAGGCCGCCGGAGGGGAGAGGGCCGCGCGCGGCGACGTCGGCGTCACCGGCATCGTCTGGACATGGTGCGCGGTCAGCGGCGTCGGGTACAGCAGGCTGGACGTGCGCCGGGTGAGGGGCGGCTGGGCCGTGGTCAGGGCCGCCGGGGGGGCTGGCTGCGTCGAGGCCGCCAGCGCCTCGGCTTCCAGATCCGCCAGCATGGCAAGCCGCGGGGAGAGCAGCGCCCCGCCGGGGGCGGGCCGGCGCCCGGGGCCACCGGCAGCCCCGGCCCGTGGCGAGGTCGGCCGCACGGCCGGCCCCATCGGCCCGGGTCCGGCCTCGCCGCCACCCAGCAGCGGGCAACTCCGGCCCGGGATCTGGATCGACAGCCCGGGACGCCGCGGCGGCCGGCCGACACCGGTGGCCGCCTCGGCCGGGGCCGGGGGCTCTGGCCGGTCGCCGGCCGGCGGGGGCCCCCCCGGCTGCGGCACCGTCTGGGCGAAGGGCGCCGGCGCCATGGCCGGCGGATCCACCGGCCGGGGTCCCTTGGGCCCGGCCGGCCGGGCCAGGGCGCGCTCGTGGCGGAACTCGCGCAGCCCCACATGCCCGTCGATGGCCACACGGATGTGCTCACCGAGGACCTCGGCAAATTCGCGCTGCGGCCCGGCGAAAGCCGGGTGCATGGAGATGATGGTCACCAGCAGGCGCGCCTGGCGGAAGGACCCGGCCTGGATGGGGCCGCCCTCGGGCCGGGCCTTTGCCGGGGCCTCCTCTTGGCCGCACAGCCGCACCACGGCCGCGGTCATCTCGTGCGCCGCGTCCAGGTACCCGGTGGTCAGAGCGGCCAGGTCCTCCGGCACGCTGACATCGCGCAGGAAGGTGATCTAGCGTGGGCATCGGCCATGGGCGGGCGGGCGGGGGGGGGAGGGGGGGGGGGGGAATACGCAAGCCGCGGACGCGGGGCCCGCCAGGGAGAGCAAGCGGCACAGGGAGCGAGAAGGAGCACCAGCGCAGGGCGAGGGAGATGACTGTCAGACACTTTGGCCCGTGCACAGGGGACCGGGCCAGGCGCAGGGACAGGGGCGCGGGCTGCGGCGGTGGCCCGCGGCTTCCGGGATGCCGGCACGCCAGGACGCCGCGCACGCACCAACGAGATCAAGCGCTGGGCCATGGTTTCGATGGCCTCGATGGCCGGGCCCGGGTCATCGCGCAGACGCCGGCAGGCTTCGGCCAGGCGGCCGGTCAGGCTGCGGATGTACGCCGCATCATTGGCATCGCTGCGGTGCGACGCGCGGGCGATCTCCAGGCGCTCATGGACCCGGTCGAGGTCCTCCTCGGCCAGGGCCCCGGCGGTCGGCCGGCCGGACAGCCGCGGGGACAGAAGCACCGGCGCCCCGGGCACCACGCCGGTCGGGCTGCGCGGGGGCAGCTGCTCCGGCGCGGCCCCATGGGCGCCCGGCGCGGTGGCTTGGATTTGCGCACGCTCGCGCAGCAGCCCCTGGCCGAGGGCCTCCACCAGGAAGAGGAGCTCCCCGCCGCGGAGGGCCCGCTCGGCCGGGGTCGGCTCCAGGGACGCGGCCAGCCGCGGGGATAGCAGCTGCTGCCCGGCCGTCGGGCTCGGGCAGCCGGGATCCGGGCCGGTGAAGGAGCTAGCCGGGGCCAAGCGCGCGGCCGGATCCGCCGGGCCATCGGTCGAGTAGGTTGCCAGGATCCGCAGCAGCCGGTAGACACACGTCAGCTGGACATGCGGAGGGGAGGCCACAAAGGCGCTCTCAAACTCCGGGAAGGGCGGCAGGAGCATGCTGACCCGCGCGACACGCCAATGGCCAAGAGCCGGCGAAGGGCTTTCCCGGTAGGCGGGGCTAGGGGGAGGGAGGGGGAGCGGGAGACGGAGGGGGCGGAGGGGGGTCTCGACCAGGGGGACGACACGAGGGGGACCGACAAACGGGGTGGGGAGCCGGCGGGGGAGCCCGCCTGCGCACACACACACGGAGAGGAGGGCGATGCCTTTGGGGCACGCGCAAAGGGACGAGGTCGGTGGATATTCCCCCGAGAGCAGGGAACGGGAGAGACGGAGAGAGATAGGCAGATGGCGGTCAGAGGAGGGAGAGCCAAGAGTCAAAAGGGGCGAGGCAAGGAGAGGGACGGAGAGGGACGGAGACACGATGGGCGCCCGTCGGCGTGCTCCCGGCACCGCAGCCACTTTTGACTCTTGGCTCTCCCTCCGTCGGTGTGGCACCCCCGCCTCTCCCCCCCCCCCCCCCCCCCCCCCCCCCCCCTGCCTCCTTCCCCGCCGCACCTCGCGTGCGCCAAGGTCCGAGGAGCTGGCCACGGAGTGCGCGCGGCCACTGCCCAGCGCCAACACTCGCCGCACGCCGACCCCCCCCCCGGAGGGGCAGAAACCAAAGTGGGGGGCATCGTGCGTGTGTGCGGTCGCCGCCGGTCTCGAGCCCCATACACACCCGGGGCGGTGTGGCAGAAGGGCCCCATGTGTGCAGGCGCTCTCGGGCCTCCATTGCCCCTCCCTTGATGCCACGCCCATTTGCAACTTGCACGCCCTTGCACACATCTGCGAACAGGCACGCTGATGGCGCCCTTTCTGTGGTTTGTGAAAATAAAAGTCATTTCCGATCGGCCAAGCTCGCACGGCCTCCCTGTGCGGGCCATGTGCAGCACGCCGGCGCGCGGCCGATGGGGCGTGAAAATGAAATCCGGGCGCCGTGGGGACACAGCCCACAACCCTCCGCGGATCAGGTGGACGTCACGAGCGCTGTCACATGCCCACGCCTCGGGGCCCAGATCGAAGAGCCACCATCGCGCGCGTGTATCGACGTGTCCGCCACCCTGCCTCTCTCCCCCCACCCTCCCCGATCTGCCCCTTTTTTGCTCCTGCCCAAACTCCGCCCTTTCTCGCCACACGATGGTCCGCTTCTTCCAGAGCACTGGTGCGCAGCCGTGACGTTGGTTTGTCCCTGTTCCTCGGTCCCTCCTCGGGCCTCCCCACTGTTGGGCCCGGCCGATCTTCCCCATGTCTCACACCCCTCTGTCCTGCCCTCCGCCGCGGGGACGTCCCCCCCGGCCAGCCACCGATCCTCCGACCATGATCTACGTCGGTCGCGACAAGGAGGAGAGTGCGTCGATCGTCTGGTCCCCTCGCGTGCGCCCCCTCTGCGCTTCTCTCGAACACCCCCTTACCCCTTCTCCCTCTCCCCCGCACACACACACACACACGCACAGACGAGGACCTCATCAAGCATGGCTGGGATGAGGATGTCTGGTACGACACGTCGGCGCGCTCCCGGGCCCGCCCACGCTCGCCCCCCCCCCTCCCTTCCCCACCCCCCTTGTCCCTCTTTGCCGGCTGACATCCCACCCTCGATGCGCTCTGCGTCCTCCCTTCGCCCGCGCGCCGAATGTAGGTTTCACGTTGACAAGCTCTCATCGGCTCACGTCTACCTGCGCATGAGCCCTGGCATGACCTGGGACAACCTGCCTGAGGCGCTGCTGAACGATTGCGCGCAGCTGGTCAAGGCCAACAGTATTGAGGGTGCGTCACGCCGGGCCCCGCGAGCCATTGGGCTTGTGTACGAGCGCGCTTGCCTGCCAACAAACTCTCCATGCGGCACGTGTGCATGTACCGAAACTCACACACACACACACACACACACACACACATGCAGGTAACAAGAAGGACAACATTTCCATCATCTACACCCCCTGGTCCAACTTGAAGAAGACCGGCGCCATGGATGTCGGCCAGGTGTCCTACCACAACCCGAAGCTCGTGCGTTTCTCATCCCTCGTCAGCAGGATGGGCCATTTGGCCATGCTCGCCTGCGGGGCCCATGCTAACCCCCCCCCCCCCCCTGCCCTCCCCTCCGTCCAGGTCCGCTACGTCAAGGTGGCCAAGCGGTGCAACATCACGGTCAACCGCCTGAACAAGACCGAGCGCATCGAGTTCCCGGACCTGCGCGCCCAGAAGGAGGAGCACCTGAACAAGCTGGCCTTCGAGAAGCGCGAGCACCAGCGCCAGCTGGACAACCAGTCCCGCGAGCAGCAGCGCCTCGCCCGGGAGGAGAAGGAGCGCAACAGCTACGACCGGCTCTTCGAGAACACCGGCTCCATGCTCTCCAACAAGGAGGCCAGCATGCTGGGCATCGATCTGGAGGAGGATTTCATGTGAGCGCTTGAGAGAGCCGTCCTCCCGTGTAGCTTCCCTCCCCCTCCCCCCTTTCTCGCATGTACGCGCGGCTCAAACTCCCGCGCCACACTCGGGCCTCGGACACATCCTGCGCAGGCTTGCCCTGGAGAATGCCCTCCCTTTGCCACCTCCCGAATACACCCCTGTGCGCGCACACGCGCTTCACACCCACGTTCGGAGCTCGCTGGCCCGTCGGAGGAACTGACAGGCGGGAAAAGAAGGAAATCGCCTTCTTCTTTGCCTGGCGCCTCCTCCCCAGCTACGGCCGTCTGACCTTGCGCAAGTCCCCCCCCCCCTGCAGCGTCCTGGTCGGAAGCCTGTGCGGTGGCCAGCGCGTGCTAGGAATACCGGCCATCGGCCCCTGTCTCCCGGGCAGATGGAGTGTGCCGAGGCCGGGCGAGGAGCGGCCACCCACGAGAGAAGTGCACGAGGAGGCTGCGGCAGCCTGCCTGCGCGCCTCTGGATACACCAAAAACCTCCGAGGGCGCCCCCCAGCGCGAGGGTCTCTTCCTCTGAGACGGCGCTCCTGCCCGCTCCGCTGCCGGCCACATGCTGATGCCCATGCGCCAGGGGCTCCTTTTTGGCTCTTGGCCAAGCCCCCCTCCTGGCCCCGGCACCAAATGCGCCCCCCCCCCTCCCCCCCGGTGTGACTCCTCACCCCTCCGCCTGCCCGCCCGCCCGCCTCCCTCGCTGCCTGCCCCCGGCCCTCCTCCCCGCACCGGCACCGGCATCGAACGACACACACGCCCGACCGTGGGCCTCGCCTCCTCTGCTACATACATGTATATACATAAACACAAATCCTCCTGCGCGTGTGTCGCGTTTGTGTGTGTCTACGTGCACATGGTGGCGGAGTGCGCCACGCGCGCGCTCCTCCTACGCACGCGCTCACGCGCGCACACATGCACACATACACACACACACACACACATACACACACACAAGCACACAAGCACCGAGACATAATCCATCAGACTGTGCCGGAGGCGGCCGCCGCCGCCGCCGCCGGGACCGAGGCAGGAGAGGGCAGCGCTTCGGCCGGACGCGCCCGCCGGCGGACTTCCATCTCGTGCTGGTCAATGCGGCAGAGGAGGTCGCGAGCGGCGCGCGACCGCGCGGCATACATGCCCAGTCGGTCGCGGATGACATTTTCCAGGCCCAGCAGTGCCCGGCCGATGGCCGGCACGGTGTCCGGGCCGGATTGGTGGATGGCCGTCCGCAGGACGCGCTCCCACCGGGGGGCCAGCTTGCCCTCGACGTCGACCATGCGCAGGCGACTGGCCTGGTCACGCACGGCATACAGCTGGACCACGAAGCGCTGGCCGTACTGGCGCAGGCGCTCCACCGATTGCTGGGTCTCCTGCCAGTGCTCGGACCGGGGCCGCCACTGGTTGCTGTTGGCGGGGTCGGTGCCCGTGGGGCTGAGCCGGGCCAGGTCGTCGTCCTCCTCGTCGTCGTTCTCCTCCTGGTCGGCCTCCCCTTGTTGCTGCTGCTGATGCCGCTGCTGCCCACCCTCCTCCTCCTCCTCCTCCAGGGCAGCCGCCCCATGGGCGAGGAGATCCGGGCGGGGGGGGCGGCGGCCCTGGCGGCGGTCATCATCGACCTCATGCTGGGCGTCATGGCTCGGGTGGCTGTCAGAGTCCAGCACGGAGCGCATGTCGCCAAGGGTCAGCGGCCGGACCCCGGCGCCGGGCCGGTGCTCGGCCGAGGGGCCCGGCACATGGTCCGCATCGGAGGAGGACCCGGAGTCGCTGCTGGCATCGTCCGAAGACACATCCAGCAGACGGAGGCCGGCCGGGGCGCCGGCCGAGGCGCCGGCCCGGCGCAGGGCCCGACGTGCCTGCCGGCGTTCCCACATCTCGCGGTCCTTGCGTTGCTTGTCCACCACGCGGCTGTGGGACTCCACCGCGCGGGCCACATACGACACCAGGCGCGCCAGCTCGGCCATGCTGCCCTCCAGCGAGCCGAGCGACTGCTCGGTGGACTTGAAGACCGCCCGCAGGGCGACCACCGCCTCGCGGCTCAGGCACCCGAAGAGGATGCCGCTGGCGGCCAGCGACTGCGACACCATCGGCGACACCGGGGTCTGTCGGCCGTTGGCCGAGGGCGAGGCGGCCGCCGCCGGCGAGCCGGGCACCATGTCCGCGGCCGGGCTCGGCAGCAGGGGGCTGATCGCCGGCAGCCCGGGGCCCCCGTCGTCAGGGGTGGCCGGCACGCCGTTGGACCGGGCCGCCGCCGGCGGGGTCAGCGCCCCGAGTAGCAGCTGCCGGCGCACCTGGCTGAAGATGTCCAAGACTTGGCGCGCACGGTGGAAATGGTCCAGCCCGGCCACGAAGGCGGTGTTCACCTTGCACGCGGTGTCCAGCAGGTCGGCCTCGGCGCTGACGTCGCTGCTGCCGCCGCTGCTGCTGCTGCTGCTGCTGCTGCTGCCGTCGCACTGGCGGACGAGCGTCGTGCCGAGGGCCCGCTCGACATTGGACCGGGCCGACTCCAGGCTTCCCTCCATGGCCAGCAGGCTCTGGGTGAGGAAGCGCATGGCGACCATGGCCAGTGTCATGAGGGAGTCCGATTCGTGGGCGGCCGGCACGCGGCCGAGCCCCATCCCGGGGTCCGGCTTGGATGGCGGCGGCGCCGCCACGGCCCCGGGGCTGGGGGCCGTGTCACCGGCGGCCGGTGCCAGCCCCGGCGAGGTGGGAGCCGACACCGAGCCCGCGGTTTCATGGGCCCCGCGGCCGGACTGGTCGTGGCCCGGCCCGTGCGGGACCGCCGGGAGGCTGCCGGACGCCGGCCGCAGGCCCGGGCCCGCTCCTCCGGCCGTGGGTTCCGCCGCCACGAAAGGGGCCCCGCGAGCGGTGAACACCACGCTGGAGGGGCCGCCGCCGGGCCCATCGGCCCCGGCATCCGGCCGGCGCGGCCCCATCGGCAGCTCGACCACCACGACGGCGGCCGGCGGGGCCGGAGTGCCGACCTCGGCCGCGGCCGGCCGGCACGCGCTACCGTCGCCCGGCGACGAGGATGGCGCCATGTTCGGGGGCCCGGCTGGGCCGGTGGCCGGGCCGAGGGCCAGGTCTTCGGCCGTGCTGCTGGCCTCCACATTGAAGGACCCGCAGGCTTGGCCGGCCGCGGCCGACATGGCCGGGCCATCGGGGGCGGTGGTGGCGGCGGTGCCGGCGCCGGCCGGCGTGCCGGTCGAGGGCTCGGGAGCCGGACTCGCGCCCTCGGGGGGGATGCCGGCGGCTGCGGCCGGGCCCGGCCTGGCCGGCAGATGCTCCGATGTCGGGGTCGAGGTCAGGTCCGGGACCGAGTCGGGTCCCGGCAGCGGGTCGACCCGGCCCTCGGGGTCGGCCTGCATGCTGCGCTGCAGGCGCCGGGCTTGGCGCTCAAGGGACCGGCGCTCGCTCGGGGCCAGGACCCGCTGGCTGACGCTCGAGGCGGAGAGCGGCCCGCCGGCCAGCATCTCCTCCACCCGGTCCTCGCTGATGGCCGGCTCGGCCGGGGGCCCGGCCGACACCGGGGTGCGAATGCCCTCGCCACTGGCGGCGGCCGCCAGCGGGGCCAGCGGGCTCCGGCGCTGCTCGGACCCCAGGCTGAAACGACTGCCGCCGGCCGCCGGGGGCTCCGTGTCCACGGTCAAACCGAGGGCCGCCGGGCGTCGGAGTTTGCCCGGGCTACTTGCGGACCCGTGCCCGTTGGGACTGGGGTCCGGGGTGATGTGCACCATGAAGGATCCCTTCGCCGGGGTGGAGGAGCTGCCTCCGCCGCCGCCGCTGCTGCTGCTGCTGCTGCTGCTGCTGCTGCTGTTGCTGCTGCTGCTGCTGCTGCTGCTCCGGAAGGCGCCTCGGAAGAACTTGCTGATGTGGCCCCCACCCCCGGACTGTGATGATGAGTGGCCGCCGCCGGAGCCGGAGGCGCTCGGGCCTCGGGTCATGTTGCTCGCTCACGGTGGCCCTGTCGGGGCCCGGGGCCCGGGGCGAAGCGCGCAAGCAGGGTGTCAGCTGAGGCTCGAAAGGGCGAGAAATCGGGGCGGCGAAGGCGGGGACCTGCTCCCGGGGGCGGGCGAAGACATGCTGCGTACCTGACACGCAGGTGGGAGAGTCACACACACACACACACACACACACACACACGCGGGCAGGCAGGGGGACAGGGCAGGGGTCACGGGATGCGCAGGGAGGAAGGCGCCCGAGGGGGAGAGGGGGAGAGGGCGAGACGGCGAGTTTGCGAAAGAGGAAGAGGAGGAGGAGAGGGGCGGGGGGCAGGTCAATCGTGCCGGGAGCGGAGAACGAGCGAAGAATGATGCCTCCCTCGGCCTGGACGGCCAAGGGCGGTGCCCTGGCGCCGGAAGTAGCCCCTCGCCGGGGACGGCCACCGGCCATGGCGCCGGCGGAGCGGCGGGTGTCGGCCACGGCGCTGCGGTGCCCGTGCCGCCCACACACCTCAGTACTACCCGGAACCCCGGTGCCCCTCCCCCTCCCGGTGCCTGGCTCGCCCTCGCCCCGGGGGCGGCAACGGGGCCGGGCACCCGGCTGCCATCGGCATCGCCGGCCCGTGGCACAGACGGCATGTGCCCCTGCAGCAGCTGCGCACCTGGGGCCCGGCTCTCTGGCGTGCTTGTGCGCGCTGCTGGGCCGGCTGCCCGCTTCGGTGTGCGATCATGATGGCGGCGGGGAGCCGGCTACCCGGGCCCGGCGGCCCACCCCGGCCCGGCCTGCTGGTGTGCAGCTCCCCCGCAGCTGTCCTGTGCGGGCGCGGTGCACGGTCGGCCGTTGGCCCGCCGGGCGGGCTGGGGCCGGCCCCCGCGCTGGCGCGGGCCTGCCCGACGGCCAGCTGGCCACAGGAGGGTAGAAATACCCCGCTGGATGGTGTATCATTTGGCATGCTTGCTTCTGCCTACCCTCCTCGAGCGCGCGCGCCCCCTCTCGCCTCCGCCCTCCCTGCCAACTGACCCGAGCCCCGGCAGGTGGCCCGGTGGGGGAGGGGGGGGG
>NW_009242975.1:1831828-1836890 GCF_000388065.1 Fonticula alba
CCCCCCGCCCGCCATCCGCCCGGCATGAGAATGCATGGTCCACCGGTGCCGGGATCGGGGCCACCTACTGGCCGGGGGCCCGCTGGTCCGCCACCCGCAAAGGAGCCCCCCGCCCCCTCCCATCACAGCCGAGCAAAGTCGCCTCTCGACCGGCCCCCGCCCTCCGCCCCACTACGAAGGTCCGGGTGGCAGAAATGCGCCACCCCGGCGCCCGAACCCACGGCGCGATATGGCGGCATCCGCGAGCCGGCCCCCCGGGTCGTATGCCGGACCATGGTGCCCCCAGGGTCCGGCACGCTTCCTCTTGGCGGCCGCCTCCCGCTCCCGGGCGGGGGGGGGGCGCCTTCGGGTGACCGGTGAATGGGGGAGAGCGGGCAGCGTGCGGCCGTCGTATTTTTCTGGCTGCTTCGGGACCGGTCCATCCTGGAGGCGGATCCGTCCGCGCAGTGCCCGCCGTGGGGTGGGGGGCATCCACACGCGGGACCGGCGTGCCAAGATCCGGGCAGGGTTGCCCACAATCGACCCCGGAACCATTGAGGGTGAGGCCGGGCCAGTCTCATCCATGGGGAGTCCCCGGGCGACGGGCTCGTGTGTTCGGCCCCTGGGCGCACAGAAGCCGAGAAATTGTCATATGTCTCAAAAAAAAATGCCAACCGCATTTACACTTTCTCCCCCGGCCCCTCCTGCCGAAGAGACCCTACGCCGTGGTCGGCGGTCCATCATGACGCCCCAGACCTCCCGTCGAGGGGGGGAATGAGCCACCGGGGGGATGCGCCCTTGACGGGGGGGAGGGCCCGCGAGGTGGGAGGGAATGCCAAACCCGCGGCTCGGGCCAAACAGCTGTGCCATGAGGAATGCTAAATTGAAATCGGCACAGAAGCCCCGCGTGACATGGCCCCCGCGTGATGTGCGTGCCCCTGGGCGCCCCATGGTGGCGCGCGGGGCCCCGGCCTTTTTGCGAGCCCCTCCCCCTTCGGACGTGGGGGCGAGTGCGACGGACCTCTTCCCCATGTGTGTGTGTGTGTCCTCTATCTCCCTGTGCCCCCTTCTTGCTTTTCCCCAGCCTCTGGCTTTTGGGCTTCTCCCTGTCCGGGGGGGGGGGGGGGGGGGGGCGGATGGAGCCGGCCTCTGCCCCCTGGCCCACTCCCGCCCACGGCGCACACAGCGGCGGCCCCTCGTCATCGCTTGCTGGCCCTGGCGCAGTGCCCAGCGAGCGATGCCCGCACGCACAGGCACCTGCACGTGTGCGGCGCGCATCTGGCTGCTTTCCCTCGGGGCCTGTCAGCAAATGTCTATTTGGGTTGGCGCGTGGCGATGTCGCGAGGGACATGGTGCGCCGGCGGGGGGGGGGCGCTTCTCCGGGGGTGCAGGGCGCGCCACCGCCGTGTGGCAAGCTGGCGAGGCCGAGGGCAAGGAGGGGGGGGGGGAAGAAAAAAAGAAGGAGCAAAGCCCACAGGGACCGGGAGGAGATGCCGACTAAAGGACCCGGTCCTGCTGGCGGCAGGTGCGGCACTCGACCCGCAGGGCGCAAGTGTCCGGGCAGAAGGCGAAGGACACCGCCATATGGGGACAGCCTCTTTGCATGCAGACATGCATGTGCGGGAGTGGGCGAGCCGCATGGGGTGTCAGTGGTGTGGCCGGGCCGGCGGGCACGCCGAAGAGGTGCCCCCTCCCGGTGCGAGAGGGGGAGAGGCCGGCGCGCGGAGCGAGTCAAGAGAGGGGACACCCGTCCGGCAAGGGCCCCGAGCAGAGGCCCAGAGCACGGGAGACAGCGTACCGGTGGTGGTCCAGGAGCAGGGATTCCACATGCAGGTAAACCTCGTCGAGGTTGGAGGCCGAGGCTCCATTCTGCGCGTGGCGCACGCGCCACCGCGAACCCGGGGCGGAAGGACAGGCGAGCAGGGAGGGTCAGACTGGCGCGCCCGGGCCGGGGGAGGGGGGGGGGGGGGGGAATGCGACGATGGCCTCTGCATGTGGAGGTCGCCGTGCGGGGCGCCATGCGTGAGCGACGTGCGGGCGTATGGCGGCGCACCTGAAATACCACCCGCAAGTGGCACCGGGAGCACTGGAGTCCGCGACCATTGGGGAGCAGGCCCGTCGTGCTGGCAGCTGGGTTCTGGAACACCTCGGGCACCAGGCGTCCCCCTGCACCGGCGAAGAGGCTGCCACAGCAAACAAAGCACGGCCGCAGCAGGGAGGTGAACATGCCCGGGCCCGAGCCGGCCGAATGCGTGTTGGGCGTCGAGGCCGGGGCATCCGAAAAGTCCAGCTCGTCGATGAAGGTCAAAAACTCTTGGTCATCCAAGGCGGCGGCGGCCGCTGCCTCCTCCTGCGCGAGGAAGTCCGCCTGCAGGATCTCCTCCACTGGCGAATCAGCGCCAAGGAGGAGGAGGAGGGGGAGGAGGAGGAGGGGACGGGGGTGGGGGAGGAGGGCATGTGCGCCCGACCAAGCCCACATACATCACGATGTGAGCAAGGGGGGACCGGGAGAATGGCGAGGATGGGGATGGTGGGGAGGCTGCATGTGCGTGAACACGCGCGGAAACAGACCGGCGGTCACGAACAGGTGGCTAACGTACACTCCTGAGCAATCTGCTCCTCCAGCGCCAGGAGTTCCTCCACCGAGAGGTTGGTGAAATCCTCGTCCTCGACGAGATCTAACCCGATGACTGGGCCGGCCCGATGGTGCTCCTCCTGAGAGCCCTCTTCACAGTCGTCGGAGATGGAGAAGCTCCGGAGGAGGTCGTCCCCGCGGATTTGCAGGTCCGATCCCGGGGGATCCGAGGCCGGAACCGGTGGTGCTGGCGGCAAGTGATCCCGATTCCGTCGGAAGAGAGCCGCACGGACCTGACGGATGCGCTCGCGACTCTTTTCGGCCATCCTGCGCGGAAAAAGCGGGGGTGTGTGAGGGTGAGCGACAAAGCGGGTCAATATGCGCCCCCCTTGGCAGAGAGAGAGAGAGAGAGAGAGAAAGAGAGATGGGACGGGCGGTCAGCCGGGGCGCACTGGCTCCGCCGGGCGTCGGAGAAGGCATCGTCCCCGGCCAGCGGGGACCGGCCGCGCAGAGACATGGTCTTCGAGGGGGTGAGGCTGCGCCGACCTCCGGCACCCTCGGCTGCCAGCGACCGAGAGGGCGTCCGAGGCTCCACGGTGCCCGCCGGCGGGGGGTGTGTGCGCTCTATCGGCGTGGCTTCTCGAAAGCGGGGGTCCAGGTCCATCGTATTCTGGCGGAGAAAGCCTGTGAGGGAGCCGGCGTGGAGTACGAGATATGTATGGATGTGTGTATATATATATATATATATATATGCCTGCCTGTCTGTCTGTGTGTGCTTGAGAGAGTCCTGTGATGGAGCGCGCGTGGAGGAGAGGGAGAGAGAGAGGAAGAGGAAGAGGAGATGGGGGTATGCTGAACTGCCTGGCCGGAGGCGTCAGGTCAGCGTCCGGCGGGTGCCCAAAAAAAACCTGCCCCAGGGCCTGATCGGGGGACCACAGAGATCTCTCCGATGCAGGTCCATGTCCGTGGCCCCGTGCAGCTGGATCCGCCTGGCTGGCTGGTCCTACTTGTGGCGCCTGGGCATGCGCGCGCGCGCGCGCGCGCGCGTGTTGTGTATGGGGGAATGTGCATATGTTGTGTGTATGCGTGTGTTTGTGTGTATGGTGTACGGACATGTGCATCCAGGCGGGGGCTTCTTACGAGAGGCCCCAGCCAGATCGGCCCAGCGTCGCAAGCGTCCAGATCCGTCGGGAGGAGCACCCGATTTCGTTGCAGTCACATGATGTGCCCAGCGAATCTCACGCGCGGGCTGGGCTCGGCGCGCAAAGCACCACGCCTCCGTGGGCGGCTCTCTCCCCGCCTCGGAGGAGGGGCGGCCGGGCTTCCCGGGGCTGTGAGCCCTTTCTTCCGGGCCCTGAGACGACGTCCCTGACCCCCGCCCCCCCCCCCCTAGCACCCTCGTGAACATGCCGTTGCCCTTGGGGTTCTCCTGGCGCAGCCGCCGCCCACCCCCTGCCTTGCTGTATCTGCCGCTCCGGAGGAGAGGGGAACGGTTTCTCTATTTGGGGGCGGTCGACACACACACGCACGCACACGCCACTCTTGCCCCCCGCCCCATTTCACACACACACATACACGCACACATATGGGCACATGGCGCAGCGCACTTGCACATACACACAAGCCCAGGGGGGGGGGGGCGGTGAAGGGGACCGAGGGGGGAAGGCGGGCGAGGGAGGGAAGAGAGAGGGGGGCAGGAGAGGGGGAGGCGGAAGGCGAGGAGGGGAGGGGGGGGGGGGGGATCAATCAGCTAGACTCGTCCCCGTCGGCCGCCTCGGCCTTCTCGGCGTCCTCGCCCTCGGTGGTGGAGGCGCACGCCTCGGCCGCAACCGAAGACTCGGGCTCGGCGGCGTTGTCCACAGTGGCCTCAGCAGCCGGGGCAGCGGCCAGAGCGGCCACGGAATCCTCAGACTCCTGGTCCTGCTCCTCGGCATCGGCCGCGGCGACGGCGACGGCAGCAGCCGGCTCCGCCTCCTTGTCCTCGTCCTGCTCCTTGGGGCTGGGGGCCTGCTCCTTGGCAGACTCCTGCTCCTCGGAGGAGGTGGTGGTGGTGGTGGGGGGGGCCGACTCGTCAGCCTCCGGGACGATGGCCGGCACGCGACCGCTGCGGCGGTCCTCCACCAGCTGGCGCCAAGACTGAGCGTCCGGGCCGCCGGTGAACGCCTGGAGCAGGATCTTCTCCGACTCCTTGGAGGTAAGAAGGTTGTCCAGCTCGGCCTGGCCCAGCTCCAGGGCCAGGGACTGGGCCTTCTCAAAGCTGGCGGTGATGGTGTCGATGGCGGCCAGCAGGGCCGGCACATCGGTGGCCACCGAGGGGACCGGCAGGCGGAAAAGCTGCAGCTGGCCAAGCATGGAGAGGTCGAAAGTGATGGCGCTGCGGGGCGAGAGCCCGAAGGTTAGACACGTATGGACATGTGTGTGTGTGTGTGTGTGTGTGTGTGTGTGTGTGTGTGTGTGTGCGTGCGTGCGTGCGTGCGCAAGGGTGCAGAGGCGCGGGAGCATCGGAGG
>NW_009242975.1:1837652-1842961 GCF_000388065.1 Fonticula alba
CCTCCTGCATGGAGGACCGCTGCTTGTGCATCTCCTGGGGGGGGGGGGGGGGGGGGGGGGGCGGGGCCCGGGGGGGGGGGGGGGGGGGGGGGGGGGGGGGGCGCACGTCAGGATCCGGCCCCCAAGCGCGACAAGGGAAGTCAGTGACACAGGCGTACCGTAAGTCGAGGAGGAGACCTTCGCGGTCATGCTGCTGGAATACTTGTCCACGGCGGCGCGAGCCTTCTCCACCTCCTGGCGGGCGGCCTCGTGGGCCTTGAGGTCGGCGGTGACGGTGGGCTGCATGGCAGGTCCGACAGGGGGGGTATGCGCGCGCATGTGCGTGCGTGCGTGCGTGCGTGAGCGCGTGGCGGCCAGGTCAGCGGGCGTGGCCGCCGGGGGGAGGGGAGGGGAGGGGAGGGGATGTCGACGCGCACCTTCAGCTTCTGGCACTCCTGAACAAGGGCGTTGTAGTTGCGGTAGGAGACCACCTGGCGGTTGAGCTGCTGCAGCTCGTCGCGGTGCTGCTGCAGCTTGACCAGGGAGATGTGCGGCCGAGTGGGATCGGTGGAGCCGTTGATGACATCGGTGACGACGGCAATGCGCTGCTCAATCTCGGCGAGGTTGCGGAACTTGCCAGGGAGCTTGAAGTTGGCAATCTTGCTCTCCTGTGTGCGCATACGGGTGTACAAGAGAGGGAGGGAGGGAGAGAGAGAGAGAGAGACAAAGGAAGAGAGTCAGCAAGAGGCGAGACGGGCGTGGCTGGCCAAGAGGACCAGCAAGCAGGTCAGAGCGCGGGCGGCGGGCTGTGAGTGCGGACCAGCTGCCGGTAGGCGACCAGAGGGCCATGGGTGGAGGTGCTGTTGAAGGCAGCCTCACGAGCCTGGGCCTGGCTCAGGGCCTTGTGCAGCTCGTCCAGCTGCGAGCGAGACTCACGGAAAACATCGTCCGAGGTGTCGAGGGCCTTCCTGATGTCCTCCTGCGGGCATGGCGAGGCGGGAGGAGGGAAGGGGGGAGGGAGAGAGACGAGTCAGGGGGAGGGGAAGAAGGGGGAGGGGAAGAAAGGAGAGGGCGTGGAGCGAGGCGCGTGGACACTCAGGCCGGAATGGCGGGTAACACCGGACAGGGGGAGGCTGCCGGAGGGGGGGGGGGGGGGGGGGGGGGGCGGAACAAACGAACAAAACCAGAAGGGACAAGATCTGGTCCTCGATGTCCTTCAGCTGAGTGCGCAGCTTCCCGAGCTGGTCGTTCTTGTGGCCGGGGCCGGTGGCGCGCGGGCCAGTGGGGGCGGCCGGGCCGCGGGTCTTCGCCATATTGAAGGACATTGTGCACGGGGATAGGGGGAAAGGAGGCGGGAAGAGGGGGGGGCGCGAGAGAGAGAGAGAGGGAGAGAGAGAGAGGGAGGGAGGAAGAGACGAGCAGGGAGCGGGGAGGGGGAGGGGGAGGGGACTGTGCGCGGGTGTCCGGGCCGCGCCGGCCGGGGGCGGAGCCCCAGCCGGACATGGCGGCGCAAAAGCCCAACCCCTGGGCGCCCCGCCGAGGGGCAAAAGAGGCCCGGTGGAAAACAGGCGGTCGAGCGGCAACGGCCCGGGGGCCCCCTGCCCGGGGGCGGGCGCGGACGCGGGCGCGGGGGCGGGAGCGTTTGCGTTCCTTGGGAGCGGCCAAGGGCGTGGGCAACCGGGCGCCAAGCAGGCGGCTGGCGTGAATGCATGTCGGTGTCCCGGCTCGGGACGGCGCTCGGGCCGCAGGGCGGACGGGCCGGAGTTCGCCCTGCCGTGGCACACCCCCCTCCGGGCACCGGCTGTGGAACAACTGGCGCCACTAGAGGATGGGGAGGGGGGATTTAAATTAAAAAAAGCCGGTGCCATTGGCCCGGGGAGCTGGACCGCGCCCGGCCCCGTGGTGGTTGATGTTTCCGCCGCCGGAGCCGTCAGATGAGCACGCCGCGCTATATCGGGGCGGTTCTCTTTTCCGCGGCCGCGGCTGGCAATCGGGCTGGCTCATCCCCCGTCCCCCCCCGGACCGCTCCCATCCAGACTGCACGGGTGGCGGCAACCAACGACCGGCTAACATGCACGAGCCTGTGAGCCACTCTAAAGCCGCCGGTGAGGATCCCTCCCCCCTCCCCAAGGGACGGGGTGAGACCGAGCCACAGAGGGAGGAAAGGATGCCACACCGTCCCGCCCCGGCCATCAGCCTTTCTTGCCCCCCCCCGTGTGTACGGACCCCGAGAAAGCCCCCCTCGGGGGGGGGGGGGCGCCTCAAGGAGCGACCAGCCGCTAACCCTTAGCCGGGAGATGCTCCGGCCAGGGGACACACAGGGGGGGAAGGGCCGGGTGAGCGCACGCATGCGCGCCGCCCGGGCGCCTGGCAGGAGAAAATATCCCCCAAACATGCAGGCCCTCGCCGGCGGCAAGTCTCCCGGACGGCCCACACTTCACCCGGGGGAACCCAGTGCCCGCGGCCCGGGCTGGCGCTCTGTTATTGTTTTCTTTTCTTCTTCCCCGCCGTCCAACGGGGAGCACCCTCGCTCGAATGACCCCGGCAAACGGCCGGCACCGCCCAGCCTGCGTGGATGAATGTCTCGCCGTCTCCACAGACGCATTTCCCTGCGCAGGGAGGCGCATGTCTCGGCGTGCGCGGTAGTAATATGCGCGCGTCCGGGGATGTGGCAGAGTGACCGCCAGCCCCCCCCCCCCCCCCCCCCCCCCCCCCGCCCCCCGGCCCCGACGCCTGGCGCATCACCAGCCCCTCCGCGCCCCAACCAGAGCGGTGGGACACCGCATCGTCACGTGACCCTCGCCGGTTAGAGACCGCCCGGACGCCGCACTCGGCCCTCTGCTGGTTGCCGGCCTTTTCCGCGCGCGACCGCCGGGAAAGCTGAGCCCGGCGTCTCGATCTGTGTTCATTTCGCTCCTGCCGCGGCCCAGCTAACGTGCCGGGTCCCGACCCCGCACCACTGCCGGCTGTCGTCACCACCGCTGCTGCTGCTGCTGCTGCCGGCGGTGCCGCTGCCGGCGCCCGGAGCCGGGAAGGACTTCGAGATCTTGGTGTATTTTTTTTTCCGTGCTCACGGCGGGCCGAGTCTACGCCAGCCGACACAGGGCGGTCAGGGGCACGGTCACCGGCGCGACCTCGCCCGTGCCAGGCAAGAGAATGGCGGCCGTGTCTCCGGTGACACGCTCGATCCGGGCCACGACACCACGGTGCGGTCCAGCCAGCACCGCGGCCCGGCGGGTGTCCGGCCCCGGCCGAGCTGGCCGCAGGTCGTCCTGGTCCAGCCGCAAGATGGTGGGCCGGCCGCTGGCACCCTCGGCGGGCAGAGTCTCCAACACGGCGCCGAACTGGTCAAACACCTCGACCACGCGACCCCGCGCTCCCTGGAGGTGCTTCGGCAGCTCGGCCACATCGGGCCGGACCGACACCAGCAGCCCCGGCGCCAGCCAAGCATCAGCCGGCAAGCCGGCCGGATAGATGCTGGCAGTGCCCAGGCCGCCGGCTTGCCGGTCGTGTTCGAAGATGCGGTCCCGGCGACCAGGGCTCCGGTCCCGGCGGCGATGATCCGGACTGCGGCTGCGATGGCGCTCGAGGCTTCGGCCGCGGCCAGCAGGGCTCCTCTGGCGATCGGCACTACGATCGCGGCGGCGATGATCCGGGCTGCGGCTACGACGGCGATCCGGGCTGCGGCTGCGACGGCGATCCGGGCTGCGGCTGCGACGGCGATCCGGGCTGCGGCTGCGATGGGCGAGAGTCCGGTCGCGACGGTCGGGACTCCGACCACGGCGGTCGGGGCTCCGGCCACGGCGGTCGGGACTCCGGCCACGGCGGTCGGGGCTCCGGCCACGGCGGTCGGGGCTCTGGCCACGGCGGTCGGGGCTCCGGCCACGGCGGTCAGGGCTCCGGCCACGGCGGTCGGGGCTCCGGCCACGGCGGTCGGGGCTCCGGCCACGGCGGTCGGGGCTCCGGCCACGGCGGTCGGGACTCCGGCCACGGCGATCAGGGCTCCGGCCACGGCGGTCGGGACTCCGGCCACGGCGGTCGGGGCTCCGGCCACGGCGGTCAAAGTCCGGATGGCGGCCGAGGTCTCGGTCACGGTCGGGCCTCCGGCCGCGGTCGAGTTCCGGGCCACGCCCAGTGCTCCGACCGCGGTCGAGGCTCCGGTCGTGGCCGGAGCCCGGGCCCCGGGGCAATGGGGCGGCAACGAACCCCGGCCCCGAGGAGAAAGCCGACGCGGCAGCCAAGTCCCCCGGGCCATCGAGGCCGTAGGGGTCCCGATCGTCCTCCTCCTCCGGGCCATCGTCCTCGCTGTCGCTGTGGAGCAAGGCCCGGCGAGCCCGGCCGGAGGCGGCCGCATCGGCGACCGTCGCGGCCGCATCCTCGGCCGGGGCCTCGGTGCCCAGCTGCAGCTGCGATGCCAGGGCCTCCTGGTGCTCGTCGGTCCAGGCCAGGTCAGTCGGCCGGACTTCCAACTCGGCCGGGTCCTGGCCAGCGTCGATGGCGGCCTGGATGGCGGCCTGCCGGGCCCGCTCGGCCGCGGCCAGCGCATCCCGCCGGCGGTTGGACTCGGCCTGGGCTCGGCGCTGGGCGTGCATTTCGGCCTCCTTCTCCAGGCGCATGCGCAGCGGATCCCGGTCAATCCACTCCAGGTACCAAGTCCCGTGGGGCTCGTTCTCGTCGCCAGGCTCCACCCGGCACACGGCCTCCCGGCCGAGATACTGGCAAAAGTCCGACAGGGTAGTCCAGCGGGTGGCATTCATGTGCACATGCTTCTTGTCGGAGGCAATGAACTCCTGGTACACGCGGTTGGCATTGACACGGTTGGTGCCGTAGCTGGTTTGCCGGGATCCCGCGAGGGGAGGAGCCAAGGGGGGTGGGAAGGAACGTAAGTCAGCCACGGGGCAGGCAGGCCGGGAAGGGGGGCCAGCCCAATAGGAAGGCCCCTCCGGCCCAGGGGGAAGGGGAGTGGGGGCACACGCACCGCGTCCGCAGGATGTCGATGAAGGACTCCTGGAACTCGTCGCTGAAGCGCTGGATGTACTTGGAGGGGTTTTGCTGGAAGAGCATCACCATCCGGCTGTGGCCCTCGCTTCGGGAGTGGTCCTCAAAGCCATAGTCGCTGTAGCACTGCTTCTCGCACAGCTGGCACCACCACTTTAGCTTCTTCAGCCCATGGAACTTCATGCGCTCCGAGACCGTCTTGGCCTCGGTCTTGTGCTTGTGGGACATGCTGGCAGAGGCGGCGGCGGCGGCGGCGGCGGCGGCAGCGAAGGCCGGAGAGGATCAGGCGGGGAGGGGCAAGGGATGAAGCTCGAGGGGGACCGCGGGGGGGG
>NW_009242975.1:1843670-1847386 GCF_000388065.1 Fonticula alba
TTTTCTGCCTTTCTCGCCTCCCGCGCCACGCCCCTCACACGTACGCATCCTCCCGCTCCCGCTCCATGTCCGTCTCTGCCTCCCGGCGCTCGTTCCCTTTTGTCAGGAGATCTCCTCCCGCCAGCCAGAATGATCCCCGCTCCCGCTCGCATCCACACCCTTGGTGGTCAGCTTTTCGGTGGCCTCATGTGGTCCTGGGTCTTCTACCGCATGAAGGTGTCCATTTTCCATGATGTGCGTCCTGCCAGGTGCCCGGGCGCGCCCCCCTCCGCGTGTGTGTCCTCTCCCAGACCGGGCCCTTCTGACCATTTCCCCCTCTATCCCACCCCCCATGTGTTTGTGCCTGCAGGAGAGCATCCTCGCGCACTTTGGCCTGATTGAGCAGCCGAAGCAGCTCGGCACCCACCACTAAGTGTGTCCTCGCGTCGTGGGTGTGCCCAATGCGCGCAACCCGGTCGCCCTTGACTGCTGCCACTGCCATTGCCGCCAGCATCCTTGCGCCATCCCCCTCACCCTCCTTGCCGCCGCTGCCGAGAGGGGTGGAGGAGAGGCGCCAGGGGATCTGGCGCACCATCGCGCCCCTCGTCTCATGCGCGCACGCGAGCAAGCCCTTGCATGCATGCCTGATCCCCACAGCACCCGCCCGGAGGGCAAGACACGCCTCCATGCCTGGCGTATTGCCCGTCTCGGCGCCCGGGAATGATCTTCTCCATCTAGATTCCGTCGTCCCCCTGTACCAATATAAATCCCCCCATCGACGCGTGGTGTCTGAAAATCGAAGCGCGGCGCGGGGCGGGGCGAGGCGGGCAAGGGGGAGGGAGCCTCCTGCCAAGGGAGGGCCTGTAGGGGGGGCGGAGGCACCAGGAGGGGAAGGCCTCGGCCAGGGTACTGTCGGGGTCCGGGCATCATGGGGCTCCGGACACCAAACATGGCAACGCAGCGAGAGGGGGGGGGGGGGCCGGGGCGAGAACGAAAGCCCCGGGGAGACGATGGGGAACTCGCGCGGACGGGCGCTCACGGGTCGCACAAGCAGGCCCGCAGGCCGGTCGCGGCAGGAACAGGCACAAGTGCTGGGGCCCAAACGAACCAGTCACATGACTCCGTTGGTTGTTGTCTCCGCGTCAGAGGGCCCCTGCCTCGGAAGGACGAGGGGGCCGGAGCTGGTGGTTACAGGCCGCCCCGGCCAGAAAAGGCCGCGGCACCGAACCGAGGGGGTGCTTCCCCTTCTGGCATCCCCCCCATTTCCCCCCCCCCCCCCGCCCCTCCCTTTCCATTCGTCCTGCCTCCTCTCGCCCCCCCCCCTCCCACTTCGCCGCTCCTCCACACCCTCCTCGCCCTTCCCCCGCGCGCGATGTCGGACACCTTCAACCCCTCGTCCATACGCGAGGCGCTCAAGCTTCGCAATGAGATCCAGTGTGACCCCTTCCTCTATGCGATGAAGTCCGGTGCGCCTCTGGGCTGCTTCTTTATTTTCCCCTTGCCGGGGCCCTTCCGTGCGATTGCTGACTTGCCTCCTCCCGTCTCTCCTCCGCCCCTCCCCCCTGCCCCCAGCCGAGCTGAGCCTCAGCTCCAGGTACGCCCCTTCCACTCGCCCCTGCCTCCTGGCCGGCCGCCTTACGCCTGGTCACTGACGCCCACATGCCCGCAGCTCGAAATCAAACCAGGACAAGCATGCCCGCCACTCGTACGAGCTTGTAGATGCGCTTCTGCGCGTCCGCGATCTGGAGATCTCACTTGAGGCCGTCCGCGAGGAGTGCGTTGTCTGCTCGGGAGCGGGGGGGGGCCTTTGCCCCTCCCTCGCTCTACGGCCCGTCCACACGCGCCCACACATGCACGCACGCACGCACGCACAAACCCCCTGCGCACCCTACTAACATCCCCACCCGCCCGGCCACGCCGCACTGCAGGAGTCGCCTGCAGCTTGCCGAGAATGAGAAGCTGAAGAACGACTATCACGACATCAACATGGCCCTGAGCAAGACCCGGGCGCAGATCAACATGCTGACCGAGGATTTGACATCCGAGCGGCTGGAGAACCAGCGCCGGGTTACGCGAGAGCAGCTTTTCGAGAAGTCCCACCGCGAGCTGTCGCAAAAGTGGCTGGCCGCATGCAATGAGCTGGCCGCTGTCCGAAGCGCCTCCACGTGCGCCCTGCCTTTGCTCTGCTATTTTTTTTCCTCGCCCTCTCGCCCATCAGCCGTACCATGTCGCCCCCGTGCCCGGATCGGGCTTCTCCTCTCGGCCCCTTTTGGACTTCACGATCCTGACGACTTTTTGCGCTCCCCCCCCCCCCCCACACACACACACACGCACGTAGTAACTATGTCTCCGAGGAGGAGCGCCGCGCTTTCAAGACCGACGGGGCCATCAGCGAGCCGAAGCCCCCGCTCATGAGCCTGCAGCTCCTGGACACCGAGCTCTCGCGCGCCCTGTCCACCGTGCCGACCCACTACAGCAAGAGTGTTGTGCGTGTGTTGGCCTGCGTCCCGGTGGGGCTGGGCCGGGCTCGGCTGCTGCGCCCTCACTCTCTGCCACCTTGCGCGCCCGTGCCTTCCTGACGCTGACCCCCGTTGTGTGACCTTGCCCGCCTCCGGTGTTGCGCTGCCTGCGGATGGTCCTCTCCCCGCAGCCGGCCCATCGCCATGAGATCAACTGCATCCAGTTCAGCCACAACGGTCACCGCTTCGCCACCGGGTCCACCGACAACACGGTGTCCCTGTTCACGGAATCGGGTACGCAGCCTGCCTGGATCCCTCCTGCCCTGCCGGTGCCGATGCTCGCCTGCGACCACACATGCGCGCGCCCGATCTGACCCTTCGTGCTTGCCCCTGGGTGTGTGCGTGTGTGTGTGTGTGTGTGGGAAAAATGCGCCGGCAAAACGCTCTCCCGGCCGGGAAAAAAACAACAACAACAACAACAACAACACAGCCTCCCCTGTGCGCGTGATGCAAAGCTCGCGGTCGTTCATTACCGACGTCAACTTCAGCAAGGACGACGAGTTTGTGATTGCCTCCTCTACGGACATGATCGCGCGCATCTGGCGCGCCGATACCGGGCGCATCTTCCACCAGCTGACCAGACACTCGGGCACCGTGTGCGCGGCCAAGTTTTCGATGGACTCGCAGCGCGCCGTGACTGCCAGTGCCGACCGGTCCATCCGCGTGTGGGACATGCAGACCGGCTACTCGCAGGTGGTCATCCTGGCCTACTCCATGGTCAATGATGTGGTGCTGATGGATGACTCGGCGACGACCCTGCTGTCGGCCCAGAGTGACCACAGTTTCTCCTTCTGGGACACCCGGTCGCACCGCCATGTCAACACCATCCTCAATGTGCACACGCAGAACATCAGCGGTCTCTACATTTCCCCGGACTACCAGTATGTCCTGTCGGCCTCGCGCGACAACACCCTCAAGCTGATCGACGTGCGGAAGCTCGCCTCGGTGGCCACCTTCAAGGCCCCGGACTACCGGTCCACCTCGTCCTACACCCGGCCCATCCTCAGCCCGGATGGCTCGAAGGCCGCCGCCCCGTCAGCCTCCGGCAAGGTCTTCGTCTGGGACGTGCTCAACTCCAACGAGCCGTGCAACATCCTCTCGATGCCGGACAGCAGGTGCGTGCATCCTTCTCCCGGCTGACCAGCCCCTGCTGCCTGCCCTTCTTCCGCCCCCCTGTGCATGGGCCTCTACTTAGCCAGCGCGCGCGGGGGGGGGGGG
>NW_009242975.1:1850106-1851176 GCF_000388065.1 Fonticula alba
GAGTGCGTCGGCGCAGATCCCGGGCCTTGGCCGTAATGCCCCTGGACCGGGGTCCCGGCGCCGGGATATGCATGTTGCTGCTGCTGCTGCTGCTGCTGAGGCGCCTGGCCGGCCGGCCCAGCCGGATGCCCATAGTGGTGCGAGGGCGAGGGGGCCGCACTGCCGGGGCCCGGGGCGCCGGACGGCGCCGAGCCGCCCGCTCCCTGGTAGTACCCACCGTGGTGAGGACTCGGCTGGGTGGCAGCCATGGACCCGGGGCCCGGGGCCCGGGGAGCCGGCGGGCCGGTGCCCGGGCCCCCGGACCCTGGGTGATACCCGGCCCCAGGCCGGCCCGGCTGTGGGTAGCCCCCGTTGCTGTGGCCCGGTGGCCCGGCCGGCCCGGCGGCCGGCATGTGCGGCGATGGAGACATCCCCGGGCGGTGGCCCTGGCCGGCTCCCACCCCGGCGTGGTACATGGCTGACCCCTGGCCGCCGGAGGCAGGCGAGGCAGACTCGCCGCCCGGGGCCCCACCATGATACATGGACCCCTGGGCGCCACCGGCCCCGGCATAGGCCGAGTGGTGCGGTGACTGCTGCGTCGGCGGCGGGGGACCCGGCGGACGGTGCATCGGCGAGGGTCCCGGGCCAGGGGCCGCCCGAGCCCCGGCGCCCGGGTAGTGCGACGCCGCCGTCGCCGCCGCACCGTAGGCGCCAGCGCCGCCGCCGGCGGCACTGCTGCCACCACCACCACCACCACCACCACTGGCTGGATGAGCCCCCGGGTGGGCGTGGTGTGGCGTACTGCCAGGCCCACCATACCCGGCATAGGAGCTCGGCGTGGCGGGCTCATGCGCGGTCGCACCGGAATCCGCCCCGCCCGATCCCGATGGCGCATAGTATGCGGCCGACCGCGAGTCCGGCCCAGTTGGGCCAGAAGGCAGATACCCGGACGCCGCATGGTGGACTGGAGCCGGGGCACCATATTGGTGTTGCTGCTGTTGCTGCTGCTGCTGCTGCTGTGCCTGGGCTTGGGCTTGAGCCTGGGCCTGCGCATGGGCCTGGGCCTGCGCATGGGCCTGGGCCTGCGCATG
>NW_009242975.1:1851186-1853841 GCF_000388065.1 Fonticula alba
GGGGGGCTGCCTATGGCTGTTCCTGCACTCTAACACCTTGTCCTTTGGACGCTCACCTTCCCCCTGGTTTCGCATCTGGGTCCGGGATGTGTGTGTGCGCGGATATGCCCGTGCACGCGGTTCCGAAAAAAAAAAAAACCCGCATCTACACCGCTTGGCGATGGTCAAACAGCAGCGATCCGCTTTTCTCGAACGGCTGGAGCCCCCTCGGCAGCCAGATCATCGCCGGTTCGAAGTCCGGTCGCCTGCACATTTGGCATGCGTAAGTGCGCATGTGAGCGCGTCTGTGTCCTGCATGCGCCCTCTCCCCCCTTCCTTCCGCCCGACGAGGCTGCGCTCCCCCGTACATATCCCCTGCCGCAGTGGTGGGCACTGCCAGCACGGGGGCCGGGCGTTGCTGCTGTTGCTGTTGGCTTTTTCTCCTCCTCGGTCCCCCTCCCCTCCCGTCCCCCTCCAGCATGTGGGGAGAAATTGACGGAGGGCGCCACCGGGGGGAGGGGGCGCAGGGGGCGTGCATGCAAATACACCCACATAATCGCACAGAGCCCGCGAGACATCCAAAAAAAAAAGCCACGCCCTTGGCCCGCGCGCGCGCGCGCGCGCGCACGCGCACACACGCACAGTTGCGAAGGAGAGACAGAGAGAGGCAGAGGCAGAGATGCAAAGGCAAGGAGGGGGGGAGAGGGGGTGTATTTTCTTCCCCCGGCCATGGGAAGTGGCAGAGCAACAGGGCAGATGCGTCTGGGCACCTTCGCACTTAGGGCGGGGGTTGCTGAGGACCGGCCGATGCCGATGAAGGGTGGTGGTGGGGGTGGTGGGGGTGGTGATGTGTCGGCGGGGCACCCGCAGCACCGGGCACATGGTGTCCCGCATGGTGAAGATGCCCGTGCCCGGGAGGGACCGAGCCGCCGGGGCCCGTGGCAGCGGGACCACCCCCGCCTGGGGCATGCATCGAGTGCGGGTGGTGCTGGGAGTGGTGTGCGGCGGCGGCCGCGGCCGCGGCTGCCGCGGCTGCCGACCCCGGGCCAGCGTAACCGCGCCCGGCGGCGCCATAGGCGTCATGCACCGACCCCGTCAGAGATGGGTGAGTCGGGCGACCGGAGGCTGCGGCCGCGGCGGCGGCCGCCGCGGCCGCCGCGGCTGCAGCTGCCGCCGCCTGCGACGAGTACCCATACATGGAGGCAGCCTGCATCATGGGCTGGTGAGTACCCCCGGCGCCGGCTGCCCCGGCATAGGAGCCGCCCGCGGCAGCCCCGGCCCCGGCCCCCGACGAGGCTCCCGGGCCATACATGTACCCGGCCCCCGGGGGAGGGGCACCAGGCGGAGCAGCGCCCCCGGAAGCACCGGCCCCTGGATGGAGGTAGCCCGACGTGCCGCCCGGGGCGGTCGAAGCCCCGGCCGCCGGGTAGCCGGCCGCCGAAGCGTACACCGGCCGGCCGCTGTAGCCGGAGCCGGCGGCGGCGGCGGCTGCCGCAGCAGCTGCTGCCGCCGCCGCCGCATTGTGGTAGTCCGCCGCCGCCGCCGAGTAGTAAGACCCCGGCACTGCGGACGGCGAGGAGAGCGGCGTGGCCCCGGTGGCCGATGGCGGGAGGTCTCGGCCGGCGGCGCGCGCGGCCGCAGCCGCCTGCGATGGCATCATCATGTGGCTGCCGGCGGCACTGCCAGCCAGGCCGGCCGACGAGGAGGAAGCAGACCCCGGCACCGAGGAGGAGGAGGAGGAGGAGGACGACGACGACGACGACCCGGCGGCGGAACCCGGCGGCGGGCCCATGGCGGCAGCCGCCGCTGCGGCCGTCGCCGCCGCCGCTGACGGATACTTCATGTGATGCTGGTGATGCGGCGCCTGGTACGGGTGGGCCACCTGCGAGGGGTGCTGATGCTGCGTCGAGTGGTGAGCATGGTGATGATGGTGGTGATGCGCCGCGGCGGTGGCCGGCGCGTGGCTCAGGGGGTGGGCCATCATGTGGGGCGAGGAGGCGGCGGCCGCGGCGGCCGCGGCGGCTGCTGCTGCGGCCGCGGACGCCGCCGCCGCCGACGGCTGCGTCATCGACGGCCCCCCTTGAGACCCATGTCCGGCTGACATCGAATACCCCGGGTGGTGAGGCGAAGAGGTGGTCGAGCCATGGCCGCCAGGAGCTGGCGAGGCGGCGGTCGTCCCGGGCGAGGGGGCGCTGCTGGCCGGCGGGATCGGCGGCCGCCAAGTGCCGGGCGCCGATCCCGGCCGGTTCGCACTGGCAGCCGAGTGTGCGGTCGGGCTCGAGGCCCCTGAGCCAGAAGCATAATCCACAGGCGGCACCTGACGACCGTGCTGCATGTAGGCCTGCTGCTGCTGCTGCTGCGTCGATGACTGGGGGGGCGGCGCCCGGCGAGGGTCACCCGCCGGCATGGACCCGGCATGGGGGCCGTGCGGCGGCGATCCAGCCCCGTATGCCGGCATCGGCGAGTACGAGGGCATCTGCGGCGTGGTCCCGGGCGGTGGGCCGTAGCCCGAGGCTCCGGAGGGCTGCAGGGCCGAATGCTGCTCTGGCAAGGCGCCTCCCGGCCCGGGGGCCGGCGACGCGGGGGCCGACTGCGTTGTGGTCCCGTATGCCGAGACGTCGGACGCGGCACTGCGACAAGTGGGAACACAACAGGACCGAGGTTAGCATATGGAGC
>NW_009242975.1:1854432-1892217 GCF_000388065.1 Fonticula alba
TGTTGCTGCTGCTGCTGCTGCTGTGCCTGGGCTTGGGCTTGAGCCTGGGCCTGCGCATGGGCCTGGGCCTGCGCATGGGCCTGGGCCTGCGCATGGGCCTGGGCCTGCGCATGGGCATGTGCATGGGCCTGAGCCTGAGCATGGGCTTGCGCGTGTGCTTGCGCATGCGCCGGGGTAGATCCCGCATGATGGGGCTGGCCATGGGCGGCCGGGTGCGACGGGTGCGACGGGTGCGACGGATGCGCGGGGTGTGGCGAGGGAAGCTGAGACGGCTGGGTCTGCTGCTGCATGCTGCCATAGCCGGCCGAGGTCATGCCCATTGAGGGGTGCGGAGAGGGACCTCCCGCGGGGCCAAGACCACCCGGATGCATGTGCCCATGTGCACCTGGGTGCATTTGCCCATGCGCGCCAGGGTGCGGCGACCCCATGGCTCCGGGCCCGACAGCTGCCGAATGCTGGTGGACATACTGCTGTGGCTGCTGCGACTGCGGTGGCTGCGGCTGCTGCGGCTGCGGCTGCTGCGACTGCGGCTGCTGCGACTGCGGCTGCTGCGGCTGCTGCGGCTGTGACTGGGCCATCGGCTGCGGCTGGCCCGGCATGGAGCCCGCATGGCCGGGATGCCCCAGATGCCCGGCGCCGGAAGCCGCGCCACTGCCATGCATGCCTCCATGCGCGACCCCGTGCGCCCCGACCATGTGCATCGGGGGCTTTGGTGGGCCGGTCGGCCGGCCGGCCGACATGGAAGCTGCAGCGGCCGCCGCCGCTGCCGCCACGGCCTCCGATGCGGACGAGGGTGGCGGCTGCGGCGCCGACTGTGCATATCCATGGTGGGGCTGATGCTGCGGGTGATGGTGGTGATGATGGTGGTGATGGTAGCCAGTCGGGAGGGAGGGCGTCCCGCGGAGGGGCCCCTGCACCGGGGACATCGGGCCGCCAACGCGGATGTCGGACGCGGCAGCCGCCGCCGCCGCAATCGCCGACTGCGCGGTCGCCGGGCCGGCCGAGGCCCCATCCAGCGGACGATACCCAGCACCGGGATGGCCGGCCTGTGGTCCGGGCCCGCCGGGGCCGCTGCCGCCGCCGCCACCACCACCACCGCGAGAAGGCCCAGCTGGAGGGCGTCCAGGCGCGTTGGTTGCCGGGCTGGCCCGCGCCGGGAACCCATGTCCCGGCCCCGGCCCCGGCCCCGGCCCGGCCGAATGCTCGACCGGAACCCCGGGCGCTGAGCCGCGCGGGCCACCATACTGGCCGCCGTATGGCTGGCCGGGACCCGGCCCGGGGCCGGGCAGCCCCTGCTGCGGGGGATATTGCCCCGGGAACATGGACTGCTGTTGGACCGGCACCGGGGCCGGCACCGACCCCGGGGGACCCTGCGGCGGGTACTGCACCGGGGCCGCTGGCTGCTGCGCCTGCAGCGGGATTTGCGACGGGGCCGCCTGTGGCTGCGCCTGCGATGCCGCCACCGGCACCGGCGGCGCCGGCTGTCCTGCCGGATATTGGGACGCCGGGACCGGGGCAACCACCACCGGCGCGGGGACCGGACCAGCGGCCACTGGCACCGGGACCGGGGCCGGCGCCGGTGGCATCGGCTGCGGGCCTGGGCCCGGGCCGGCGCCGGCACCGGCACCGGCACCGGCACCCATGGTCATGTCCCGGCGGTTGCGCTGGATCAGACGCTGGAAGATGCCCACCGAGCTGGGCGACAGGGTGTACAGGTCGCCGGCCGGAGCGGCCGTCGCCCCGGGGCCCGAGCCAAGCATCAGCTGGAGCTGCCGCTCGGACAGGGCATTGGCCTGGCTCAGGGTCAGCAGGGCCCGACGGGCCGAGTCGGCCGCCGCGGCATGGTGCGACTCGTGCGCCTCCGGCGCCAGGAGCACCGTCGGCATGTCCAGGCTGCCGGACCCCCGGGGTAGCTCGGCCGGCGTGCCGTCCACCGGAACACCGATCGGCGGCCGGAAGAGCCGAGTCACCCCGCGCGGGCCGTCCGCCAGCGACGCCTGCGCCAGGGCCCGCGACAGGAGCAGCCCATTGCCGACGGTGGCCCCGCCGGCGTTGTCCGCCTCCGGGGGGCCATTCTCCAGGGCGGTGGCCTCACTGAGGAGCATGGCCAGTGGGTCGGCTCGGGCGCCGGCGGCGGCCGCCGCGGCAGCCGCAGCCGCAGCCGCGGCCGCGGAGGCCGTGGGACGACGTGCCACCCGGGCCCCACCGGCCCCGGTGTCCGTGGCCTTGGTGCCAGGCGTGGCCCCGGCCCGCGCGGTCGTGCCCTTGGCCGGCGCCGCCGGGGTCGTGCCCGCCGTGGCCGGCGCCGCCGGTCCCACTGCGCCATACTGCAACTGCCGAGGGCAAACACTGTCCGTGGTTCCCGGGCGCGGGTGCGCCAGCCGGCGGACATACGCATCGAAGTCCGCCGGCATCAGGGCCCCGAGAACCTGGGCCGGCTGCGACCAGGCCGGGTCCTCCAGCCCGGCCGACATGGCGAAGTCCAACAGCCGTGACGAGCGCCCATGCGGTCCGGACAGAGTCCCGGCCGCGGTGCGCGTGGGGACCAACATTTCGGACACGGTCTCCAGCCGGACCAGCTCCGACACCGGCTGGCCGGCGGCGTCCAGCAGCGGCGCCGGCGCCGGTGTCGCCGGGGACCCCAGCTCCGGCAGGACAATCGCAGCCCCGGCCCCAGGGGCCAGGGGCGTCGGCTGCTCGGGCTTCGGCGCCAGGGCAGCCGGATCGGCCGGGGCGACAGCGGCCCGGGGGGCAGCCGCCCCGGCCGCCGCCTTCTTGGTGCCGGCGCCAGTGCCTGGGGCAGCCGGCCCAGACCCGGGACCACCCACGGCAGCCACCGGGCGCAAGCCGGTCAGGTCACTGAGGCGCGTGAGGACCGCCGTCGGGCCGGGAATCAGACCCCCGGCCGCCAGCGGGCCATCAACCAGCATTGCCGACTCCGGGCCCAGCAGCCGGGTCCAGGCCCCCTGCGCCGAGCGGGACAGCTCGAGCGATCGCTCACGGAAGGTGGCAAACCCTTGCTCCAGTGGCCCGGCAGGAAGCTTCACCTCGCCCGGGCCATCAGGCCCCGGGACGGCCTCCGGGTGCTCGGACGCCATCGGCACATCGGCCGGGGCCGGGGCCGTCAGCGAGGAGGAGGAGGATGAGGACGAGGAGGAGGAGGAGGAGGAACCCTCGGTGGAGGAAGACGAGGAGGACCCGGAGGAAGGGCCCGCCTCTTCCTGGATGAAGGCTCCGCCATGGCGCAGGTTGATCGACTGCCGCAGGGACACATCAAATGGATGCAGGGACACCTGAGACCGGATGAGGGCAAAGCGCGCGGCCAGGGCCTGCGGCAAGAGCTTCGGCACCCCGACCAGGGGCTTGTGCGTTTGCTGCCATTCCCGCCCGGGGAAGAGACTCTGCCCGAGCTGGGCGTCGGCCGTCGAGGACCGGCAATCGCTGAGGGTCTGTGCCACCAGCGGCCAGTCGAAGTCCAGGGCCAGAGCTACCTCCATGAGCCGGGCCGTCTCGGCGAAGGACAGCCCACTGGCCAGGGCCGCCTGGAGTTGGGCCACCGGTGGCAGGGCTACCGGGGCCGATGAGGACCTGGCACCCGGCGCCGGGGTCGTCGTTGATGACGACGACGACGACGACGACGACGACGATGATGATGATGATGATGATGGCGATGATGATGATGATGATGATGGCACCGGCGACGGGAGGAGGCGCTTGCCGCCGATCAGTCCAGGGCCGAACCCCAGGGACGAAGGGCGTCGCAGACTCTCGGCCATGGCAGTCGACCGCAGGGCCCGGCGCAGGCCCAGGCGCTCGGCCCGACGCCGGAGTGCCCGGCGGAATACCCCGGGCAGCGGCAGGCGCGACCGGTGCAAGCTGGCCGCCCCGCGGAACAGCCGTCCGGCCAGCAGCCGCGACGCCGGCAGCAGGGCCAGCCCGCCGAGCGGATCGCCGACGGTGCCGCGATCGGCCGCCGTGGCAGGCGGCTGGGGCGGCTCCACCCGAGGTGCATTCCAAACAAAGGAATCCACCAGCTCCTCGGCCGGAGGCCCAGGGGACCCGCGCTGGCGAGCCACCGCGCTGGCCAGCACATCCGGCGCCAGCAACCCATCCGCCAGGTATGTCAGCGTCGGGGCCACATACTGGCCGTCGGTGGCCGGGTCGAACGGGGCCATGGCGCCCCCGGCAAAGAGGACCCCGCACACCCGGTGTGCCGGGTGCCCGGCCGGCACCGGGATGCACAGGGCCTGCCGCCGGGGCCCCGGGCTGGTCAGGTGAAAGCGCCGGGCCGCGTGCGCCAGCAGCCGCGCCGCATGTCGCTTCCAATGGCGCTCCTGGGTGAAGTCGTATGCCATGGGCTCCTGTCGGGTGTGCGAAACCCGGTACACACCGGGGGCAGGCGGAAGGGGCAACCCAGGGCGGCAAAGGTGTGGCGGTCAGGCAGATGATCAGGCAGTAAATGGGGGCACCGGCTGCCACAAAAAAAAAAAAGGCACCCGGGCCGGCGCAGGCACATGGCCCGCAAAAGTGGCACGCACCAGCTCGTCCAGCAGGAAGTCCCAGTGCGACCGGGGCCGCGGGGGCTCCGGGATTCGACGGAGCTGCCGAGCCGACCACCGGCCGGTGGCCCGCTGCAGCGATTCGATGCGCTCCAGGACATAGGTGATGCGCCGCTCGGCCCGGGCGGCGGCCCAGTCGGTGCTCAAAACCGCGCGCTTGGGATTCCGCAGCAGGAGGAAGTGCGGGTGGTGCACCGACAGAGACTTCCATGCCAGGGCGTAGGGCGAGGGAGTGGGAACCGGTGTGGCACCGGACGCCGTGGAAGCCGCTCGCGCCAGCACCCGTGCCAGGGGATCCCCCCCGGGCGTGGAGGAAGTGCCTGCGGGCGTGGGGCCAAGCGGGCCCAGTGCCTCGAGGGCCTGGCCCAATGACGGGCCGAACTCCAGTCGCAGCTGGGTCTGGTCGTCGGGCGTGAGCCCGGACCGGCTGCCCTCGGCCGGCTCGCGCAGCACGATCCCCCCGAAGGTGGCGGGCTCCGGATCGGCCGCCGGGCTGAGAGGTCCCGACATGGCCGACACCCGGGCCATGCTGGCCGACGCATGTGTGGCAATGGCCTGATCCAGCGGCGCCGAGTACCGGGGGGCCAGCTGCTGGCTGACCAGGGAGCGCGTTGACCGGTCGCGGCTACTCCCGGCGAGGATCGTCTGTCGAGCAACGGGAAGCGGAGGAGGGTCAGCCGGGGGCGGAAAAGGAAAAAAAAAAAAAAAAGATGGGACCCAAGGGGGCGGACACAAACGCACGTGGAGCATGCTGCCGGCGGAAAAGCGCAAGGGAAGGCAATGTGCGAACATCGGCCATCAGTGTTGGGCCATTGGTTTGACGGTCGGTTAACGGAGAGGAAGAGAAAATGGCGGAAGAACCGGAGGCCAAAGGAAAAGAGAGAAAGAGAGAGGGAGAGAGGGAGAGAGGGAGAGAGGGAGAGAGGGAGAGAGAGGCCGGGGACAAGAAGCAGATGGGGAAAGGGCAGGCGCCATGAGTCTCTGGACACACCTGCCGAACAGCCGGGAGAAGTGCGCATCCGGGAGAAGCGGCTCTTCCAAGGGAGGCGTCAGCCTCGTGCCTGTTGGGCCGAGCTCCGGCGAGGAGCTGAACGGCGAAACCGGCGACTCGTCAGGGCCCGGGGCCGGCGATTCGTCAGGGCCCGGGGCCGGTGACCCGGTGGGGGTCCTGGCCTCCGGAGGAGGAGGAGGAGGCGAGGCACGCTGGGAAGTGGCCTTCTGGCAACGGGCACCCCGACACACAGAACTCAACTGCGCCATGGAGTGCTGCCGCCGGCGCCAGAGGAACCTACACCGGGCGGGAGAGGGGGAGGAGGAAAAGACATGGGCAACAAGAGCGGAGGAAGGAGGTAAGAGAGGGGAGAGTACTGGACTGAAGGGACGGAGGGAAGAGGGAGGAGGGGGGCGCGCCCGCGCGCGCGCGCGCGGAAGAAAAAGTAAACATGACTGGCGCACCGAATGTGAGCATCAAGGGCCACCAGGACCGAGGCGGCCGGATCCGCCGAGGTGGAGGGCTTGGTGGGAAAGGGAAGGCCGAGGTCCACATCGCTGCAACCGGGAGCCGAGCTGTCCGGCGAGCTGTCGCCACTGTCCCGGCCGTCGGGCCCGGCGCGGTGCGCGGTGGCCGTGATGATGGTGGCCGCCGCGGTCACCGGGTCCGGCAGGGCGTCAATCGAGAAGAGACCACCCACGGCACCGGCAACCGCGGGACCGGGGGAGGGCGCACCGGTGGACGAGGACGAGGAGATACCTGCGATGGGCACGGCGCCCGGGGTGTGAGACTCGGAGATGGCCGCCGGACCGGCGGCGGCAGCGGCAGCGGCAGCAGCGGCGACGCTGGAGTTGCCAGGGAATGAGGTCACTGCGTCTGAGCACGAGCCGACGGCCGGTAAGCGAGGGTTTCCGGGGGACATTTGCCGTGGGGAAGGCACCGGGGCGCCAGGCGAGGGGGGCACACGCGCACCTTGCATCTCAGCCATGGGGAAAGGGAGGGTCTCGGTCGGAGGGCTGGCCTCTCGCGGTGCGAGCCGCGCGCGGGCGTGTGTTTGTAGGGGTGTGCGCGCGCGGGCGTGTGTGGGTGGGTGGGGGGTGGGTATGTGTGTGTGTGTGTGTGTGTGTGTCCGTCGGTTGGCTCGGAGCTGGGCCCGGTCGGAGGGAGAGGAGAGGGCGCGACCGTTCTCCCGGACGTGACGCCACGGTCGAGTGAGAGGGATAGAGGTGGTCGGGCTTTGAGGCAGCATGTGTGCATACACAGGGAGGGGACGATGGGAAGAAGGGGGAGGGAGGAGGAGGGAGGAAGCAGCAGAAAGTGAGTGTCGGCCCGAGACGAGCGAGGCAAGGCGAGGCAGAGAAGAGCAGGACGGACAGTCGAAAAGCGCCAGGGGCGGGAGGGAGGCAGGGGAGACGACAGACCGGAGAGGGGCAAAGTAGCAAGGTGCAAGAGGGGGGAAGGGAGAAAGACAGAGGAGGAGGGGGGAGGAATGCGAGTCGTCCGAGGGCGCTCTCGGTGGGTGGAGAGCCTGGCTGGTGGCCAGGGGCGATGGAGGGGGAAGAGAAAAAGTCCTGCGACCGTTAGGCCGGCAGAGAGAGAGGGAGGGGGGAGGGGGCAGGGAAAGGTCCGGTTGGAAGGCGGCGGAGCCCCAGGCCGGAAAGACAGACAACAAGAGGCATAAAGAGAGCCGGAGAAAGAGCAAGCCAGCCAGAGCAAAAGCGAAAGGGAGAAGGAGCGCGGGCGGGGGACCCGGGGGAACGACTCCGGCGGGTGAGGTCCCGGGGAGCGCGGCGGCCAAGCGAAAATGGGCAGTCCCCTCCCCGCCAAAAGGCGGGAGACGCGCGCGGACAGGCACAAATGTTGAGGGTGGGCATTTGGGAGTAGCGGTTATTCTGCCGGTCTAGAACAACCCCCAGGGGTTGGAGGGCAGAGGTGAGTATGCGCTTTCCTGTCACGTGGGTGTATACTTATTGTGGGTATTACGAACTGGGCTCCCTTTCCTGCTGCTATTGTTGTTATTATATTTTTATTTATTGTCCCCGCCCGTATGCCGCAGCCCGTTGTCGGTGGAGGAACAGCCAGAGATGGGTGCGCCCAGCGGAGGGTCACGGATTTGAACCAAACCGAGAATCAGCACCCCACCCCCGCGCGTTCGCCCCGCCGAAAGCCGGCATCTCCCATTCCGGCTCACTCTCCGGCGTCCTTTGACTCCCATTGGTGCCCCCCCCCCCCTGGCATTGGCGCATCTTCGCCCCCCGTCCTCGTCCCCTTTCTCGGACATTGCCTCCCTCACTGCCTCTGTCCAAAAGTACTCCGGCTGTGCCCCTCTGGGGCAAGGCGAATTTCTTCTCAGCACCCCCACCCGGGAGTGCTTGTCTTTCTGTGGCCGCGTGGGTGGGTGGGGGGGGGGTGCTGCTGTGTCCCGTGCTTCGGTTCCGAAAATGTGTGTATTCAACAAGGACAGCGGCAGATATGTGCGTGTACACGCGAGCGAGCGAGCGAGCGAGAGAGAGAGAGAGAGAGAGAGAGAGAGCCACATATGCAGGGGGAGTAGGAGGAAGGGAAACAAAGAGAGAGGGAAAGAGGGAAACATGGGCGGCCGCGGGCGGCCGGGCGGGCGAAAGGTGGGCCACCGCGCGCACTGGTGTGCGCACACGACACACTCCGCCATTTCGGGATGCGCCCAGCCCCCCCCCCCCCTCCCTGGGGCCGCGGATTAGGCCCAGGCGTCGCCGGTCCAGCCCATCCGGTCGCCGATGGACCCATGCCGGCCGGCGGCCCAGATGGTCTCCTTCTCGAGCTGGGCATCGGTCGGCCGGAAAAGGCTGCACCAAGTGGCCACGATGACATCCGGCAGGAGAGAGGCCATAACCGTAACCAGGGCCATGAGCCAGACGGTGGGCGTGGAGAAGGCGGCATTTGCGGCATCGGCGAACTCCGGGAAGATGAGCTGGAAGATGAGCGAGCAAGCGAAGAACAGGACGATACTCAGCCAGAAGGACATCCACATGGGCCAGGAGTGGGCATTCACCGTCAACCCCCAGCGGACCAGGACCAGGAGAACCACCACCAGCGAAGCGACTACGGTGCTGTACCAGTACCCGGCGCTGAGACCGTAATTGGTCCCGGCCACTGCACTGGAATGAGCCACGGGCGACACGCCAAGGACTACGTCCTCGTAGAAGAAGAAGTAGAAGCAGACAGCAATGACTGTGCGCAGAAGGGGGGGGGGGGGGAGGGGGGGGACAGGTGAGCAGGAGGGCCGGGGCATATCATGGGCCGGGGAGGGAGCAAGAGCGGGAGAGTGGGAGACACAGGGGAAAGAGCCAACGCACTGCCACTGTGCAACAGGGCCGACAAGCCGTATCCGGCGATGAGCTTGAAGTTGAAGAAAATGTCCTTCTTCCACACCTCGCGGAAGAGCTCCGGCTTGGCCTCGAGCGAGGTGGCCGGGAGGTCCCGGTCAAAGGTGGCCAGGAAGAAGGGCGGCAAGCTCGTGAGGATCAGGTTGAAGAAGGTGATGATAAGTTCCTGGTAGACGGGCTGTGGGGGGGAGATGTGCAGGATGTGTGCATGGACCGTCAGTACGGCTGTGGGGAAAAAGAGGGCGTGGCCCCCGCCCGATCAAACTCTCCAAAGGAGATGCCCGCCCGCGGTGCCGCGGGACGACGGCCGGAGCAGCGAGCAAACATAAAGAAGAGGCAAGGAGACGAGGAAAGAGGCAAACCAGCGCGTACCTGCGATGACCAGCCATTCATGAACCCATACCAGAACTGGAAGCCAATCATGGCCATGTTCTTGTAGAAGGAGTAAACAATCAGGTGGCCCATGCGCATGTAGGACCACCGCCCGTGCACCAGGAGCAGGCGCTTGAGTGCGCGGAACTCCTTGAATGCATAGTCCGACGCCCGGACCGCCTGGGTACCCTCGAGGCCGATGATGCCGACACCGATGTCGGCCGACTGAATCATGGACACATCGTTGGCACCGTCGCCAATGGCCAGGCACACATCGCCGGCGCGCTTGCGCACCAGCTGCACCACCTGGGCCTTCTGCAGCGGGGTCACCCGGCAGCAGATGACCGACTTGCACACCTGCCCCAAGCGGTACAGCTCATCGGGGTAGATGGCCAACGCATGGACCAGGGCCGCGCCGGTGATGACCAGACAAAAGGCGTTCTCATCGACGATGGGCTGATGGTGTGTGTGCGCGCGCGCACGCACAGACACGGGCACACGCACAGACACACGCACAGACACACGCACAGACACACGCACAGACACACGCACACACACACGAGCGGGCGGGGGAGGGAGACGGAGAGGGATGGGCAGAAAGCAAAAGAAAGGAGAGCGTCGATCGGCACAGTCAGTATCAGCATAGGGAGGAAGGGAGTGAAAAAGAGGGGGCAACACCAGGGCGATGCCCCGTCGCCAAGAAGCAAGCGGAGGGAGGGGCAAGAGGCAACCAAACACCGAGACATACCAGCGGCTCCTCCATGGCGTTGGACAGAGACTCAAGAGCGTAGGAGCTGCTCAGGGACACGGACTCCAGGACCGCCTCGGCGGCATTACGCCGGCGCAGCAGCAGCCGGTCGCGCAGGCGCCGACGCTGCCGGTATTGCTTCTCCAGATGGGCCACACGCTTGAGGGCCGTCTGCAGCAGGGTTCCCACCACATCGGCGTCCTCCGAGGAAATGGCCAGCAAGTGCATGGTATCATCAATGAGCCGGGTAGACTGGCCGATGGAGATGGCCGTCTCCAACTTGTCGCCCGTCAGCATCCACACCTGGACCCCGGCACGCAGGAGCTCGGCAATGGTCTCGGCGACATCCTCCTGGAGCTTGTCCTCGACGGCCGTGGCACCGAGCACATCCAGGTCCACCTCGATGGTCTCGCACACCTCCATGATGCGCTCGTCACGGTCATCGAGGCTGGTTTCGGCCGTGTGGTAGCGAGCATCGAAGTCGGCGAACTCCTCCTCGGACAGGGGGCGCTGGGCCACCAGCAACGTGCGCAGACCCAGGCGCGAGAAGTTTTCCACATCGCGCTGCAGCTGCTCCCGTGCCGTGGTGTCCTGCATCAGGGTCGACCGCTCGATGATGATGTTGTCCGCGCCCTTGGTGAAGAGCCACAGCGATTGGTCCATCGGGTCGCGCACGATCACCGACATGCGCTTACGCGTGGAATTGAACTCCAACACACGCAGGATCTGCCAGGAGACCGGCTGGCCGAAGTATGACACCGCCAGGGAGGTGGACTTGCGGCCCTGCAGAGCGATGCCATTCTCCCGCAGGGACTCCATGAGTGCCGCCTCATCGGGTGAGTCGCCCTCGTAGACGATAGCTGGTGTGGGATACGGCGAAGCGGGGGGGGGGGGGGGGGCGTGTGCGTGTGCGTGTGCATGTGCGTGTACATGTGCATGTGCATGTGCGTGTGCGTGTACGTGTCAGGATGGAGTGAAGTGAGGGGGAAGGAGGGGGGAGGAGAGGAGGACAAAAGTGGCCACGTACACTCGGACCCCTCAACTATCGACGGCAGGACGGTGTGGCAGACGGACAGGGCCCGGGCGAAGGCGTGTGACCGGGCCATCTCCTCCGGGGTGGGGAGCTCCAGCCCGGAGGGGTACTCCCCGCGGAGGAACCGGCCGAAGGCCCCGGGGCCGCAGATGGCCGCGGCGGTCGGGTCGGCCGCCGCCTTGCCGGTGGGGGGGAATTCATCATGCGTACGGCCGCCGAGAACATGCCAGAAGCGCAGGCGCATGATGTTCTGGGTCAGGGTGCCGGTTTTGTCGGAAAAGACGCGCGTCACCCGGCCCAGGTCCTCGTTGAGATTGGAGTTGGTGGGCCGCATGCGGATCCCGTCCACCGAGCGCATTCGGTCATCCAGGAACATGAAGCCGGCCTGGGTCAAGCGGGCCAGTTCCATGGTCACGAACAGCGAAATGGGGATCAGGTAGGTGTACAGAATGAAGAAGGACATGGCGTGGTAGCCGGTCACCACCCAGACGGACACCTCCCAGTCGAGGTAGAAGGAGTACTGACCGGTCCTGATCTGTCAGGAGGGGGAAAGCAGGAGTGGGACGGGGTGGGACGGAGTGAGAAGGCGAGCGATGTGTGGTGGGAAGAGCGGCAGGCGGGATGTGGGCGGCAGGCGGCGGCGCCCGGGCCATCAGTAACAGCAACAACGATGACGATGGCAATGACAGCAATGACAGCAATGACAGTAGCGGTAGCAGCAGCCGCCGCAGCAGCAATGCCGGGCACGCACATGGAAGAAGGCCGTCAGAATGACACTCACACCGAGGACGATGAAGTTCAACAGGAAGATGCCCAGCACAAGCATGTTGAGCCGGTGCTCCAGCGTGGAAAACTTGAGCTTGGCGTCCTCGAGGTTCCTGCATGTGTGTGTGTGTGTGTGTGTGTGTGTGTGTGTGTGTGTGCATGGACAGGTGAGTGGGGAAGTGGGAGCCGAGATGACAGCGGTCATGGCGCGGCCGGTGCATCTGGGTGAGGGCGCCCCATGGGCTCACAGGAGACCCCACCGATGCCCATGCGAGGAGGGAAAAAGGGGCGGAAGGAACCACGCACAGCATCAGCTTGGTGTAGCTGCCGACATAGGTGACCACACCGTAGATGGCATCCGTGTTGCGCAGGGTCGAGCCACGAAGGAGCAGCTGATCGATGCCCAGCGGGATGGAGGTGAGCTTGGGGTTGTCCATCTCCAGGACCGCCTGGTACTGGTACAGGTTGGGGTTGTTGCGCTTGCCGACGACGCTGCCGGAAAAGGCCAGGGCAGACTGGAGGCAGGGAGGAGAGGGCGGTGAGTATCGCATGGGAAGGAGGAGCGGGAGAGGGGAGGGCAGAAGCAGGGCCAAGGACCCAAGAGACCAGGAGAGGCCCTCACGCTGCGGGTGGGGGAGGGGGGGGGGGAGAGAGAGAGAGAAAAAAAGGCAATCCCAGGGGATAGAGAAGGCCCCGGTGCATGCCTGCTCCGCCTGCTCCTCCTCCGACCTCGGCACCGCATCATGAAACATACCTCCGGCGTGAAGATGTCATGCACGGCCTTCGGCGCGGTGCGGCGTTTGAGATTGGTCTCACCGTCCAGATCGGCGGTGGAGATGTAAGCCAGGCCGTCGGGCGAGCCCTCACAAGCAAGCAGGACAACATCCGCCGGGAGCGGGTCGTCGCGGACCAGCCGGATGACATCGCCAGGGGCCAGGTACTGACTGCGGATCACCTGGAGCTCGCCATTGCGCACGACGGACACCGGGATGGAGTTGGCGGCCTGGTCGGCGCGGTAGCGCTTGTAGTCCTCCACGGCATCCTTGATGGCCGTCACACCGAGGACAATGGCCAGTGGCGTGAGCATGTTGGCCGGGTTGATGGGGGATGCGCCAAGCGGCAGGACACTGAGGATGGCACTGAAGAGGAAGTACAGGTTGTAGAAGCGCCGGAACTGTTGTGGGTGTGGGGCGGCGGGGGGCGGGCGATGGGAAGGGAGGCAGCAAACGTCAGGACTGACGGGCGAGGGGGGAGGGGGGGGGGGGCGGAGAAAGAAAAAAAAAGAAAACCGGCAAGAGGCCGAGCGCATGGCCCCCGGGAGGGGCGCGAGCGATCGAGCCACACACAAACCGACGCACCTGGTTGAAGAGGTTGATCGGCAGGAAGGTCAAGAGCGTGTACTTGGTGGTGCGGATGTAGTTGGGTGACCGGCGCTTGGTGCTCGGCTGCGAGGTGCCATTGAAGCTGACAACCAGAGGGGGGTCCGTCACGGCCGGATCGGCGGCCGTGGCGGCCCGGTCATTTGAGGCCATTTGGGTGGACGGGGAGCGAGCCTGTGCGAGGGCATAAGTCAGCCAGATGGTGAGGGAGCGAGAGGAGGAGAGATGACCGCGGCGGCAGTGCGGCACAGCGAGCGGGGGTGGGGAGGGGGGGGGATGCAAGCAACAACAGACGCACGTCGGAACGCGTGGCACGGCGATGCAGGGGGCGGGACGCCTCACAGCACGCAATCACAGGAAGTGAAGGGTGGGTGTGGGGGGGTGTCGGGTCTCCGATCCGGCGGAGGAGGCAAGTGCGCCTGGCTGGCCTGGGAGGACGTGTGTGTGTGTGTATGTGCGTGTGCGTGTGTGCGTGTGCGAGTGCGTGCGGTTGAGAGGGGGAGGAGGGGAGAGTCGCAGGGGCGATCACCTCAGGGGGAGGGGGTGGGCGGGGGGAGGTGACTCGATGCACGGTGCCCAACGCGCTGGGCGGCCCCAGGGTGGCCTGAGAAGAGTGTGCGTTGGGGAGAGCACCCACAACACAGGGGGGGGGGGCGCGGGCAGCGACAGAGGAGGCCGAGTGGGCCGGCGGGATCTCTGTCGGGGCCGGGGGGGGGGGGCGGCGGGGCGGGGGCCAACACGGCCACCGGAAGGGGGGCGCGGGCACCAAGCAACCCGCGGGGGGCGGGCATCCTGGGACGAGGCACCCCTCTGGCCCCCCAATCCCCGGGCGCCGGCCCGGACGGGGGGCTGATCCATTGGAACGTGGCTGGCCCCCTCCTGGGTTGCCCACTTCCCCCTCCCCCCCCCCCGGGGGGGAGGCGGGCGCGCCCGGCAAATGCTCTCTCCCTCTCTCCCTACCGGGGACTGAAACATTGTCAGCTGGGTTTGGCGCTGTTGGGCTCATGCGCCGCGGCCCAGGGCGCATGCGGGAGCGGGTTGTGCGCCGAGGCGGGCGCCAGCTATTCGTGCGCCCTCGGCCGAGGCCCCGCCGCAGGGAGACTTGGCCCAACCGCGCGGGCCCGTGGCCGGGGGGCGCCCGGTGGGTCGTCAATGGGGCGGGGGTGGCCCCGGCCAGCCCGGGGCGGCCCCCCCCCCCCCCCCGCCGCCCCCTCCCGGAGAGGAGGCCTCGCAATATGTAACGGGAAGACGACGCACGCTGTTGGTGGTACACGGACCCGACCCCCTTCTGTTCCCCCTCGCCCCCCCCCCCCCCCCCTGCCCGGCGGGGGAAGGAGTTCGCTGGCATCGCCCCGCGCGCTGTTGGCCGGTGCCGGTTCGCATGCCGGCGCCGGTGCCAGACTGCTTTTTGTGCTTCTTCCCGGTGCGGACCTTCCCGAGCGGGGCCGCGTCTCCTGGAGGGGGACAGGGGCGGCGGCGACATTTCCAGTGCGATCTGCGAAGCTGCTCGCGGGCCGACCCTCGCAAGAACGGTCACACGTCGATCACTGGCAAAAAGGGTGCTGGCACCCTTCTCGCCGATATCATGCACGCGCCCGCCTCATGAGGCGGGGCACATTCTTTGGCGAGGGCACGCACACACGCAGCCCCCCCCCCCGCCGGCCGGCCGGCCGGCCGACCGGCCCGCCCGCACGACGGTCAATCGCCTTCCCACGGCAACACGCTCCCGTGCTCGGGGGCCTCCTGCGGCTGGTGGCCCGCGGCCGCCGCAGTGGCAATCCTCCCGTGGCCATGGCTCGCGCGATCCCGGGCCGGCCGGTGTATGCACATATATCTTCGTCGGGGCCCGGACGCGGCCTGCGGGCGGGCCCCGAAAGAGGAGGGCTGGCCAGCGGGCCGACGCGGGACGCCGGCACGGCCGCGCCCGTGTGCATAAATTGCCCTGCTTGCGCTTGGCCCGGGGGCGTGTGGCCCATCGGACTGGGCCTGTCCCCACCCCTGTGCCTCCCCCCCCCCCCCCCCCCGACTTGGGCGCTCACCTCAGCAGAACGAAGCATCGAATCAGGCAGGTTCCGCCCGGCCCGGCGGTCTTCGGCCTGTCGGGAGGGAGGGGAAGGGGGGGGGGGGGGGCGGGGGGCGTAGGTTGGCTGGCTTCTCCCCAGTCCGGGGATCTGCTCCTTTCCCGGTTCCGTTCCCCGGCGTCGGGCGGAACTATCCTTCGGCACATGCAAAAAGCCGAGAATATATATATTTAACGCAATTTATCAAAGCCCCTGGCTTGGGCCCACTGTCCTCCCCACGGCCAGCCCGAAGAGGGGAGGCCTTTTTCTGGGCGGGCGATATTCGCCTGACCAATAGCTGGCCATTGGCAGATCACAATTTTCGAGAAGACATCGCCTCCCCGTCTGGCGTGCCTCCCGGACGCGTTTGCGTGAGGATGTGCGCACGTGTGGGGGGGGGGTGCAAGCAGGCAAGCAAAGACACACACACACACATACACACACACACGCACGCACGCACGCACACACGCACACGTACACGCATACGCACATACACACGCGCAGGCCGGCCCTTGGGGGCTGGTCGTCCGTTGGAGGGTGCCGATTGGCTCCGCCGCGCCGGGCGCCTTGGCTTGCCTTTGGCGCAGTGAACTCCCGCGTTCCCCCGCCCCCCCCCCCCGGCTTTTGGCGGTGCCCACCATATGGGGGGAGGGGGGAGGGGTGCACGCTCTCGGTGTGTCTCCTCAAGTCGTTAACCTTCCGGGCCTGGCACCCCGTCCCGGGGGGCATATGGGTCCCGGCCCGACCAAGCGCGCTCCCTAGTCTTCACCCCCCCCCCGGGGGGGGGGGGGGGGCCGAGGGTAGTGCTGAGGATCGTCGGGTCTCTGCGCCTCCCGCGCCGCTTCTTCCCGAGAACCGAGCTTCCCGGCTGGGGAGAGAGAAGCCTGTGCGGTCTGTTCCCTGAGGACGGGGATCATTTGTTGGGTGGCAACAGGGGGGAAGGGGGGGGGGGGGGCGAAGAGGTGCAGGGGCATGGACACATCTCCCTGGTGGATGATGTGGGGCGCCCGTTCGCTTGCCCTCCCCGCAAGAGGGGCAGCGGGCGGGGGTGCCCTGGCTGCCGCGGGCAGGATTACCGCAGGGCGTAGGGCGCCGGAGGGTGATCTCGTGCACATGGATAACGATAATGCCATTTCGGCAGTCACATGGTGATATCATGTACTATAAAAGCCAAGCTCTCTCCAGCACTTTTCATCCAAGCCGGGGGCGTAGCTCAAATGGTAGAGCGGCCGCTTAGCATGCGGCAGGCAGGGGGATCGATACCCTCCGCCTCCAGTTTCCCTTTTTAAAGGGCCTTCACCTTTTTCCTCCAGGAGTCCAGATTTTCGGGAGAAAGACAGCGGAGACGCGTCCAGATACCTGCCTTTTTGTGGCATCCGCTGCGCCCCATCATCTCTGGCCCTGCCCCGCGTCTCGGGAGCGGGGGATGTGTTGGCACAAAAACAGGAAAAGGGGAGGAAACAAAAAAAGGAGGCAGGTCCCGCAGGACTGGCATGTGTCGAGATTGTGCATTGGTCTTGCCGTGGCCCCCCCCCCCCCCCCTCCGGGGAGGGACACACGTGCACGGCATTCACTCGAAGAGGCAGGCACAGGCACAGCCGGCCACCGGGCAAAGGCGCCGCACGGGGGTCAGGGCGTTGCTCCCGGCCCTGCCGGGGTGCTGTGTTTGGAAGAACCACCGGACCATGTGCGCGCGGTGGCCGCCATGCCCACAGGCCAGACACACAACGACCAGCGACCCGCGCACGGGTGTCCGGCAGACCGAGCAACAAAGTGCTTGGCGGCGTGAAGGGCAAGGAGCCGCAATGTCCGCCGGGGTATGTGCCAGTGGGGGCGAAATGCCGGCGGTCGCGTCGGCCGGCACCGCCGAAGTCTCGGTCGTGGCACCTGGCAGCGGCAGCCACGGTCCCCGGGGCCAACCGGCACTGCTGGCGCCCATGTGCGAGTCAGTGCTGCTCAGCAGGTCGGGCCCATCATCCGAGACGTCGCCCCAGACACCGGGCGGGGGCGAGGATGACGGCGACGGCGACTCGGCAAAGGGTGGCGGCGGCGGCGGCGGCGGCGGCGGGGGCGTTGGTGGCAGCGGTGGTGGCGGCGGTGGAGACGACGGGGAGGAGGGAAGCCGGGGCGGTGGCAGAGGAGGCGGCGGCGGCGGAGGCGGCGGGGGCGGCGGCGGCGGTGGCCCGGACAGCAGCCGCGCTGCGGCAGTGGCCTGGCTCGCGGCCCCGGCCCCTGGAAGGTGCCGACCAGAAAGCCCCCGGGTCGGGCCGTCGGCCGGGGCCAGCAAGCAGGCCGCCAGGTGAGACTGGACAAAGTAGCTGGACAGGATGCTCAGCAGGTGCAGGGCCGACAGGGTGGCCGGGACAAAGGCCGCCTCGCCGGGAGGCTCGGCCACAGGCACCATGTCGCCGGTTTGCGGCGCGGCCCGCAGGAGGACTGGATCGCGGGGCGGCGCAGGAGAGGAAGGAGGAGGAGGAGGAGGAGGGGGAGGGAGAGAGGGGAAGGGCTGTCAGCCATGTGGAGCATGTACCAGGGACGAGGAGAGAGTAGAAGGGGGGGGGGGCCTTCCGGCCGGAGGAGACGCACAGAGCCTTGCAGGGGGCAGGTCCGCGTCATTGCCCCACCAACACCAACCATCCGACCGGAGGAGGTCCTCCTCGCGGACGGGGGTCAATGGCGATGAGGGCGCCACGGCCGGGGTGACCGGCGCTGTGGAGGCTGTCCGAGAGGCTGGGACTCGCGCCGACCGGGGGCCCTCGCCCATGTCGAAGGGGCTCTCGGTCGGCATGCCGGTGCCAGGGTCGGCACTGGTGGCCCGCAGCGAGTGCAGCACGGCCGCCCGCGGGCCGAGCGCATGCCAAGCCGCCAGGATGTCCGAGTACCGGGCCTTGGCGCGGTTGAGGACCGGGGCCAGGTCCGGCGGCACCCAGCTATGGTACCGACAGCGTTGGGCTCCGAGCAGGCGGTAGGGGACCCGGTCGCTCATCGGTTGGAAGGGCTCGAAGCCGGCGTTGTCATCGATGTCGAAGGACTGCAAGCAAGGTACGCATACCCAGTCAGAGGCCAAGCCATCACGGCAGGCGGATGGGTGGGTGGGTGGGCGGGCAAGGGGAAGGAGCGAGGAGGGGGGGGGGGGCGGGAACCGGGTCGCCAGCGTGGGGCCCCAGTGGCCGGGGCATATGCGGCCACGAGGCAGCAAAGGTTGCCGCTGGTCGTACCGTGTCCAAGAGAGAGGGGCTCGGAGCGGCCGAGGACGCTGGAGCTGGCGGGTCGGGAGCCGCGGTGGCCGGGCCCGAGGCCGGGGCCGGTGCCTTCGAGTCATTTGCCGGTGTCGAAGTCGGCACCGGCGCACCGGCTCCCATGGACGGGAGGAGGAGCCGGGCGGCGCCGGTCACGACGCCAGCCACGAAACCGCCGCCTCCGCCGCCGCCGCCGCCGCCGCCGCCGCCGCCACGGGGCAGGGCCGCCGCGCTGGTCGGCGCAGTGGCCGGGACCACGGTCCCTGCCGATGAGGAAACCACCGACGGTGGCCCGGCCGACGAGGCGGGTGGCTGTGGGACATCCACGGGGGGCCCATCGATGGCCGCGCGTCGGGGACCAACAGCCGGCACCGAGGGCCGGAGTAGCACCTGGGCAAAGTCTGGCGCCACAAAGTGGACCTGCCAGTGGTGCAGTCGGCCGCGAAGGGCGGGTTGCAATTCCGGCACCGCATCCCCCTCGGTGCCGGTGGTCGGCGCCAGGCTGCTGATGAGGCTGGGCTTGAAGGCATCGCCCAGGTGGGCCAGCGCCTGTGGCAAGGTCGGGCTCTGGGCCAGGACGTCCAGTGCCCCGAGGTCCACCGCCCGGTGCGGGTCGAAGGGGGGCTCCGGCACCGTCAGCAGGCAGGCCACCAGACCGAGGGCCACGGCGTCGCCGGCGGCTGCCAGGTCGGCGATGCTGGGAGGTGGGCAGGCGACAACAGGGGCGGCGCGTGGGGAGTACATAAGTGCATGCATGGGTATGTGTGTGTGAGAGAGAGATAGGGATAGAGAGAGTGAGAGAGAGTAGGAGTGAGAGAGAGAGTGAGAGTGAGAGAGTGAGAGAGAGTGGGAGTGAGAGAGTGAGAGATTGAGAGTGAGAGATTGAGAGTGAGAGATTGAGAGTGAGAGATTGAGAGTGAGAGATTGAGAGTGAGAGTGAGAATGAGGGTGAGAATGAGAGTGAGAATGAGTGTGTGTGTGTGTGTGAGAGAGAGAGAAAGCATGTGTGGGAATGAGCGGGTGAGGTGGCCGCGGCGCAAGGACCACTGCCCAGGATGACGCACGCCTCCCGGATCAGTGTGGCCCCCATGATGTCCAGCACCTCGGCCCCGGCGCCGGCCTGCTGCAGAGTCGGCAGACCGCCGGCACTGCTGGCTCCCAGGAGCAGGGCATCGGAGCGTTGGGCATCGGCGCGTTGTGACAGGAGCCCGCTGGCCGCGGCCAGCGCCTGGCCCAGAGCCCGGTGGTTGGTGGCCATGGCGAGGCCGGCATTGCGGGCACAGCTCCGCGCCAGGGCCTCATCCAAGTGGGCATGGTGCCATAGCAGTCGAGCCCAGGCCAGTCGCGGGCCATCTTCCAGGTCCTCATGATCGTCCTGATCCTCATGCTCGTCGAGGTCATGCTCGTCCGGTGCCGAGCGAGTGGCGATGTCGGTGGCGGTGGTGGTGGTGGCGGCGGCCATGCCGCGCGCCAGTACTCGGGGCAGGGACAGCCGCCCGAAGGATGGCAGCCGCGCGCCGAAGGCCAAAGCCTTGCGGTCGACCGGACGCCGGGCGGGCGTCGCCGAAATGCCCGGCTCGGCCACCAGCGCCGGCCACCGGGCTGCCTGATCCAAGCTGGCCAGGTCCACCAGGGCCAGTGACGAGCTGGACCAGTGGGAATTCGGCCAGCCGGAAGTGGCGCTGGCCAGGGCCCCGGCCATGTCGGCCTCGGCGCCCTTCTGCAGGAAGAGCATCCCGGCCGACGGGCCGACCCCGGGGCCCGGCCCGGCTCCGGACCCCGGCGCCCCGACCGTCGTGGAGGAGGTCGATGAGGAAGCCCGCGAGGAGGAGGCCGTTGAGGCACTCGGCGAGGGAGCCCCACTGGGACCGGTGGCCCCGGTGGAGGCATATCCCCCGGGGCCGGATGGGCCCGAGGCAAACCCAAGCCCCGGGCCGGAGAGCGTGCTCAAGGTCTTGACCCCGGCCAGGGAATTCACCAGGAAGCCGCTCATGTGCAGTGGCGGTGGCCCGGGAACGCCCGATGTGCCCGGGCCGTTGGAGCCCCGCACGCGTTCCACCCCAAAGTCCCCGGCCAGCGAGAGACTGCCCCCGCGCCCGGGGAGCCCGACACTCGGTGGCCGCGAGGCGAAGGCCCCCGATGGCAGGGTGCCCGGCGGGGGGATGGCCACCGTGCTGGCGGCCGCCGTGGAGCCAGGCCGCGGCCGGCCGGCCGGCCCGGGCCCCAAGCCCAGAAGTGCCCCGGCCGGGTCGTACCCATGGTGCGAATACAGGTGCGCATGGTGCGTGTGATGGTGCGCATGATGGTGCGCGTGATGGTGCGAGTCGGCGAATTCCCCGGCCGGCGAATGGAAGGCCGACGCCGCTGGCGACAGGAACCCCATGGAGGAAGCCAGCCCGGAGACCACCAGCGGCCCCGGGGCCCCGGAGGGCACCTGCCCGGAGTGGGACCCGGGGCGTGTGCCGGCCGCCAGGTCCGAGCCCGTGGTGCTGCTGCCGGCGGCGGCCCCGGCGGCGGCTGGGGTGGCGGCATTCCCCGCCGGCAGGGCGCCGACATCCCCGGCACGCGGGACCAGGCCGGCAGCCGCGGCGGCGATGGTGCTGGCCGCCGTGCTGGCCGCCGCGGCCAATGACTGGGAGGCGGCCTCCCGCGCGGCCACAAACCGCCGCAAGCCATCCAGCGCCCGGGGCGGCTCGACCATCGGGCCGGCCACCGCGCGAGCCCGGTCGTAAACCCCCTGCAGGAAGGCCATCTGATCGGGGCCCGGGGCCGGGGGCCCAGCCAGGCCGGCCGGGCCCGGAGCCGGGGAAATGTCCGCCAGCGCGGGGATCCGGAAGAGGACCGGCGCCGCGAAGACCACCAAGCTGCCATTCGGGGCGAACACCGCGGCCGACAAGCGCGGGCACGGGATCCGATCATCGCGATTGAGGGCCGACGCACTGCCCAGGCCCACCCCCAGCCCGCCAAGCCCATGGAGGTGGGTGTTCAGCGAGCCGGACAGGCCGCCCGGCACGCCGAGGACGCTCAAGTTGCGCGCCAGCTCGGCCGTCTGCTCGGCCTGGCCGGCATTGCGCAGGGGAAAGCGCTGGCCGGCCGCCAGCGGCAGCAGCGACTCCTGGCGGAAGCGCCAAACCAGATGCTGGCCGATGGCGGTGGTGGCCGCGGCTTCGGCGGCCGCGGCCGCCCGGTCATCCCCGCCCGGGCCTTCGCCCAGGTGCCCGGGGGCGCCCTCCAGCGGGGCAGGCGGCGCGAAGGTGGCCAGCGAGGTGACCAGCTCCGCGCGCAAGGCCACCCACGTGTCGACCAGGGCCGCGAGAACGGCCTCGCCCGGCAGGCGTCCAAAGCGATCCGCCTCGCTGGCATTCGGCCGGGCATAGTGACGGTTTCGTTCGAGCAACCGCGCCAGGGCCCCCTGGTCGAATTCCCGCCATGCCAGGCACAGCCGGGCCAAGTCGGCCAGCAGGGACACCAGTCGGCTGGCTGCTCGGCCGGCCGCCGCCGCCGGGTCCAGCCCCGAGCGCCAGGCCGACCGGGCCGCCTGTCGAAGGCGCTGGCCCACGGCCGCGGTCAGCCCCTCGACATCGGCCGAGCTGGCCGGCTGCTCGGACACCGCGGCCGCCAGGAACCCGGCCAACGAGTCGCCCAGGACCCCGGTCTGCCCAGGGAGAGGCGGGACCTGCTGGCCACCGGCGCCGAGCCCCCGATCCGCGGTGCTCACAGACTGGATGGCCGTGCTGCTGTCGGTCTGTTGCAGGTACCGCAGCAGCCCGGGGAAGTGATCCGGCAGCCGGAGGGCCACGGCGATGCGTGGGATTCCGGCGGCGGCGGCCGCCTGCCCGGGCGCCTGCCCCCGGGGGGGATCTCGCGCACTTGTCCGGGGCCGCAGCCGCACGCGCAGCCCCCCGGCCCCGGGTTCAATGGCAAATGTCAACAGCCGGCCACTCGGCGGCAGGGGCATGTGAAGATCGCCGGGCTGATGCCCGGGTGCTGACACGGCCAGGGGCAATGGCTTCTGGCCGGGATCCCAGGCCGACTGGTGGGTCGGGTGATTGGATGTTGCATCCGAAAAGTGCAGGGCGATCGGCTCGAGAGGCGGGCATCGCGGCGCGCCGGCGCGCCGACGCCCGGCATCGGCCAGCTGCTGGCGGGGGACAAAGCGCCGGAAGGACAAATTATCCAACGAGTCGATCGACGCCGCCAGCATGTCGTCTTTGGGTTTTGAGGGGAGGGAGGGCCGCAGGGGGGGGGGGACCGGGGGAGGCGGAGGTCGCGAGTGTGCGCGCGTGTTCGTCAGATGCCCGGGAGGCGGCCGACAAAGGCGAGGCGGTCAGTCAAGCACATTCTCGCCGGCAACGGGAGCAGAACCCACGGGCCGGAGGGCCCGGCCAGGACGCACCATCCCCCAAGGAAAGCAGCGCCCCAAAGTGAGCCCGGCGACCGACCGACGCCAGCCACGCATCCCCCGGGGGGGCTGACCCGGCAAGCGGGTACCAGGCGGCCGGCACGCCAGTCTCCGGGGCCCAGAGACCAAGCGCATGCGACGTCAGCAGAGCCAGGCCCCCAGGCGCAGATGCACATGGCTGTGCCGCCAGCAGTTGCCCCGGCAGGGGGAGGCCCACGGCCCGGGGGTCAACCTGCACCTCGAGCCCGGAGCCCACATCCAAGTCCAGCGGGGTGCAGCGTGCCAGGAAATCCCCCGCCTCGAAGAGCGTCGTCCCGGCAGTGAGCTCTCCCATGGTCGGGCCCTCAAGCCCGAAGAGGAAGCGCACTGGGCTGCCGGCGCCGCCGGGCGGGCCGTCCCCGCCCGGGCCACCAGCCGAGGCAGCCGAGCAACGAACCGGCCTCGAGGTAAACTACGTACAAGGGGGCGGGGGGCGGGGAGGAGGAGGGAGGGCTGGTGTCAGTGAGCCCCAAGGACAGTGCTTTCCTCCTCTCCCTCTCCCGCTCGCTCCATGTGTGTCAGGTGGGAGGTGGGGAGCAAGGCAGGCAGGTGGGCAGCCGATACAGCAGGAGAGGAGCATGACACCAGCGATAAGCAGGGGAGAAGAGGCGGGAGGGGGGGGGGGGGGGAGTTGGCCACGGACCCGGATGTCCCACACGGCCACCAGGCCGTCGTCGTAGCCGACCGCCAGACCGAAAGGCCCGGCCCGGCCGGGCGGCAACCAGGCCGCACTGGCCACCGAGGACGAGGGACACACGGGCTGGCTGGCTCGGAGTTGAAGCTCCGCCAGCGACAGGAAGTCCACCGGCGAAGCAAGTCCACCGGCGAAGCCGGTCCTCGGGGCCCGCGGGTCCAGCAGTTCTGCAGTCCCATCGGCCAGGCCGATGGCCACCGGGAGCGTCTGCCCGGTGGTGTGGCTGACCGTCAGGGCCGTCACGCGCGGCAGGGGCCGGCCTTCGCGAATCCCGGCCCCGGGCTCCAGCAGGAAGTCCAATGTCCGGCCGGGCCGATCGACCTCCAGCAGGGCCAGGTGATGGCTCGTGGCCAGGAGTAGCCGCCCGTCCGGGGAGGCCTCCGTGGCAAAGAAGGGCGTATGCTTGATGTCGAAGAGGGGGTCCCCGTGGCGAGGCCGTGCGCAGATCGGCAGTGTGTGCGTGCTGGTATGCAGCGCCTGGAAGTCCAGCCCCGCGCCCGAGCCATCCTCCAAGCCGACCGGGCCCAGGCTGCTGAAGGACACCTCCAAGTCGCCACGGCGGTGGTAGTATCTGGCAGGGTTTTTTTTTTTTTTTTCGTTGAGCAGGTTCGTTCCACATGTCATGGAGTTAGGCCAGGGAGGGGCGGAACAGGGCAAAGGGAGGGGAACGAGTGCGGCGAGGGGGTGCAGCCAGGAGACAGCAGCAAGGCAGGGGGGGGGGAGCAGGCGTGCTGCATGCGGCTCGCGCACCGTGAGATGCAGATGCCGCGGGCGTCCGGTGTCCCGGTCCCATCCAGCTCCGGTGCCCGGGTCAGAGAGTAGGCCAGCTGCGGCACCGCGAGAAAAGGCTCGCCCGAGGAGGGCCCCGGGGCGGCGGTCAGCGAGAAGAAGCTGCGCGGCGGCCCGAGACCGCTCCCGGTGCCATACTCGGCTCCCGTGCCGAGGGCAGGAGGATGGGCCGACGCGTGGCCATAGTACAGCCGAGCGATCGGCACGGCGGGCAGGGCGGCCGGTGCCCGGGGCGGGGGATCCGCGCCATCGAGCATGCTTCCGGCCGCGGGAGGCCGAGCACAGGGAGGGGAAAGAGTGCGCAAGCGAGCCGGAGAGCGACGGGAATCGGGCGACGTCCGGAGGCCCGGAGGGGAGACGGACGCAAGCGGCGCAAGGGAGGCAGAGAGGGAGCGAGGGAGAGAGCGAGGCAGGAGAGCGAGGCCGGAGGGGGTTGGCTACGGGCGTGTGCGTTCGATCTAGCCCCGGCCTGGGGCTGAAAAACCCGCCGCGCCGGCCAGCACCCGGAAGCGTTGGCACTTGGGACCAGGTGCAGGACGAGGTGTTTTTTTTTTTTTTTTTTTCCGTGCCGGACAAGGTTTCTGCCTTTGTATTTGTATTGCGCGGCTGCGCGTGATGGGAGGGGGGGGGGGGCACAAGAGACAGGGGGCAGGGGGCACGGGTCCTTCTAGCGCCCGCCGCCGGGGACATTGGACCGGCGTTGGAGGTTGTGCCGCGCCCGGCGGTTGGCGCCGCCCAGGGCCAGGGAGTCGGCAAAGATCGATGTGGCGTAGAGCGGGGCCCCGACAAGGGAAGACTGGCTCGGTGGCGGGCCAGAGCCAGGCGAGGCGGAGCGGAGCGGGCACGATGTGGCACGACGCGGCACGAGCAACAGATCGGGTCAGTGTGGGGCAAACAAGGGCAACCAGGGGGAGGGAGGGGGGAAATACGCACGCCATGCGAGAGAGCAGCCACCGGGAGGTCCAGCCCGCCCTGCGGGCGCCAGGCCAGGACATTGGCCGAGGGGCGCGGAGTGCCGCCCACTTGGCAGGACCCGCGTCCGGCGATGCGTCCCGGGACCGGGCCCCCCTGCAGGCGCCAGATCGGCTCGGTGGTGACAAGCTGGAAGTCTCGCTGGGTGGGGTTGACCGCGCGGACCAGGGCTGCAGTATGCCGGAGGGTGTGTATGCGCCGGTGAGAGGGAGGGGAGGGGTCAGTGATCTGGGCGAGAGGGCGCGCGGGTATCGATCCAGGCCAGGTCCAAGCCGGAACAAGGAGCACGGCCAGGCGCCGCGTGCGGCGGGCCACACAGAGGAGCGCACCAAGACCCAAGCACTCGCCATCCAGCGAGGGACCTTGTGCGCCACGCACGAAGAAGGGCGCATCCAGGGACCGACCGGGGGGGGCCTCGGCGGCGATGATGGTGGCCGGGCGCCCGGCCTCCAGGACCCCGCTGGCGGCCGCAGACGCCACCAAGCCCACCAGTTGGACATTCAGGGCACGCAGGAGCTCGCCACATGTGGCGGCCTCGATTCCCGGGGCGTCACTCCCGAGCCGGGCCAACAGCTCGTCGGCCGGGCCCTCCAGGGACACACATACGGCCTCCCACCCGGCGGAGCGCGGTGTCCGGAGCACCAACGGCCGGGCACAGGCATCCCGAGCGCCGGGCGCTCGCGCAAGAGGCAGGAAGCTTCGGCGTTCGGTGGCCGGCCAGCCAGCCGGGGCGCCGCTGGAGGCCAGCAGATTCCCCGCATACAGGTAGGTCATGAGGGTCATGGCCCGGTGGTCGTTCGGGCCGTGCTTCAGCATGGCTGCCTGCTCGCGCGGCGTCAGCCGGCCCCCCTGTGCCACGAGGGCCGCGTCATTGGGCGTCAGCCAGGCAATCTCCGGGGCAATGGCGCCGCCGGCGAAGCCATTCCGACCAAAGTCCGCCGGCAGGTCGCGCCGTGTCAGCCGCCCTGGCGTGCCCATGGCATATACCCGTGTGGGATTCAGCATGGCCACCAGCCCCGACAGCAGGTCCAGCCCGGTGCCGCGGACCCAGCCACAGGTGTTCACCACCAGCGGCACGCCCAACGGGGCCAGGTGCTCGTTATAGTGCGCCACCGCGCGCGTGCATGCCGCCAGGAAGCCCTCCGGGTCGCTGTTGGGCGACAGGGCCCCGTAAAAGCAGGAGCTGGTGGGGCGTGCGGGCGCGGGAGGGGGAAGGGGGGGGGAGAGCAGAGGCCGAGAAAGGGGTTGGTTGGAGCATGGCATGTGGCGACAGAGAAACAAGGGGAGAAGAGGCAGGGGGGGGGGGAGGCGGGGGCGCCGGCGCGCGCGCGCGCGCGGGAGAACGCACAACTCTGGCTCCGTCAGGTGCGTGAAGGGCGGCCCAAGGGAGAAGGACCGCGGCACGGTCAGCGAGATGAGTCCCGGGGCCGTGTACTCCGGCTGGCCGACGTCAGTGTCCAGCACGGCCACTGGGTGGCCCCTGGATGGATGATGGGCGAGGCAAGAAGAGACAGAGGGGCAGAGTGTCAGGGAGGCAAAGGGGCAGGGAGGCAAAGGGGCAGGGAGGAGCATTCAGTGCCGACAGGCAAAAGCAAGGGGCAAAAGGAGGAGGAGAAGACAGGAGGGGACAGGCGCACAGTGAAAGCAGGCGGTTGGTCAGCCACCGGCCGAGGGTGCTCTTGCCGGTGTTCTTCGGCCCGGCAAACAGGTACACCGGCGGCAGGCCGATATGCTCGGTGATTTGCCAGGCCATCGGGGCAAAGGTCTCGAAGGGCGGCCAGGTGGCAGCGGCATCAGCGGCAGCATCGCCATCCACGCCCTGGGGCCCGGGGAAGTGTCGGAAGTCGGCAGGACCACGAGCCCGGGCCAGTTCGGTCGCGTGCGCATGCCAAATGGCATGCCGGTATTGGCACAGCTCGTCGGCCACCGTGTCCAGGGCGCTTTGCCAGTCGTCGAAGCGGGCCACCAGAAACCCGGGAGCCGGGCCACCGACGCCAGATTCGCCAGCCGACCAGTCGTTCAGACCCTCGGATGAGGGCGATCCCGAGGCCATGCTCGAGGCCCCGGGGCCCGAGGACGAGCCGCCATGCAGGAACCCCGGCGGGCTGCCGCCAGCCGAGCCGGCTACTCGGTCATCCCCCAACTCGGGGCCCATATTCTGAAGGAGGTATTCCGGGGTGAAGTTCACCCCGCCCAGCAGCAGGGAGGGGTCCACGCCCGCTGCGGGGCCAGGGCCCACTCCCCAGGACGGGCTGGCCGGGAAAGGCCCGCCCGCCGGCCAGTCGCCCGGGCTCGAGTCGCCGGGGGCTCCGGAGCCGGGGGCCGTGCCGAAGAGGTTCTGCAGGCCCTGGATGGCCTGGAGGCAGGCGAACGGGGCCACTGTGCGCGTGGGCAAACGCGTTGACAGCGGTCGGACGGAGGAAGGGTCAGCGGACACGCGGGCACGCGCAGCCAGAGCACAAAGTAGGGCTGGGCGAAAAAGAGAGGAAGAGACAGAGACAGAGACAGGGAGGGAGGGAGGGAAGGAGAGAAGGAAAAACACCTCTGCAGGTGTGACGCACGGTCAGCCACCGACAGGAGCACCAGGCTGTCCCAGGCGTCGAAGCTGCGCACTCGCTCGACGATGGCCTGCACTGTGGCCTGCACCTCGCCAGGATCCACCCCGAAGGCCGGGCCCATGGTTTCCAAGGAGGCGGCCAATTCCCCGGGGAAGGCATCGAGCGACTCTTGCAGGAGCTGGCGCAGGAGTCCGGTTCGGACGCGAGTCAGGCTCACCCCGGCCGGGGGAACATACCGCAGGGAGGTCGGCGCCCCGGCACCGTCGGGGCCCGAGACAAAGGACCCGGGCCCGGGGGTGGGCAGGAGCTTCAGTCGCACGGCGTCCCCCACGGTGGCCGGACAGGGGAGCGCCTGCAGCGAGGCCAGCGCATGCGACGCCGGCGAGTAGACCCCCACACCGAGGTGCGTGGCGTCCGTGGCAGCCAGTGGCGATGCCAGAGGTGGCAGGCTAGGCAGCCGCGGTCCAGCTGCATGCGTTCGATCCAGCACGGCTCCCTGACACTCGACCTGGCCGTGGATGACGCGCACGCGGGCAGCCCCGAGAAAGGAGAGAGTCTTCGTGGACCGAGGGCCAAACAGGGAGGTCGGCAGCATCAGAGTACCAACAGGGGAAGGGGGGGGGCATTTCGGTAAGTATATGTCAGATCATGCGCGTGTTGATGTGTGTGTGTGTGTGCCCGCGTGTATGTGCGAGCGAGCGAGCGAGCGGGCGATCGGGCAGGTGAATGCTTGCCGGGGTCGAGTCGTACCTCCATGGCACGCATGCCGATGATGCTGAACCGCCCGCATGGGCTGGTCCAGGAGTTGGCGGCCGTCGGCCGGAAGGGGCCCGGCACGACGGATACTGTCACCGGCAGCGGGAGATGCCGCAGGGTCTCTCGACTGGGGACGGCCGGGCTTGGGGCCGGAGGTGCCGAAGCGGCGGGCCCCAGGCGCGGGTGCTTGGTCGGCATCGGCCGGCCGGCGCTTGAGAGCGACCGCGGTCGCGTCATCTGCGCGTCTTCCTGAGGGCGGGTAGGGGGGAGGGAGACCAAAGGAGGGGGAAAATTCAACACACAAAGAGAACGAGAGACAGGGAGTATGGGGGGGGGGGCGCGGAGGGGGAAGAGAGGCTGTGTCGTGCGGGGCAGCGCAATCACAGGCCGAGGAGGGGAAATGGAGAGAGGGAGGGAGGCGCTGTCGGCTGCGCCAGCCGGCGGGGGCGATCTCACCCGGCGCAGGCTAAAATAGGGGCGCCCGCGCGGTGCGAGCCCGCGCCTCCAACTGCCGGCGGAGCACCTCGCCCCGCCGTGCTACCAACGCATGGCGAGCCATGGAGGAATGTTGTTTCGTCGCGGCGTCCGGGGCGACCGTGTGAATTAGCCCCATGTGCCAACGACCGCCGGCTACCGACGGAGGCGATCGGCTGCGGCGCACCAGGCCGTTGGCCGCAGGAGGAGGGGGACTGAACGCGGGGGGCTGGGGGCGGGGGCATGCGCGGCGGCGGCGGCGGTGGCAAGGGGGGCGGGCCTCACTCCACCCGGCCAGCCCGCCCCCCCCTCCCCGAGGGGCTTTTTTTTTGACAGACTTGAGTGTGCTGCCCTCGCCCTCCGCGCGCGGGGGCCGGTCATCCTCCCTCCTTATCCCCCCCCCCCCCTCTCCCCCGAGATCACACGCACACACAAACACACACACACACACACACACACGCACTCCCTCTGCATACGCCCTCCCTCGCTCTTTCCCATCCCCTCTCCGCCCCCCTCGCTCGTTGTCCCTCCTTGATGTCGTCCGACAAGCCCCGCACCAACAAGCGGCCTTCAGCCCGGGCGCCCCTTTCGCGGTCGAGCGTGCCTCTGACCGCGACGCCGGCCGGGCCGCCAGCCGGTGACCCGGCCGCACAGTCCGGCCCCCGGTTCCAGATTGCCAGCTCTTCGGGGATCACCTTCGGCGGTCAGCGAGCTGGCGGCGCGGCATCGACGGCTGGCCGCGCCCCGGCGGGGGCCCGGCCGTCGGCTACGCCAAATCAATCCACGACCTCGGAGTCCACGCTGTCCCGTGCGTGGGCGCATCACTCCCGCTGTCCTGCCTCTCCGGGTGGTGTCTGACGCCTCTTCCATTTTGCCGGCCATCTGGCCCCCGGGGCGGTTCGATCGCACAGGCATCTCCAGCAAATGGCGCCAATCGGTGGTCGATTCGATGGTCCTCTCGGCGGTGGTGGATTTGATCGGGCCGGGGGACTTCCGGCCGCCGGCTGTCACCCCGGCCGCCGGCCCGCAGCACCATGTCGCCGACTCCACGCTCATCGCGGCTGTGCGTTCGCTGCTTGTTGTTTTTCCTTGCCCTTTGCTCCTTGCTTGTCTGATCGGCATTCGTGTCCGGCCCATTGGTCCTTGCCCGTGCTCGCACTCCTGTCTTGGGATCTGACGCGCGTTCACCTCCCCCCACCAGGCGATGCTCCTCCGCACAATGGACTATGATGCGGTGCTGCTGGAGCGGGCCGAAGTCGGCCGCTGTGGATATCCCCTCTGTGGAATGCGGATCCAGGTGCGTGGGATCGCCATGCGGCTGTCCTCCCTTTGCCATGCCTGACGGCGGCTGACCGGCCCTTGCCTCCTCCCGTTACTGGGGGGGGCCCTGCTGCCTGTTGTTTTTTCCCCCTTCGCGCCATCTGCGTCAGTCGGTGGATGCGCGGTTTTTGCTGCAAGACGGTGTGCCAAGTCGGCAACCGGTCCCGGACCCTGCGGATGCCGAGGACCTCGACGCTGTGTCCGGCGTCAGGGGCGGGGCCCCGCCTGCCGGTCGTGTTTTCCCCTTTGAGGAGATGTTCTGCAGCATTGGCTGCCAGTCGGCGTCGGAGATTTTCTCGCGGCAGATCCCGGCCGGGCCGCCGCACGCCCGCGCCGGGCTCGACCGCTTGCCGGGGCTCACGCCGCCCGACACCATGGCCGCCTTCGCCGACCGGGGGCTCATGTCCCGGCGGGCGGACATCGCCTGGCGTCAGCTCCAGGCGCAGGCCCGCGCCGCGGGGCCCGGCAAGATCGTGCTCCTTCCCCCGAGCGGCCTGGTGGATGGGTGCGATCTGGTGCTTTGCTCCTCTCCCTGTACCGGCTGGCGGCTGGCTGGGGGCTTTCCTTTGTTGGCGTGGCCGGCTCTCTGACGTTTCTTCCCACCTTTCTTCCCTCCATGGCCCGCTGTCCGGGCGATGGTGCTGGCCATCCTCCGGGCAATCCATCGCCGCATGCCGCACACCTGCCAGGTCGGTGAGCGCCAAGCGGACGCTCGAGGCGTCGGTTCACGACGCCCTGGCCACTTTGGATGCGGCGGCTCGGCGGGAGGCGGCCGACTCGACCGCCCGGGCCATCCTCACGGACGCCAGCGTGGCGGACATCGAGCAGAAGGTGCCGGACCTGCTGCAGGCCGTGGAGAAGCTCGTGGTCAAGGAGCGCCGGCCGGAGGAGGTGGCGGCCGCGCGCGAGGCGAAATCCGCGCGCGCGGTTGGCGACCTGCGTGCCGCGGTCGAGGGGCTGACCCTGACCGAGGCGAAGCCGGCCGCCGGCAGTGCCGCCACCTCGGCCGGTGCGGGCGCCTCGGCCGCTGTCGCTGCGGCGGCCGCCGCCATTGCCACCCCGAGGGAGGATATGGAGTCGGCCGCCGGCGGCGGCTGGTCCGATCTCTCGGACAATGATTTCGACCAGTCGGCCTCCTCCGGGGATGATGGCGATTCCTGGGCCTCGGATAGTGACGACCCTGAGCATGAGGCCGAGGAGGAGGCGGAGGAGGCGGATGACCCGGATGGGGGCCCGGCCGGCGGGTCGGGCGCCGCGGCGGCCTCCGTCCCCAGCGGCTTCCTGTCCATTTCGCTGACAACCAACCCCAAGGCCGGTGACGTGGATCGGGACCTGCCGGCGGCGTTGGAGCGGGCCGGGCAGCCGGCCGAGCTGGCCGTGGCCCGGGCGCGCTCGCTCTTCGGCATCAACATCGCCGAGGCCAAGGAACGCGCGCGCCTGGCACGCATGGTGGAGGGCCACTCGGCGGTGCGCAAGGTTCCCCATGGGCATGGGGCGGATTTGGCGGCCCTGGCCACCAGCGGCCCGGCTCCGCACGAGCCCATGGTCATTGATGGGGCGGCGGCGGCGGCGGCGGCGGCTGCCGGTCTCGAGCCCGGGGTCGGGGCCACGGCCGCGGCCCCGGAGCCGGACATCCGTCTGGATGGGTGGTTCCGGTTTTCCGGGGAAGCCGGCCGCGCCGGGGCCGGGGCCTCGGGCCGGCGCAGTCGGACGGCCCAAGCCTCGCCCGTGGACCGGGTGGAGACCCTGCTGCTGGGGGTGGCGACGGTGTCCAGCCGGGCGGCCCTGTCGGAGGTCCGCGGGCTGACGGCCGCCGGGCGGGCGGTCGAAAAGCGCCAGCGTGCCCCGGGGATTCCCTGCTACTCGGCGGACGAGTGTCGCCAGGGCCTGGAGCGGCTGCTGGCCGGGCAGGCCAGTGTGTCGGGTACGCATCGGCGCGGGGCGGCGGACGAGCGCCCGGCTCCGGGCAGGGTCGCCGCGGCCGCCATCGCAGCCGCGGCCGCCGTCGATACCACCGCGCTGCCGGCCCTGCGGCCCCGCGCGCACGACGGCCTGGCCCCGCGCGAGCACACGCGGCAGGCCCTGCTGGCGGATGCCCTGGTGGAGGCGGTGCGCCAGTTGCACCGGCGCCTGGATGCGCGCCTGCTTGAGCATCACCGCCAGGCCGGCGGGCAGGCTGCCACGCCGAGCCCGGTGGTGGCGGCGGCGCTGGCCGGGCCGCTGTCCTCGGCCGCCGACCTGGACCTGCTGGACCTCGGCCCGCCGGGGACCGCCACCGGGCCCCGGCCCGGGATCGGGGCCCTGCGTCTGCGGGCCTTCGCCGCGGCCTGCTACACGGTCAGCGACTCGGCCGGGCTGGCCGGCGCGCCGACCCTGATGGCGGCGGTCCTGACCCGGGCCCTGCTGGCATGGGACACCGCCCGCACGGCATCCTGGTCGCTGGATGTCGGGCCTGTTGGCGGGGGGCTCTTTGGCCTGGAGCCGGCGGATGCCCGGCTGCCGGATGACGGTGGCGTGCGCTTCGCCTGGCTGGCCGCCTATGCCCCGGCCTTCGGGGTGTCGGTGGTGGCCTCGGCCGATGCCGACCCGCAGGATCAGGCGGACGACCGGAGCCTGGCCCTGGTGGACGATGTGCTGGCGGCCTACCTGGCCGGGTGCCTGGGGACCGCGCCGACCGGGCCGGGCCGAGCCGCGGCGCCCCCCCCGGCGGCCGCCCTGGCCGCCGCGCGCCAGGCAATGCGCACCCTCTGGTGTGCCCTGACGGCCGGGTGAGCGGTGCCGGACAATTGCCAACGCACACACCACCACATAGACCTAGACTCCGAGCCCTTCTTTGTTGCCTCCTTGTCCGCCTGGGGGGGGGGGGGGGGCGATAGGGTGTGTGTGTACACACGGTCGTGCAGGTGTGGCTGTGGTGGAGGTGTCCGAATGTCGCGGCGGGTGGGCGGCGGAGGGGGGGAGCGTCTGACACGCGCGCTAGATCGCTGGGGGGGGGGGGCTTTTTTTGCGGGGCGATCTCCTGCAGTGACCCGGCCCGACGGCCGGAAGAGGGGGGCAGATCCCCTCTCGCCGGGCCTTTTGCACTCCTTCTGCATGGCGACTGCTCCCTGCCCCTCCCTTTCTTTCTCCCTCCCTGCCCCCGCTCCCTCCCTCGCTTGTCGCCGCCCCCTCCTGCCCCGTGGCCCCCTCTCGCCTGCCTCACTTGGCCACCCCCTCATCGAGCATGATGGCCTCGCCCGGCGCCGGGCCCGCTCTGACCATCAGCCAGCCGCTGCTGGCGGCATGTGCTCGGTGGTCCGGGTGCGGGCGCTTTCTGGCTTGCCTGGCGCCACAGGCCGGACCGCCCTCGCGGACCGGAGGGCCCCCGCTGCCGGGCTTCGACCTGGCCGTGTGGGCTCCCTTCAGCCAGGAGGGCGGCCCGCGCCTGGTGGTTCGCAAGGCCCTCCGCGCTCCAGGGGCGGCGGCGGCCCCGCGCGAGCCGCGCGTCGGCTGGTCCCCCTGCGGAGGGTTCTTGGTGGTGTATTGGCGCCAGGAGGCGGGCTCCGGGCCGGCCACCGAGCCCCAGCCGCCCGCCGGTGATGGGAGCCTCTTCCAGGCCGGCGTGGTGACGGTCTTCCGCTTGGTGACCAGCTCCGATGGCACGCGCGTGCGCCTCTCCCGGCATCTGATCATCGATGATCTGCAGCTCGGCCTCGGGCAGGTCCTCTGGGTTGGTGGCCCCCCGGCGGGCGGGCCCGATGTCCAATTGGTCCTTGTTTCTGGGCAATGCGTGCGTTTGTCGGTGGCGGTGGTCGGCAGCTGCTACTGCCCCGCTGCCTGGCCTTGCTTCTTCGTTGGCCTCATCTCCCTCCATCTCTCCCTGTCACTCACTCCCTCGTGCTCTTTTTCTCGCGCCTGCGCCCCCCGGCTCCCTGGCTCACCACCCGCGCCCTGCCGCCTGTGCTGATCTCCCCGGGGCCGTAGCTTCAGGCGGCCTTCTGGCCGATGGACGGGGCAACGACGGCCACCGCGCCAGCCAGCATTGTCATTAACCCGGCCACTGGCCGCGATGGCCGCGGTGCGTGCTTCCCCCCTTCCCCCCCCCCTTGTGCTCCCTCGCGCTGCTGCCCCCTGACCGTAAGTGCCCCTCCATCCTGCCGCGCGATCGCGCGCGCGTGCGCGCACATGGGCCCCTGTGTCGACGTTGGATGTATACATACACACACACATGCACACACACACACACGCACACACACATATGCGCGCACATGCCCGCAGTTCTGCTCGCGCAGGACCCGACATCCGGGCGCTTTGCCCTGGTCGAGCGCAGCCTCCCAGCTGGCCGACCGGCGATTGTGGTATTCGCCGGGGCCGCCCGGCCGGAGGTCCTCTTCCGGCAGCAGCTCCAGGGCTTCGTGGCCCCGGAGACGGTCAGCTGGTCTCCCTGCGGGCGGTATCTCTCGGTGACCGAGAGCCCTCTGGGCACGGTGCGCGCCCAAGCCTGCCTCCCTCCCTCTGCCTCTTTCTTTTCCGCCCGCTCCCTGGGCTCCGGCCAGCCTTGGTGCCGCGGCTCAAACTAACTCCCCATGTGTGCTGCCGCTGGCGGCTTGACATGCCCAAAGTACCGGTTCTGCTCTCTTGACACGTACCTGTGGCAGATGGTGCGTCCATCGGCGCACGTGGCCCACGCCGCGATCCTGGTCACCGGCGATGGAGAAATGCTGCCCCTGGGGGGAGGCGGCGCCGGCGGCGGCAGCAGCGGCGCCGGTGGGCACGCGGGTGGCGGGCGTCCGCGCGCCGGGTCCGCCTCGCTCCTGTCCCCGGCCACGGCATCTGCCACCGGGTCGGAGGCCAGCCGGCCCGGCATGTCTCGGCCACTGGGCCCCGGGCGCGCGCCCTCCGAGCACCTTTCCTCGTCGATGGCCTCCGGCGGCCCAGGAGCCCGGTCCCTGGGTCTGAGCAGCAGCTTGGCCTCGGGACCCGGGCTTCCGGACGCCGGGTCGCCGCTGCACCCTTCGCGACGCCACATCGCCGGGGGGGTTCGGCAATTGTGCTGGTCGCCGGCGCACAGCGGTGCCGAGCGCCCGGGCCGGGCCCTGCTGGCGTGCCAGCGTCTGTTGGATGGCGAAGTCCGGCTCTTTGGCGGGCCGGTTTTCGAGGCGCTCACCGGGCCGACGGCTCCCAGCGAGCCGCTGTGGTCCGGCACCGGCAGCTCCTTTGCCTTCGGTCGATCGGCCACCGGGGCTGGGGAGCTGGCCGTGGCGGCGGCCGCTCAGCCGGTTGCCTCGCTGCTCGGCGCTGCCGGCGGCGCCGGTGCCCAGGCCGGGGAGGCCCCCGCCTCGACGCGCTCCTGGGCCGAGTTGGCCTCCCTGGCCTTCAGTCCGGATGCCGCGTCCCCGGGCGAATGTGTGCGTTCAGGCCGATCGCCCGGCTGCGCCGAGGCATTTTAGCTTTTTTTTTCTGTTTGACCTTCCTATTGACGTGCCCTGCCTCCGGCATATGTGTGCGTGTGCGTGTGCGTGTGCGTCTGTGCGCGCGTGTGTTTATGTGGGTCAAATGTGTGCGTACGTGTGCACCTCCATGGGCCCGTGCCACGACGCAGTCCATCTTCCTGGAGGAACATTTGAGTGAGGGAATCAAATGTGCGTGTATGTGTGTGGGTGCTGCCCGCCTTCTTCGGCCTCCTGCGGCTTCGCGCCAGGAACTGACCTCCTTCTTGTTTGGGGATCCCATGTGCACTGGGACCGGCGCGCGGGCACCACCCATTCCCCCCCCCCCCCCCTTCCCCCCCGCACGGTAGATGCCGTGCATGCAAATGGCCCCGACACGGGGGACCGGCTGCGCGAGGTGCTGACCATGCCGTCGGTGCGTCTGGCGCACTTTGCCTTGCGACCGCCGGAGGAGGCCGGAGATGCCGGGCCGGTGGATGTGCCCTTTGTTTCGGACAAGACGGCTGCTGCCTTCGAGGCATTCGCCCTGGAGTGCCTGCATGGACCGCCGATGTCCTTCAGCCCGACGTGTGCTCTTCCGATCTGTCTGGCGCACTTTGCCTTGCGACCGCCGGAGGAGGCCGGAGATGCCGGGCCGGTGGATGTGCCCTTTGTTTCGGACAAGACGGCTGCTGCCTTCGAGGCATTCGCCCTGGAGTGCCTGCATGGACCGCCGATGTCCTTCAGCCCGGACGGCCGGTGGCTGGTGGTGGTGTCCGGTACGGCTGGACCCTGGCCCTGCGTGGTTCCCCGCGCCCCCTTTCTTCCCGCGCCGCGCCTGCGCCCTGGTGGAATGCTGACCATGGCGAAGGCCAAATCCCGAATGCCGTCCTGGTGTGGGACATCCTGGGCGAGTCGCCTGACCCCGGAGCGACGGACCCGCGGCCGCACTACCGCGCTCCGGGCCTGGTGGCGGTGCTGGAGATCGGAAGAGCGTCGTGCCGCGCCTGCGCCCTGGTGGAATGCTGACCATGGCGAAGGCCAAATCCCGAATGCCGTCCTGGTGTGGGACATCCTGGGCGAGTCGCCTGACCCCGGAGCGACGGACCCGCGGCCGCACTACCGCGCTCCGGGCCTGGTGGCGGTGCTGGCACACCGGTCATCGGTGGCCTCGGTGGCCTGGCGCCCGGCGCTCGACAGCCAGCCCCCCGGCCTGCCGGAGCTTTGGATTGCCACCCGCCAGCCGGGGGTCCTCTTCCGCTGGACGCCCCTCGGAGCGGATGTCGTGCACCTGCCGCTCGGTGAAGCCGGCGATGCCACTTGTGCGTGCTTCATCGCCCCTCCCCCCCCCCTCCCTCCTCCCCTCCCTGCCGCCCGTGTGAGGTGAGGCCTCTCGATGTGGGGGCCTCCTTTTTGTCCATCTGCCTTGCCCCTCCTTCTTTGTGCTTTCCCCCTCCCCCCTCCCCCTTGCTGCCGTTGCTGACCCAGACACACGGCTGGGCCAGATTTCCTGCCCTCCTCCCTGCACTGGGCCCCACGCCGGGGCAGCCCCAATGCCTGTCTGGCGATCGTCGGCCATGCCCTCTCGCCGCAGGCCCCCGGCCCGACGCCCGCCTCACGGGGGCTGGTCCTGCTCTGGGCCGGCGCCGCCTTGGGCCCCGAGGACGCTGGGCGCCCGCGGCCACCACGGCCAGACCCGGCACCGGCCGTGGCTTCCTGACGCGCGTTGGGGGCCAGCGGCGGGGCGCCGGTTTATGTGCCAATGTACTCTGCCGAGAGTTGGCACTCCCAGCATCCTCCCCGGTTCCGGCACAGTGGCGGACAACTTTGGGGCTTCGCGGGGCGGGCGGGCGGGCGGGCGG
>NW_009242975.1:1892434-1893297 GCF_000388065.1 Fonticula alba
GGGGGAGGGGCAAAGTGCGGCCGGCGCGCGGGGGCCGGCCCAGCCGTCCACACGGGGGACCAAGAGGGCGGGAGAGTTAACTCGGGCAGAGGGCGGTCGTAGTTGCTTCGGCTAGTGTGCGAATACTCGGTGGGTTCCGGTGCGCGCCCCCGCGCCGGCTCGTCGAGGTGTTTGCCCGCTCGGCCGGTGGGGCCGGCCCGGTGAGTGCCTCCTGTTGGTGGCCGGCCCGGCATGAGGGCCCGAAGTCCGCTGGGAAGTGCTTCGCGCGGGGGCCGGCCCCCGGAAGCAGCACGCGAGATGAGCTTACCCTCGGACCCCGGTCTCGCGATCCGCGTGCCACCAACATTCACGCACGCACACGCACGCGCGCCGAGGGCGTGGCGAAGGGACACACCCCGCTGCGGCCCACCAAAAGGGCAGCCGGGCCTGGTAGCGGCGCCGGCGCCGGCTTCTTTCGATTTGCACCGGCAGGGCCCCCCCCCCCCCCCCCCCCTGGCCCGTCGCCGACGCCGGGCGGCGCGGGTGAAGGACGCCCTCGGCTCCGCGTCCCCCCTGGGGTCTAATTTGACCAACACCTGCGCGCACAGGGGCCACTTTTCGGCCCCCACACCGGCCGCAGGCGGGGCAAGGGGGGAGAGATATACACGCACGGGCGCATTCGCGCATCCACCCGCGCGCCTCGGTGGGCTGGTGCGCCGGGGGGGGGGCCGCTGCCCGCGCGCAGGTCCCTCCCTCGCCCTGGCCCCAGATCCCCGCCGGCCGCGGGTCCGCACGAACAACAGCGGGAATATACAGTGCGGCTGCCCCCGCGCGCCCCCCCCCCTCCCGCGCCCGCCGCCAAGGGCGCCCACCGGGTCTGCCCC
>NW_009242975.1:1894126-1896052 GCF_000388065.1 Fonticula alba
CCGGACGCGTACTCGCGCTATACCGGCCAACCGGGGCCGGGGGAAGCGGGGGGAGGGGGGGGGGAGCCCGGCCGCGCGTTCCCGCCCTTTTTTCCATTCGGCCCGGGTGTTTACCCTTATTGGCCGCCGGGCTGTTGGCCGCCGGCCCACCCCGGCGCTGTGGCATATCCCCCTCCCCTCCCTCCCCCCCCCCCTCCCCTCCGTCCTTGCTTTGCCATCCTACACCGCCGGGCCTCCGGATGTCCGCGCGGATCCTCTCCCTCTCCTCGCTCCTTCCCTCCCTCCGCCGCACTCGCCTCTCCCTCTCGGGTTCCCGGCTCGCCACTTTCGCGACCTCGCCCGCCACTCGGCCCCCCGCTCGGCCCTGGCCCTGCACAGGCAGCCCGTACGCATCCCCGCTCTGGGACCTCCTGGCCCGCCGGCACGCGCGGCTGTGCGGGCAAAAACGCGCACCTCTCGCCCCATTGCAGCATACGCCCTCGGTGTTTGGCCCTTGCACTAACCTGTATACCCGTGCACATACACACACACACACACACACACACACACGCACACACATTAGCCGCCACTTCTCCTCCTCTCCCCCTGCCCACGGCCGCCACAGCCGCCGTACCGTCGCTGCCACCGCCGCCGCCGCCGCCGCAAGGTCCACATCTCGCCCCGACGGCCCCAAGCCGGCTTCCCCGCGTAGTCCCCCCAAAAACACCATGGACAGCGATGACGAGTTCATTGCCTCCCTGTCGCCGCCGAAGCTTGTGCCGCAGGTGACCCCGCCGGCCCCAGGCCCTGGTGGCCCCGGCACCTCGACCTCCGCCCAGACGTCCGCCCCGCCCCCTCGGCGAGGGCGCGGCGGTGGTGGTGATCGATCTTCCGGCGCGCCGGCCTCCAACACCGGCGGCGGTGGTGGCGGCCGCGGCAAGTCGCAGCGAAACCGCTCGGGCGGCAACACTGCCAACTCCCTCGCCCGGAGCCTCGGCTGCGCCGTCCCCGAGCCGGTGGTCCCCACCATCAAGGGCGAAGTCTCGGCCCCGGGGAAGTTCGCGTTCGTGTACCTCCAGCGCCGGCCGATGTATGGCCCCACACCGCCGGCCATGGCATACGACACACTCCAGAGCAAGACCATGCTCTCGGCCATCGACCTGGCCGCCGCCAACAAGTACCTCTCCGAGGTGTCCTTCCTCAGCCCGCGCGGTGTGGCCAACACCATGAGCTTCCAGTGGCCGGAATTGTGCGTCCCCCGCCGCGTGACATGATGCTGCCCTGCTTTGCCGGCCACCGGCCACCGGCTGCAGCCGCCCTCGGCTTCCCCATCCATCCATCCATCCATCCATCCATCTTGCTGCTTCTCGGGCCCTCTTCTCGTCTCCCCCTTCCTCCCTGGCTGACCTTACCCCGGGCTTCTTCCTGCCCCTCGCTCCGTGCCATCTGACACCCCCGTGCAAAGCGTCTCCCTGGGCGATGCCATCAAGTACAACATTTCTCAGGAGAACTTCCCCCTGGAGATCACCCCCCATGAGAAGGGCGGCTTCCATGCGCATCTGATTCTGCAGCACCCCGGTAAGAAGCCCTTCCTCCGGTACCGGGTCCTGGGCGGCCCCTTTGCCACCCAGGGCCAGGCGGTGCGCGCGGCGGCCCTCGCCTCGAACCATCTCCGCGACCTGTGTGTCGCGCACCCGGCCGATACGCCGGATCTGGCCCACCTGCGGGCGTCCTCCATCCTGGACCCCACGCTGTCTCTCCTCCGGAATTGGCATCACAAGTGCGCTGCACAGAGAGGCCGCCAGCCGGCGCCGGACACTCCCCGGCCCCGGGCGGTCCCTGCCCCCTCGCCCAGCCTGCCCCCCGGGCCTCCTTCTCCACTTCTTCCTTCCCTCGTATCCCCGCCTTGCCCCGGCATCGGCATCGCATTGGCCACTGACCGCCCAA
>NW_009242975.1:1896100-1904292 GCF_000388065.1 Fonticula alba
CCCCCCCCCGCCCGGCGGCCTCCCCTCTGAAGCCCGATTGCCGCGCTGGCCACCTTCCTGGCACGCCAGGGCCATGACTTGGCCTCCTGTGCGAATGTCGCCCGATCTCGGGACACCTTCAATGCCACCATCCGCTGGCCATTCACTCCGCCGCAGACGCGTCAGCTGTCCACCTCGGCCGCCGGGCCCACCGATGTGGCCGCCCTGCAGCAGGCCTGCTTCCAAATGATGGAGACCTTGGAGAACACGACCGGCGTTTCCTTTGCCGGCCTCCCCGTGGTCGAGGGGTACGAGCTGGATCCGGCCTCCTTCCCGGCGGCCATTTACCCGGCCCCGGCGCAGCCTACCCCGCCGTACAGTGCGTAGAGCATCTTGGCCCGCCGTGTTTGTCTCGGCCTCCTCTTTTTTTTTTCTTTCTTTGTTCCCGCCTCCGTGCTCCTGCAAGGCGACCACCGCGCCATCGGGCGGGGAGGGGGGGGGGAGAAAAAAAGAAGCCCACCCACTCTAACTCCATGGGATTCGATCGATCTGGGATCCCCCTCGGCCCATGGCTTCCAGCGCTGTCCCACTGGCTGGACCAGACGGCCATGAAGCTCTTCGGCTCTCGGGTGCATGTGGCCCAGCTGGATCTGGCGCCGGAGCAGATGCGCTTCAAGAAGACCAACTTCAGCCGGGTGGTCAAGTTGACCTGGCCGAATGGCCGCTTCTCGGCCATCGGCCTGTATCCCTCCTCGTCGACGTACATCGTGCCGATGGCCGCCTATGAGGCCCTGCTGCGCTCCATGAACCTGTCGCTGGAGGCCCTGACCAACCCCAGGAAGGAGTTGCCCTCCTCGGTCCTTCCCCAGAAGAAGCCCACCGCCGAGCATGTCCACGCCCTTGAGAATGCGGCCCTCATCACGCCGGACAACCTGCGCGTCTTGCAGATCCCCGGTGCGTGGGCCCGCCTGTGCCCCGGTCTTCCTTTCTGCCTCTCCGCCCCCGGCCCCCGGCCCTCGCCCCCGCCCCCGCCCCCGCCCCCGCCCCACCTCCTCCCCGTGGTATGTCGCCACACTCACCAATGACCCGCATGCTCTTCTCGGCACCAGCCCCCTACTTCGGGGACCTGGTCACCCTTTTCCCCAACACCCGGCTCATGACCACCATCATGGAGGTGTCGACCCAAATCGAGGCGCTGCTGAGCCGGTGCGACAACAAGGACTTCACCTTCGAACGGTCGAAGTTCTCGTCGCGCCTGCCGCCCGAGCACCCGGCTCTCCCGCGCACCGAATGGTCCCTCAAGCACTCGCCCGATCGAAAGATCATCTGCAACATGCAGGTGGACTTCCCGGAGTACTACTCCTTCCCGCTGATCTCCCGCAAGCCGGACCGGTCGGAGACCATCGAGGCCACCTTCCAGACGTCGGATGAGCTTTTCTGCGTGCTGCGTGCCGCCGAGCAGCTCCTCTTCCGCATCAACACCCTCTTCGACAGCAGCAACGCCTCGCCCTATGTGCAGAAGTCCTACCATCTGGATCTGCCAGTGCGGTCGCACATTGACGGGCTGCTGCGGGAGTTTGTCCCGCTCCTGGACACTGACCAGAAGCCCACGGATGATGTGCGTGTGTGGGGCACCTGCATTTTGTGTTCCTCTTTTGCTGCTTTGGGTCAGGGAGGGGAGGGGGGGGGGGGGGGCCGGGGGGCGGGTCTCCCTTTCTTTTCCGCCCGGACCGTCCCCGCCATTTGTCTAACTTGTCCCGTGTGTCTTGCTCCACCTCCCGGCCTGTTCTCTACACATGACCATCCCCTGCCGGGGCCATAACCATTTGTGGGCGCCACCGTTGACGCGTGTGCACAGATCCTCGACAATGACACCCACTCCTTCCACACGTACTTGATGAGGTTGAACAACCGCAGTGCCGAGAGCGTGCGCCAGGACTCGGCCGCCCTGCTGGAGATGCAGAAGACGCGCAACATCTCCCCCATGGTTCTCCCCCTGCTGGAGCGCCGCCAGGCCATCATCGACGCGGTCCGGAACAATGCGGTGACCATCATCTCCACCGACACCGGGTCCGGCAAGAGTACACAGGTCCCCCAGTACATCCTGGATGACATGATTCGCCAGGGCGAGGGCAGTGAGGCGGTCATCCTCGTGTCGCAGCCGAAGCGCATGGCCACCCTGGCCCTGGCCAACCGCATCGCCAACGAACGCCAGGATCCTCAGGTGGGCATGTCCGTCGGGTATTCCATGCGTGGCGACACGGTCATGCCAAAGCTTTTCGGCTGTACGTGTGCACACTCGCGCGCACATTTGCTGTCTTTTGGGCCTTTCCGCTTCTCTCTTTCATCCTGGCTCCCATCGCCCCTTTTCTCCTTTTTTTTTTTCTTTCCGCCCCCCCCCCCCCTTCCCTCCCCGTTGCGTGTTTGCTCCCTTCTAATATTCCCTTCTGCCCTCTCTCTTGTGCTCGCCTTACCGACTTCGCTGTGAATGTGTGTGTGTGTGGTCACGCACGCGCGCGCGCGCGCGCGCTTGTCCACGCATAGCCATCATCATGATGACCACCGGCTCGCTGATCAAGTTCCTCACCTCCAAGTCCTTCCTCGGGTCGCCGGCACGCGCCGGCGGCGCGGGCGAGAAGTCCCCCATCACGCATCTGATCATTGATGAGGTGCATGAGCGCCGGTCCGACATTGATTTTATCCTGTACCTGGCTCGGCTGGCGGTCAACCGCTTCCCCAATCTGCGTGTGGTGCTCATGTCGGCCACCGTCGAAGCGGACCACTTTGCTGGCTACTATCCGTACGTTGGACGTCCGCCCTCCTGGCCCGGGCACCGCGCCCCCTACACGCCCAAGCAACCAGGCAAGCAAAATCGCCCGCTCACCTTCCTCACTCGCTGGCTTTCTTTGCCCGCCGGCCATTCGCCGTTGTCGTTGGCTTTTTTTTTCTCCTCTCCCCCTTCCCCCTTTTCCTTCGGCTTTGTAGGAAATCCACCGTGCTCAACTTCTCCACCCGCTTCCATGAGGTGGAGTCCCTGTTCGAGGAGGAGATCCACCATGAGATGGCCCTGGCCGGGTTTAACCCCAATCCCGGTGCGCTTTTGCTGGCCAGCTTCTCCTGTGCGCCATGGCTCGCCAAGAGCCTTGCTATTTACTTACGCTCCCTTCATTTCTCTCCCCCACCCCCTCCCTGCACTGTCCCCTCCTCGCCTTTCCGGCCCGCTCTCCCTCTCTCCCTCCCTCTTCCTGGCTCTCCCTCGTCGATCTTCATGTCGCCTTTCCGTCCTTCTGCCTTGCTCGCGCGCAGTCCATTTCCCTGGCCATCTGGCCCGCGATCTGACCGACCAAACCCGCGGGAGGGGTGTCGGTGCGTTCGTGCATTTCACACACACACACACACACAGATTGAGACCCGCCCTTTTGGCTTTCCCGCCTCCTCTCTTTGCAACCCTCTCTATCGCCCCTCCCCTCCCCTTTGCTGCTGCTGCTGCTGCTGCTGTCCATTGACCACATTCACCTTCTGATGGGCGGATGGGCGGGCAAAAAAAACAGCCCTTCTGTCCTTCCTCCTGGGTAGCCGCGATCCGCACTTCTCCAAGGGCGATATCTTGGTTTTCTTGCCCGGTATCTCGGATATCCTGGCCATGGAGCGCCTCCTGGAAGCGGACATCTTCAACGTCGGCGTCGAGAGCAAGGCTGTGTACGTGTGGTCCTTGCATGGGGAAATGGGGAGCCGCACATTGTGAATGGCCTCTCCTCCGCCGCTCCTTCCCCTTGCCCGGCCTTCATCCTCCCTCTCCCTTGCCCCAACCGCTGACACCCACATCGCATGCCACGCGCACATGCAGCATCATCCCCCTCTATTCGTCCATCCCGATCAAGCTGATGGAGGAGAGCATCAACCGGCCGATTCCCAACGGCTACCGGCGCATTTTCCTCTCGACCAACATCGCCGAGACATCGCTCACCTTCCCGTACGCCCGCCCGCGCCCGCGCCCGCGCCCACACCCGCGCCCGCACCCGCACTTGGTCGCACCCTGACGCCTGCCCTTCCAATCCGCCCCTCCTCTCTGACCCCTTTTGCCTGTGCGATGGCCCCCTGCCCCATAGCGCTGTGGTCCATGTTGTTGATAGCTTCCTCGAGAAGATCGGTGTCGACGGGCTGAATGGCAACTCCTCCGGCCTGGTGGCGAAGCGCATTTCCAAGGCCAGCTCCCGGCAGCGCCTCGGCCGTGCTGGCCGTGTGGCCAATGGCCTGTACTATGCCTACTCCATCAAGGGCAGCGAGTACGACCAGCCCGGCTTCCTGGCGGACTACTCCCTGCCGGACATCCTGTTCAAGGATGTGCGCGACTTGGTGCTCTTCTTCAAGACCCTCCCCTCGCGGGATGCTCTGCTGGCCGAGACCAAGAGCATGCAGGCCAACCAGATGGCCAGTGGCACCGGGGCCAATGGCGCGGTGTCCCCCATCCGCCAGTACCTCGACCTGCCGGCCAACCAGCACCTGTCCAAGTCCCAGCGCGAGGTGTATGAGTTCTTCGATTCGCTCCCCTCGACGCCGCCGCTGGAGAACATCCACTCGGCCCTTCGGTCGTTGCAGGGTGCGCGCTGATGGGTGATTGGGCCGGGCGCCGCCGTTGCCTCTGGCTCCATGCCTTTCTTTTTGTGCTCTTCCCCTCTTTCGAAATCGGTGCCACGTATGCGCTAACAGCGTGATGCCCTGCGCCTTGCCTCTTCCCCCCCCCCCCTGCCCCCGGCCCCTGCTTCGGATATTTGCCACCAACACGGCGTGTGTCCCCGGTGCCCCCAGTGATGGGAGCACTTAGCTCTCACTTTGAGTTGACAGCCTTCGGAAACTACATTGTCCAATCGCCCGTGTCGCCGGGTGCCTCGCGCGTGTCGCTCCTCGCCTCGTGCGTCTCCCCCTCATCATGCTTCCCCCACTTGACAGCCTGCACACCGGCCCATATATTTGGACATTTTGCTGACCCTCCCCGCGGCCGCGCCCGTGCCCTCCTGCCCACAGCCTGTTCGACATCCCCGAGCCGCTGATCATCTCCTCGGTCCTGCTGGATGTGCAAAGCCCCCACTCCAACCAATCGGAAGACCTGTCCACCCGCCTGCTGCCGGCCACGGCCACCGAGCCAGCTCAGCGCGTCGAGTACATCCCCCTGTCGCCGGAGGAAATGCTCATCCAGAGTGACATCCTGCAAACGGCCCGCCGGCTGGTGGAGGCCGTGGCCCTCGGTGTTCGGGAGGACTCGGTTGACGAGATGCTCCGTCTGGCCCGCGACTTCAACATCGAAGAGCGCAATATCCGGGACTTCCGCCGGACGCACACCACCCTGCTGGCCTTCCTCCTTAAGAACCACTTCATTGGACAGCGTGCGTGCTCTTTCCCTCCCCCGAGCTGGTGTTTTCCTCTTTCTGGCCCTCTTCTTTTCCAGGCTGCCTGCCTCTGCCCTCCTCCCCCTCCCCCCTCCTCCCTTCCCACACACACACACACACACGCACACACACACACACACGCTGTACCGTGCATCGCCCTCGGCATCACTGACATAACACGCGCCTTTGCTCCGTTCCCTCTTCTCCCTTCTCCCCCCACCCCCTTCCTCCTCTCCTGTCCAGATGTTTATCCGCTTCTGCCGAACACCCAACGTCTGACGGTCTATGGCGGGCAGAAGATGCGCTACTTGGACACCTTGCTGGCCAATTCCACCCCCTCGCCGGAGACCATGCTTCCTGTGTCGCAGAGTGACACGGCCCTCCACACGGCCGCCCAGGCAGCGGCCGGCGGCGGGGGCAAGAAAAAGCGCGGCAAGGGCGGCTCGGCGGCCGCGCGTCTGCAGCAGCAGCAGCACCTGCTCAGTGCCTCGGCCTCGGAGATGTCCTTCCACACGGACCTCCCCCAGCTGAGCTCCTCCAAGAACCTGGACCGGCTGCCGCTCATGCGGTCGCTGTTGTACTCCTTCGAGCCACGGAACCTCCTGCTGCCGGAGGTCAGCAAGAAGAAGACTTCGGTCACCTACTCGTCGAACATCATCCACAAATCCACGGTCGGCCGGGTGACTTGCGAGCCGCCACCCCCGGGCAAGCGTCTGCCCTTGTATTCCTTCGCGTCCTGCACCTCCAGCATCAATGACCCGGTCAGCACTGGGATCCTTGCCACTCCGCGCCTGCATGAGATGCTGAACAACGCCCCTTCGATCACCTTCCTGAACCAGGTGCCTCCGATTGCCCTTTTCCTCTTCGGCGACATTACGGCCTTCGCCATCGGCCCCCCGGGGAATGCCCCGCACCAGCGGCAGATCCCCATTCGGGAGACCCTCTCGCCGGACATGTTCCAGACCATCGACAATCCGGAGTACGCCCGCTCCCTGGCGGCTTCCTTCTCGCTGCCGCTGGCCAAGGCGGTCGTCTCCGAGGCGGCGGCCGTGCGCCATGCCATCCTGGAGTTCAATGACTGGATTCGTGTGGAAATGCCCACCGAGGATGCCGCCCGGCTGGTGGTCTTGCGTCGACTCATCCAACAGTATGTCCATGTGCTGTCCTCGCTCAAGCACCACGAGAAGAAGATCGTCATCGATTCCTTCCAGCAGATCTCCCACCTGGTGCACGAGCTGTCGCACTCCATCTCCATGAACCGCTGAGGGGGCATGTACGTGTGGTATGCAAGTGCCTGGGGCCCTGGAAAGGAGCACCTTCGGGTTTGCGTTCTCCTCCTCCCTCCTCCTCCCTCCTCCTCCCTCCTTCTCCCTCCTTCTCCCTCCTTCTCCCTTCCTCTCTCTCTCTCTCTCTTTCTCTCCTCCCCCCGCCCCCCCCCCTGGCTCGCCATTCTCGGAGCTAAGGGAGGTGACTGAGCTCAGAGTGGAGTGCCCAATCGCGGGCTCCACACATGTCCCGAGGTGTTGGGCCTTGCCTCACTGGGACTCCTATGCGCGCCTTTAGAACTAGACGCCGTTGGCCGGAGGCTGGCCCCTCTGACACCTGGCCGTGTGTCCTCCCCGCCCGACACGCACATGCACATGCACTGTCTCTCCTCCTATATCACCATCTCCATCTCGGCAGGTGGACCATCCCCCCACGCCGCCCTTGCCACATTCTCCCGGGCGTGGGCCGTCGCCTGCCTCTTTCTCCCTGTACCTCTCTATCTCTCCTATTTCACACCATCACACCCTCCCTCTCTGTAATAGATTTTTCTCTTGGAAACCGCCGCCGACCAGGGTCGGGATGGGGGGAGGGGGGGGGGGCAAGAAGATCAGAGATGATGTGTGCTCTGCTGTGGTTTGCTATCCCCAGGGCCAGTCACTGTGTGTGGGTGTCGGTGTGTATTCGCCAATGGAGGGGTTGGCTGCAGAGATAGAAAAGACGCGAGGGGAAGCAAGAGTAGAGCCACAGGAGGGCTGGAGACAGATGCAAGGGCCAACAAACGAAGAGGCAGCTAGCCCGCACCGCCGAAGAGGAACCTCCGCAGCCGTGCGATGTAGGAAAACGGCGCGCGAACCGGACACTGCCCTTCAATCGCAGCACCGGAATCCTGGCGACTGGCGAAGATGGACAGGCTGCACAGGGACCGGAGCTCGGCCACAATGGCCGACCCGAGGCTAACCACACCCGCGGTATGGGGAGCAGTGGCGGTGGGAGCAGCAGTAGCCTATGTCGGGCGCACAGCCACACCCACGCACGCACCCGGGGGAAGGGGCAGGGGCCAAGACAAGAGAGGTTAGCAGAGAGAGAGAGAGAGAGAGAGAGAGAGAGGGAGAGAGAGAGAGAGAGGGAGAGAGAGAGAGAGAGAGAGAGACACGGCCGGCCAGAAGACCACGAGGAGATGCATACGCACCGGGGTCAGGTCGGCAGCCATCGACGCTACAAGGTCCTTGCTCAGGAGCGACTCCACCGGGATGACCCGCACGCTGAGGGGGACGCCGGGGGCGCGCTTCTGCCGGCTGCCATACTGGGGAAGGGCACGGCCATTGTACGACAGGGCCTTATGCGCGTAAAGGCGTGATGGCAGAAGGAGGTACATGCAGCCGGCTATCCAAAGGCGCGGGGGCCAGAGCGCATGTTAGGGCAGCCAAAAAAAAGCACAGAGACACATACACATACACATGTGTGTGAGACAGACAGAAAGGGAGAGAAGGGAGCGCGGCGGGGGGGGGGGGGGGGGGGACGTCTGAGGACGCAGGCTCCCTCCCCCCCTCCCACACACTC
>NW_009242975.1:1904968-1905654 GCF_000388065.1 Fonticula alba
GGGCGAGGGACGGCCCCGGCGTCAGGGCCCCCGGAGCAGACCGTCGACGAGAAGACCGGCGGCAGGCTGGGCGAACCGGGGCTACTGACCGGGGGCGAGGCGTCTCCCGGGAGGAGTGAAGACCCGGGGCCGGTGGCGCCGGCGGACGGAGTGAGCCCGGTGGCGGCGGTTGGGGAGGCCCCGACGGCCGGGCTGCCCGGCGCCCCGGCACCCGGAGACGAATGCCCCGGTCCCGGCGGCGAGTGCCCCGGCGAGGGGAAGCCCGATCCGCCGGGGGCCGATGTCGCGGACGACGAGGACGCCGCAAAAGCCAGGACCGGCACATGGCCGACGGCCGGCGGTGCGCGCAGGCTCAGCCGCGTGCCCGGGGTCGCATCCTCCAAGGAACACCGTGGCGGAGGGACATCCTCCTGGGCAGGGGGGTCCACCAGCGGCGTGGCGGCGTACGCCCGTCGCCGGGCCTGCAGCGTCGGGGTCTCAATGTCGGACCGGTCGTCGCTGGGCGAGTGCGTTAGCTCAAAGCTATTCATCAAGGGGAGCCGGGCTCCGGGACCGGATGGCTTGGCCCGCGGCCCGGCATCGCGCGGACGCGGAGTTGCCAGCACATCGCGACCGCTGTCAAAGGCTGGTCGAGCGTGGGGAAAGGTTGTCAGAGTCAGTATCCATGCAGAGGGGAGGGGGGGAGG
>NW_009242975.1:1905729-1911454 GCF_000388065.1 Fonticula alba
GGGGGGGGCAGAGCTGTCGCCCGGCATGCCAATGTGTGCAAAGGGGTGCGCGCAAGAACAGGAGGAAGGCCGAAAGAGAGAGAGAGAGAGAGAGAGAGAGGTGGGATGTGGGGTCAGAGGCGCAACAGGAGGACGCACTCTTCGATGCAGGTCCGGGGGTCATGCCGAAGTTGGAGAAGGGCACAGACCCGCCACGGGGGGGCTTGCGGGCAGATGCCTCGACCCCGGGCGCCGGGGTGGCCGGGACCTCGGGGCCAAGATGCGGCGGGGTGGTCCGACGCTTGCCCGGCGTTTGGCTGGGCTTCTTTTCATCGGCCCCGGTGCCCGAGCTTGGCATGGGGAAGGGCGGCTCCATGGCGCCGGTCAAATAGGGCGGGTGGTAGGCGTCGATCGGCTGGGCAAAGGGATGGCCACCGGCCGGGGGGATGGCCGCCGGGACAACGCCACGGCCCTGTGCACTGGGGCCCCGGTGTGCGCGCAGCCCAAGCGAGTACGGATGGAGAGGCGCTTGCGGGGCGCGCTGCGTGTGGACCGACACCGCCGGACGCCCGGCCAAATCCTCCAGCGACAAACTACTGCCCGGGAGAAAGAGGCGCCCGGCGGCGCCGGACCCGGCGCCCGAGCGCAGGGGGCTCGAGCCGCCGGGGGACGGGGTGGCGGCAGCCGACACCAACGGCGTCGGCGGGGCCCCCTGCAAGGAGGACAGCGAGGGTGACGCGAGAATCGACTCCCCGGGACCGGGAGACGCCCCGGCCATGCGCCAGAAGGACGACCCACCGGGGGCCGGCCGGGGCGCCCGGTCAGTAGCCTGTCTCAGCAGGGCTGACGGGGGATTCGGCGAGAAGTGCCCATCCGCCAGGCCGGCCGAGGGTGGGAGGTTGGCCGCGCCGGCCGCAAAGCGGCTGACCCCCGGCCGACCGCCAGGTGATTGCAGCAGGGAGTCCGACATGCCGCCGGAGGGGGGAGGGGCAGGAGCAAGGGAGAGAATGTGGGGAGGGAAAGGGAGGGGGAGGAAGAGGGGGGAGGGAGCGAGGAGGAGGAGGAGGAGGAGGAGGAGGAGAGGGAGATAACGGGAGGCATGGCCAAGCGGGTCTCCGCGTCGCACCTTGGCCGAGCAACGAGAAAAAGGCCCAACCGTGCGGCGGTCATGGCCGGCCCATGTGTCGAGGATGGCGGTGGCAACGACCTCCCCCTGGCAGAAAGAGACAACAAAAGCCGGCCCGTGCATGGGGACGATCTTGGCCCGCGGACCGCCCCGCCCTGTTCTCCGCCTCTGCTGCTGTCTCTCCACCCCTGGAGGCGGTGGCAAGGCGCGCGTGTGCAAGTGCACCTCCGCTCAACCCCCGGACGGCCAACGGGGGCCAGGCACGGCCCAGACTAGCCAGGTGCCGACGCTATCTTCGTTGGCAGCGCGCTCCTTGGGCATTCGCCCCAGAGCCCGCGTGTTCCGGAGGTCACGACGCGCCATTCACACAGTGTCCCCGGTCCCTCGGCGTCCCTTTTCTGCGGGCAGGGCGATCTCCCCCGTGTGGCGGCGGCCGCGGCGGGGGGTTGGGCAAATAAGCACACACACACACACACGCACTCATCTCACCCCCCCAGGCACACCCATCATCTCTCTTCCTGCCCTGTTGCTGTGCCCCGCTGCCCGATGCTCCGCGCGCTCCGGCCTGCCTCCTCTCTTGTATCCCTCTCCCGTTGCTACACCACCCGGCCCTTCACTATGACTGCTCCCGCTGCCACTGCTGCCACCTCCTCTGCTACTGCCCCCTCCTCTGCTGATGGTGTGCCCGCCACCACTGCGGCCACCGTCACTGTCGATCCGGCACAGCAACTGGTCATGTACATCATCGTGCGCAATGACCTGCTCCAGCATCCCGGCTGGTCGACTGGCAGCCTGATTGGTGCGTCACGCGCCCCTGCCGGGGGGGGGGACCTTGTCTGCTTCGCTCCCCCCGCTTGTTCTCGCACACACACACACACACACACACACACACACACACACACACACACACGCACACGCCTGCCTCTCCTGACGAAAGATGCAATGACAAAATGAAAACGCCCCACTTGGCTCCCATAGCCCAGGGCAGCCACGCCGCTTCGGCGGCCGTCTGGGCCTTCCGCGACCACCCCGACACGGTGCGCTATGTCACCGGCGAGCCGGGCTGCGCCATGCTGCAGGCCTCCAACGGGGAGTCCTTCAATGGGTCCATGCGCAAGGTGGTCCTGGTGGCCAAGTCCGAGGAGAAGCTTCTTGGCGCGCGCGATGCGCTCACCGCCGCCGGGCTGGACCACATGTGCGTGTCTCGCGTGGTGCAATGCCCCATCGCTTGGCTGGGCCTCCTCCACTTTTCGTGCCCCCGCCCCCCTGCCCAGCTGCCCGTCTCTGACGCACGCCACTCGCACTCCCAGTGTCTGGACCGAGCTTCCGGAGGACCTGCCGACCGCCATCGCCACCCGGCCGTATCCGCGCGCCCAATTTGGCAACACTCTCCGGTCTTTGCCGCTGTTCCGTTGAGCGTCCCGGCACAGCCGGCCAGTGCCCGGTCGCGGCATGGCCGGGCCCATGTGCTCCTCTCTTCTCCTGCTCGCCATTCAACTCCGAGAAGGAGGGGCCAAATACACGAGCAGACACGTGTCCTCCTCCCTCTGTGGCTGGAACTGACGCGCACGCAGATGGGCAAATGCGGGATTTGGTGTTTTATTGTTTGCAGGGGGGGGGGAGAGAGGGGGGGCGGGGGGGAGAGCGGGGGAGGGGGAGTCCTGCAGAATGGAAAATGGGACACGTCGGCTCTCACAAGGCGTGTGCACAGGGCACTGGCTTCATCGGCAGAGGAGGAGCAAAGACCCCCTGTGTAAATCTCTCCCCGTTGGGGGGAGGGAGACGACCCAGCGATCGGCAGACATTGTGCACGGGCAGGGGGATGGAGAAAAGGCATGTGTGTGTGTGTGTGTGCGTATGAACAAGTACAAAGGAACGAAGTGCGTGCCCTGTGCGCGAGCATGGAGCGACAGCCCCACAGTGAGCTGGGAGGAGAGAGAAAGGGGCGAAGGAAGAGGGTGTGCCACATCCATACGCTGCTCACTCGGGGAAGGGGAGAAGGAAAGAGAGGGGAGGGGGGGAGAGAAGGGGAGGGGGAGAGAGAGAGAGAGAGAGACTTCGGGAAGGCGCCCACACAGGCACATGTGATTGCGCCTTCGCGAAGTTCCCTCCTCGGACACACACACGCGCACATGTGTGCGTGTATGCGTGCGTGAGTGATCCTCCATCCGTGACCACGTAGGTATCATCCTCAGTTGGAGGAGTAGGCGTTGATGCTGGTCAGGTTGGTGGCACCACCCATGGGGGCGCTAGCGCCAGCTGAGGAGGAGGGGACACCACCACCAGCGGTGTTGATGTTGACCTCGACAACGACCGCCTTGACGAAGCGGTTGGTCGTCGGATCGCTGTAGTCCACACCGAAGCGGAGGATATCGCCGGACTTGAGCTGCGGTGGACATGGTGGCGGATATGTTAGCAGGAGTGGAAGGGCAGAGGTGGATGTATGCATGTGTGTGTATGTGTGTGTGTGTGTGCGCGCGTGTGTGCATGCATGTGTGTGAGTATGTGGGTCCACCAGTGGAAATATACCTTGTGCATGGTGCTCTGCTTGGAAGGGTCTGACAGACGGTTGTCATTGAGGAAAGTACCACCACGGCTGGCGATGTCTCGGACAAAGATCTCGCCGTTCTGGTTGCTGATCTCGGCGTGGTCACGCGAGACCACCTGCGAGTCGAAGCCGATGAAGAAGGCATTGCCGCGGGTGTCGTCGGTGTAGCGCCCGATCTTGACGGGGCGCCCAGGCTGGAGCTCCTTCATCACCGAGGGGTAGGTAGAAAGCTGGGTGACGAGGTAGCCGAGGGAAGTGGGACGGCGAGAGAGGAGGGGGGAACGAAACAAAGAGAGAGAGAGAGATAGATAGATAGATACAGGTGCATGCAGATGGAGAAGGCAGAGTATGGGAAGTTAGATGGGCGGGACTCCGTTGAAAGGAAAGAAAGAAGCTCGGCGAAGCAGGAGAACACGCACCTTCGAGTGGAAGGTCACACGGATGGCACCGGAGGCAGGCGGACGCTGGGCACCAGCCGCACCCGGGGGGGTGGTCGTCGAGGCCGACAGGTTGAAGAGGGTGCTGTCGGCGGAGCCGCCAGCTGGGGGGCTGGCCGCGGCCGGCGCCCCTCCGGAGTTGAGGAAGGAGGACTGCACAAAGCCAGGGTTGCCAGGGCCGCCGTAGGTGGACACCGAGGCGGTGGGAGAAATGGCCGCACCTGAGAAGGGCACAAAGAGGGACAGGCGAACAGAGAGAGGAGCAAGGTCAGGGCGACGGGAGAAGGAAATGGCGAGAGCGGCGATCAAGTGTGTGTGCATGTGTGTGTGCATGTGTGTGTGTGTGTGTGTGTGTGCACGGTGGAGAGAGAGAGAGAGAGAGAGAGCAAGAAACAGCGCCAGAGGGAAGGGGGACTGGAGGCGTACCCGAGTAGGAGCGGATGCGCTCCTGCAGGGCAGAGCTCGGGCCGGAAGCAAGGGCAGCACCGGCAGCGGTGGCCGCGGCGGTGGGGCTGCCAGCACCAACGGCACCGGCAGCACCACCCATGGTGGAGTTCCGCCCGAGGCTCATGTAGCCGGAGGCACCAGGCCCACCGAAGGACCCGGCACCGGAGGGAGTGGTCCCGGAGGCGGTGGTCCCGCCGCCCATGGTGCCATAGGGGCCGCCCGGGCCACCCGGACCCATGGTGCCGTAGGGGTTTGGCCCGCCCATGGTGGAATAGGGGTTGGCGCCGGCGCCCATGGTGCCGTACGGGCCGCCCGGACCGCCCGGACCACCCATGGTGCCATAGGGATACATGCCGGCGCCGGCCATGCCGCCAGGGCCGCCCATGGTGCCATACGGACCGCCAGGGCCACCAGGAGCACCGCTCATGGTGCCGTACGGATGCATCCCGGCACCCATGGTGCCGTAGGGGTTCATCCCGGCACCCATGGTGCCATAGGGGTTCATCCCGGCACCCATGGTACCATAGGGCCCGGCGGGCGGGGGAATCCCAGCGCCAGCGGCCCCACCACCGGGAGCACCGGCCGCCGCCGCGGTGTTCATCGTGCCATACGGGCTGGACATGCCGCTGCCGGGAGTCAGAGCCCCGGGCGGGGGGATGCCAGGGGTGCCGGCACCGGCGGGGGCGCCCATGCCCCCCGGGCCAGGCAGCGAGCCATAGGCACTGGCATGCGCGGCCGGGAGGCCGCCCGTCGGGGGGAGGGCCTGCGGCAGGGCAGTCGGCGCGGGAGCCGGGGTGGCGGCGGCCGCCGCCGCCGTCGCGCCAGCCGGCGACGGAAGCATCGGGTTCCCCATGGACCCCGGCATGGAGGGATCGGACGGGCCGTTGGGCGGGGAAGTGCTCTTGGAAGAGTTCAGCGCCTCCAGAGACACTCGGCTAAGGGCCGGCGGCACCGGGACGGTGTTCTGCAGGATGAACGCGTCGATGTCCTCGAGAATCGACATGATGCCTCTCTTCTGCTGTGTACGCGGGCGGGCGGGGGACGGGGGGCGGAGGGCTGGAGGGTGAGCGAGGTGGTGGCCAGGCAGGCAGGTAGGCGGGGCACAAGGGGGACGCACAAACTCGCGCGGTGTCGGGCGAAAAGGGACAGGGAGACTGGCACACGGGCGAGCGGGCGGACCGGCGGGCG
>NW_009242975.1:1914336-1916756 GCF_000388065.1 Fonticula alba
CTGTACCCGCACCCGCACCCGGACCGAGGATTACAGAGCCTCCGCCAGAGGGGGCTGTGCCGACCCTGAGAATGGGCACCGGCGGCGCGCGGCAGGCTGCGCAAGACCCGCGCTCAGGGCCGGGGGAGGGCCCCAGAGAGGAGGCGCTGTTTCACCGGCCAAATGCCAACGGGTGCTCCTATGCCCCGTTGCGCCCCGGCAGGCGCCTCCACGGCCCAGGCCTGGCCGACGCCGAGAACATCCGCCCGCCTCTCCCCCCCCCCGGCTCCCGAGCCCGGCGGTTGTCCAAGCAGGGCATCACGCTGGCAACTCCCCCGCCCCCGCCCCCGCCCCCGCACCCCCACGCACCGCCCCCGCTTCCTGGGCCGGACAAACACACACATGCTCACACACGGACACACGGACGCATGGACACACGCTCCCCCGCACAGGCCCCGCCGGTGGTTGGTACACAAGGCACCAGTCGCCGGCCCCGGACAGAAATGCACGCAGCCTGGCCGGAGCAGCCGGCCGACGGGGCCCCACATTCCCCGCTCCCGCGATCGACCAACATTCGAGCCTGGCCGCCCTGCAGCGGTTGCAGCGTGCTGGTGCGTCGTTGCTGAGGGGGGAAGCGGGGCTGGTCGCGCTAGCCAACTGGGCTGCCTCCCGTAGGGTGTGGTCGGGCCTCCCCGCCATTCGCGCCCCCCCCCCCCATCTCCACAAGAGAAGGAATGATGCGACCGGACGTGCGTGTGTGTGTGTGTGTGCCTGAAGGGCTGGGAGGGCGTAGCCACGCCAGTAGCCGGCGTGGCACCATGACCCTCGGCGATCGGCCGCGCGTCCTAATGTGGAGTAGGAGGCCACATTCCAAAGTGAGACGGCACACCTCGGCGGTGAGAGAGATGCGTGGGGGGAGTAGAACCCCGTCGTGCCCAGGCACCCGCGGGTGCTGGCAAGTTTGCACGCCACTTTGTCTGATCGTGCGTGTGGGTGGGTGGGTGGATGGATGCCCATTCGCCTATGTGAGGATGTCGTACTGCTGCTGCTGCTGCTGCTGCCGCTGCTGCTGCTGCTGCTGCTGTCGCTACTGTTGCTGCTGCTCGTTTAGACATATATATATATACTCTTCTCGGACACGCCAGCGCACGCTGGAACTTGCGCCGCAATACCGCTGCCCAGGCCCGTGCATGTCCGCCGAACTGTGCATGTGCGTGTATATTCCGGAGTTGAAAATCGCAAAAGCAGGGACAAAGGAGCACGGGGCACACCTGCCGCGGAAAGCCCACGGCCCTCGTCAGCACCCTGCCTCACTCGACGCGCTGAATGACCGGCCGCGTGGAGTGATCGCTCGACATCCGGTTGATGGCCGCATCGACGAACTCCCGCAAGATAACCATCCGCTGGTGGCTGAGCGACCCCTCGGCCGAGAAGATGGAAAACCGCGCATCGGTCTGCGCACCCACGGATTTTCCAAGGTGCGCGAGCACCGAACGCCCGCACGAAAAGAGGGCGAGGGGGCGAGGGACGTACTTGTTAGGGGACGCGTAAAAAAAAATACACATGCACAGCGCAAACCACCCAGCCGGGGAGTGGCGACGACAGAGGGGCGGCAATGGCAGCAACAGCAATACCAGAGAAAAGGGCCAAAAAAAAAGCCCGAAGAAACAGGCAAGCCAGCACGCTGACATACCTCCAGGCCAGCGGCGATCTTGGCCACAATGGCCTCACGCAGGGGGGTATCCACGCGCTCGGCAATGGTCCGCGTGTCGATCTCCTTCTCGGCTGGAGCCTGCTCGCCGGTGGCCGGATCCGCACCGGGGGCATCTCGCGCCGATCCGGCCACCGGGGTCCCATCCGCGTGGAAGAGGCCAACAATCGGTCGCGCGGGGTCGTCATCGTGACGTGGCCGCGGGGCGCCAACTCGCCCAGTCGGCACATGCCCCTCCAGGGCCGAAAGGATATCCCCGTCGCCGGTGGCCGAGTCGGCCCCCTCGCCACTGGTGGCCAAGCCCGGCTGCTGGTTGATGGCCGCCAACACGGCATCCTCGATCTGGAAGGCCACGAAGGAGCTGCTGTCCAGCAGTTGGCGCAGCTCATCCCACGCGGTATTCAGCACCACGCGCTGCAAATCCTCGAACCAGCTTTCCAACGGCAGGCCCCGCTGCAAGAGATCATCCACCGATAGGGCCAGGCTGCGCTGGGCCCCGGTCCGGCTACTGGAGCTCCGATTCTCGCGGCTAGTCAGCATCCCGAGGGCGGTGGCAAAGTCCGAGACAATGATCTCCCCGCTGGACAGGTTCGCCTGGACCATGCGTTCGAATTCTGTTTTCGGGGGGGGGGGGGGGGGGGGGGGGGGGAGCCAGCAAGGCGGTGTCTCCCCCTGGGGAGGACAGTGCCGGGTGCGATCGGATGCGGGTGATTGCGGTGCCCGCCCCCGG
>NW_009242975.1:1916766-1917978 GCF_000388065.1 Fonticula alba
AGGAGGATGCAGGGATGGGAGGGGGAGGGGGGGAGAGGGGGCAGGGAGGAGTGCGGGGCGCGCGTGCAGGAGGGGGGAGGAGGGCCTTCGTTCTGGAGCGGGGCCGGGCGGCGCAACGGCCGGCACGGGGGGGTGATTTCAACGACCTCCCAGACTTTGGAGTGGAGGCTGGCCGGCGGAGGGGGGGGGGGGCTACTTTCCACGCCTTGCCACGCCAATCACGTCCGAAGGGGGGGGGAATAGAGCGCGAGGAATGCGCGGCTATGCGCGCGCATCGGTGCGAACCGCGGGACGGAGAATGCCGGCGTGAAGGGAGAAGCGTGACAACGGCAACAACAATAACACAGCTCGCTATCGGGCACAATAGCCACGACTGTCCAGCGCCGCGGAGCGATGGGGCAACCAGCGAGCCCGCCCGGTGGGCGAGGGGGGGCGGGCCGGGGGGCGGGACAACCGAGGGAGCAAGCGGGCCGCGCCCCCGCCCCTCCCACCCCCCGGCGCGGGGGGCGCACCCGTGATGCGTGTGTAAACGGGGGCGGGGGGGGGCGGCGGCCGGAGGCCGAGCGCAACTCGGGCGGCGGCCAGAGGCCGAGCGGGGGTGTGCGCCAGGCCCGGCGGGGGGTGGGGCGTGGCGGTGCGCACGAGCTTCGCGACCCGGCACGCCCGGCGGCCCCTCCGGCCTGGGGCGCGGCCCGGCGTAAGGCGGGGGGATCTGGGCCCGCTCTACTCACCGCGCACCGGCTGGCCGGGCCCGGGGCCCGGGGCCCGGGGGCGTGGCCAGCTCAGGGGCTCGACCAAAGGTGGCGGTGTTTCCTGTCGCCCCGCCGCCCCCCCCCCCCCCCGCCCCCCCCCCCCGCATGCCCACCATGGGAGGGCAACGAACGTGGCTGGCCGAGGGGAGGAACTTCCCCCTCTGGCGAATCACCAGCACCCGGCCGCAACACCCGAAAGTACCTGCGGCGAGGACCAAGGAAAAGCCCCTTCCTACCCCGGGGCTGGGTCCCGGGGTGGGAAGGGGCGGCCCGACCGACCGCCATCGCACGCGGACCGCGAGAACAATCGACCCGGCCGCAAAGAAGGTGCCGGTCGACAGGCCTCGAGCGCGGGGGCGGGGGGCGACTGGGTTGGGATGCACCGGACACACACAGCCCCCGGCGTCTGGCGGAACAGGGGCGCCCCCAGGGAGTCGGCCCTGGCCCGGGGCGGCTCTCC
>NW_009242975.1:1919669-1929379 GCF_000388065.1 Fonticula alba
GGGGAGGGAGGGAGAAAGATGAAGATGGCAGGTAGTGCCGGGAGGCGGAACACCGCCCGTGAGCGGAAGTTAGAGAGCGCAGGAAACGCACGCGGCCGATGCCGGGAAGTCATGCCGGCCAGATGCGCATGCAGCATATCCCGACGCTCCGAGTCACCGAGGACCGTCGTCCCAGCGCAGTGCTGCCGGTACCGGCTATCTCGCAAGAGGCGGGCCAGATCCGGGTGCAGCCCCGGTGTAGTCCCATCGGATTGCTGGGCGGTCGCCTCCGCTCGGGCCAGCAAATCGCGCTCGGAGGTCCACTCGATGTCCTCCCCGCCACGGATGTAGTCCACTAGCAGGGCACGGAAGGTATCCACTGCCAGGCGCCGAGTGGCACTCTCAAGCGAGGCACCCACAGCACGGTCCTGGCGAGCGCGCGAGACCTCCACCGTCCGGGCACGCTTGGCCAGCGCCTGGGCCTCGCTGTGGAACAACCAGACGCACAAACAGCCGGGGGAAAAAAACGCGTCAGTGAAGCCTGGGTGAAGGAAGAACAAGAGGGGGTGGAAGAGGGCGAGATATGGATGGATACATAGGGAGAGGGGGGAAAAAAGAGAGAAGGAAAAAGAGAAAGTGGTTCCACCCAGGACCATGCAGGCAGCTAAAGAACGCACAGGTGCTCGCGCTGCCTGCGCCTCTCCTCGCGCTGGCGTTGCTCCACCGCCTCGGTGGCCGATTCCGCTGCCCGGACTCGCGACGTCGGGTCAGCCATGAATAGGTCGTACAGCCGGGCAGCCGGCGCAGGCGCCCCGCCCGAGACCAGGGCCGCCTCTTCGGCCGGATCCAAGTCGGCATGCGTATCCAGCAGGCGACCGAAGCGTGCATCCGCCTCCAGGCGCCGACGCGCGCGTGGCCAGGAAATCGGCTCCATCTCGCCACTGGGCGCCGGCTCAAACAAGTGTGCCAGATGCTCATGCAACAGGTCCAGGAAGCCGCCCTCGGCATCGTGGAAACGCTGCTCGCGCGCGCTCGGCCGCCGGCCGCCCAGACGCAAGAGGGTGTGGCTCGGGTCCCGGGCCGGCCGACTGGAGGAAGTGGGCCGCCCGGCGGCCGAACCAGCCACGCCCGAGGCGGATCCCCGGCTCGGGGCCATCACCGGCAAGCCCATCTTCCGGCGGGCTTCATTTTGGAAATCCTCAAACAGGCGCTCGGCCACATCACGCTCACCGAAGCGCGGGTCGCCAGATGCCCAGCGCGAAAAATCCCGGAAGGAGGTCAACCCGGCCGTGACTCGACCAGCGGCCTCATGCTCCCGGATCAGCGCCTGGAATTCCCGTTCCTCATCGAGAGTGGGACCCGGACGAGGGGGGGCCGCCGCGACCGCCGGCGTACCGCCCGACCGGCTGACCTCGCGACAGTACTGATCGAAGGCCTTCTTCTTCTCCTTCAGCGAAGGGACAGCTGTGCAGCAGTGGGATAGTCGGGGAGGAGGAGGGGGGGGGGGGAGGGGGGACAAAGGAAAGCGTCATGTGGGCGCCGGCGTCAGAATGGCCACTCGGTGGGCGATCCAGCAGAAGTGGCGACCAGGGGGACAAGCGAAGGAAAGAGGGCACGCACTGTGATACCGCGGATCGGCCATCAAGTGGGGGATCTCCATGGCCCAATCGGCGAAGGGGGACACCCCCCGATCGCGGAGCATCTCCTTGAAGGCCACATACCGATCGGCCGGGTGAGGTGCCCGCGGCCGGCTGACGGGGCCCCCGGGCGCGTGTCCCATGCCAAAGGCGCCGGCCATGGACTGGGGCTGGGCCACCTCGGCCGCCCCCGGGCCTGATGCTGCCACCGCCGCCGCCTGGGCCGCCTCGGCCTCCTCCCAGTCGTCGCGGAAGTCGGCCTCGGCCTCCAGCTCAGCCAGCATGGCTGCCTCATCGAAGTCATCCTCGACAGAGGCATCCTCAAGATCGCCGGCAGCCTGACTCGGGGCATCGGGCTCTTCAATGGGGGAGTCTCGGGCCTCTTGAACCTCGGCGCCAGTGACGCCAGGCTCCTGGGCCGCAGCAGCTTCTTGGCGGTCGGGGGCATCCTCCGCATCGCCGCCATTGGTGCCAGTAGCTGCGTCCTTGTCATCGGCGCTGGCCTTGGTCGTGGCATCTGACAGCCCGCCGCTCTTCTCAATATCATACGCGATGACCTGGGGGGGGGGGGGGGGGCGAGTGGGGCCAAAGGTCAGGACAGATGGCTGTACCACACCCATCCGCATAGGTGGGCAGGGCTGGCGGAGAGGGGGAAATGACACGCACCGCGTCGCGGATCTCGGCCGGGACACTCCAGTGGGACTGTTTGGTCGGCACATGGAAGAAGTACCGACGCCCATGGCTGGTGTTGACAATGCGCCACTCGGTGCCGCTCAGATTATGCCTGTGTCATGCGCGCGAGAGGGCGATCGGGGGAGGGGCGCGCGGGACGGCGGCGCGGCGAACAGGGGGAGGAGGGTGGAGCCGGGGCGACACGGTCAGCGTCCAGGTCATTGTGTGGCGGGAGCCCAACCAAGGAGGGTGGCACGGACTGGGAGATCGGCCTTTCGGGCTTGGAGGTATCGATAGTGGCAGCGGCCCCGGGAGCGGCGGCCGGCCGGTTGCCAGCACCCGGCCGGGTGCCACCCCCCGGCCGCGGGGTCGCCTCCGCCCTGGGGCGCACGGACACAGGCCCCGCACCCGGGCCAGGACCATACATGTGCCCGTGGGGCGGGTGCTGCGGGTAGCCGAATTGCGGGTGCGGGTAGCCGAACTGCGGGTGCTGCTGCGGATAGTGCTGCGGATAGTGCTGGTAGGGGCCGCCGTAGCCTGGGGCAGCTCCCATCGGCATGAAGTGGCCGGGGTGAGGCTGACCTGCGGCCGGATAGAACGCGCCCCCGGGGGGGGCATAGTAGCCAGGATACGCCGGGCCGGGGCCTGGCGCCATGCCGTGCTGTGGATGCATCGGTGGGGGAGCCTGGCCTGGCGCGCCGCCAGGTGGCGGGCGTGGAGGAGGGTGGGACATGCGCGCGTGCGTTGAAATCGGCGAAAGGGTGGCGGGAGACAGAGGCAATGGAGATAGGTGAGGGAGAGGAGTAAGAGGAAGGGCGGAGGGAGGGAGAGAGAGAGAGGGAGGGGGGAAGAAGAGACAGGCCGAGCAAGTCCCGCGGAAGGTGCGTGTCTGACGAAAGGGGGCTGCGCAAACCGGCCTAGGGGATCCCAAAAAAGATGCCCGCCCTGCCTCCTGCCCTCCCCTCCTTTCCCACACACACACACACACACATCGGCCTCCGCTCGGGAGAGGAGTCGAAGGAGTCTTTCCGGGAGCAAGCGGCGATACTTCTGGTGGCCATTAAAAAATGGGCGATTAGACCGACGCGCCCTCTGCGCGGGGGGGGGGGGGGGCGAGGAGGGGCCTGGCAGGGAGGGAATTGCGCGCGCGGCCCCAGCATCGTTGGCACAACAGGGTGGCGGGAAAGCAACCCCGCCCGTCGAACCGGTATTCGTTGGCTCCTCAAAGTGCCGCCGAATGGGCCTGGATGCCCGTCCATGTGACAGAGCCAACGCCGCTCCTCGTTACAGTTTCAGCCATAATCCTCGCCCCCTGTGCATGCGTACGTGCGCACCAAGTACGCACATCCCCGGCGAGTGCCGGCAAGGGCCGGGCACAACCTGGGCCTCTCGGCCCTCCCTTTTTCCGGAGCCCTAGCGACCGCCCGGAGCCGGCCGCGGCTCTGTGCGCGTTACAAGCCCCCATCAGCCCCCCCCCTCCGCCCTCCCCCACTCCTCCCCCTCCTCACCCCTTTCCCTCCCCCTCCCCCCCGTCCTGCGCCCCCACCTCGCGCACCGGTCAGCCCTTTGGGTAGAAAGAGCGCCAACACCCATTCACCTCTGAAGAGACCCGCGCACACACGCACACATACATACATACATACACACGCACACCAACCATGGGAGACTATTACTACTCGCACGGTGCCGACCCGTCGATGATGGGCGCAGTTGGTGGCATGTACGGCGCGACCATGGCCGGGGCCCACGGCGGCATGATGCATCCCGCCATGCCCGTGGCCGCCAACATCGAGCACCCGCCTCTTCCGCCTGGCGCTAAGCTCCCGTCCATCAAGATCGTGGACTTGGATCGGGACTCCATCTCCTTCGTGGTTACCGACTGCGACCTGAGGTGCGCCCCGGGTCTCCCTGCGCCCACTGTCTCCCCTGTCCCATCCAACCTCTTCGCTCCCCGCCCCTCTTTCTTCGCACACCCCCCCTCCCCCCTCCCCCTCCTCTCCTGCCCCCTCCCCTCACACGCAGCCGCAACAAACACGACAAACAGCCTCGCCAATGCCATGCGACGCATCCTTCTCAGTGAGATCCCCACCATCGCCATTGAGCACGTCTTCATCAAGGAAAACACCTCGACGCTGGTGGATGAGTTCGTTGCGCACCGGCTTGGTCTCTTGCCCATCCGGGCGCCGCTGGCCATGATCGAGCAGTTCCAATTTTCCTGGGACTGCCCATGTGACACGAGCTACTGCCAGAACTGCGCGGTGGTCTTCCAGCTGGACATGAAGCACGACGGGACCAATGGCAATGTCCGGAACTTCAAGATCTCCCCCCTGGATGGCACGGCCACCAATGACCTGCTGGTCACCTCGGCCGACCTGCACCTGGCGGTGCCGACCGATCGAGTGCTGGCCCTGAGCTCCGGGTCGCGGAGCTTCGCCGAAGACCGCCAGGCGGACGCCTCGGCCGCGGTGCTGAGCTCGGGCGGTGCGCCGGCCGCCGTGGCCGCGGCCGCCGATGCCGCAGCCGCCCTCGATACCAAGGGCATCTCGGAGTTCAGCCGGGCCCGGCCACTCATCGGGGATGTGATCATCTGCCGGCTGGGCGCGCATCAGGCGCTGAATGTCATCTGCCATGCGCGCAAGGGCATCGCCAAGCAGCATGCCAAGTGGTCGCCGGTCACGGCGGTGGCCTTCGGCTATGACCCGAACAACCTCCTCCGGCATACGACCCTCTGGTATGAGCGTGACCCGGTGGCCGAGTGGCCGCGGACCGAGGTGCACGCGGCGGCTCGCGCGGCCGCCGGCGAGGCCGATCTGGACCCGGGGCTGGTGGCGGCCGGCGCTGCCGGCGCGGCGGCCGGCCCCGGCGCCGCGGGCCAGCACTCGTACGACCCCAATGCCGAGCCGGACACCTTCTACTTCCGGGTAGAGTCTTCCGGTGTCATGCGTCCGGAGGAGATCGTCCAGTCGATGATCCGCGTGCTGCGCAAGAAGCTGCAGGTGGTCCATGATGAGACCCTTCCGATTGCCAACGCCAGCGCCTGAGTGAAGCAGACGGGCGAGACGACGCACGACCGCCGGTGCACACGAACACATACACACACACACACACATTGCACACATTGCGCACCCTCCGGTCACCTTCTCTCCTCCCTGGGAAGCCTGCCCACAAGTGCCCGCCTCTCCCTGGCACGGGGGCATACAACATGCTTGGACACCCACCGCGGAATTAGACATGCACATATCTCCGAGTTTGAGGCGAGGGGCGGTGGCGGAGTGAGAGGGGGATCTGTGTGTGGCGGTGCGCGGCTGCCACCTCCGCGGTGATGCTAAATGGTGGCGTTCGAGTCCATGGAGGGCGGGGGCACGGGGGGGGGGGCGGGGGCGGCGGCCAGGGACGAGTCCACAGGCGAGGGGCTGTGGCCCCACAAACCAAGGAGGCGAGGCACCAAGGCGGATGTCTCCATCCGGCGGGACCGAGAGGCATGCGCCACGGGCCAACGCCCGAGGGGGCGACGGCCGGCGGACGGCCGTGAAAAGGGGCACGAAATCGCCATATTAACTCAGAACACCCTATCTCCATTTCCCCGGTGTTCTGAAGGTTGCAGCTGAGGCTGGACATCACGCAGACGGGCCAGACATTTGCTGGTTGGCTCGCGCGCTCCACTGCCCCAAGGTCGGCCCCGCGTTCTCCCCGAGACGGGCGGGCGGGCAGGAGGGGGCGGGCGGGATGCCCGCCAGGTGCTCACCCAAATTGTTCTCCAAACCCCTTCTCGTGCGGGCCGTGTCGATGCCGTGCCCTGTGTGCGTTCCACACGCATCCTGCGCGCCCCGCCCGTTGGTTCCCCCTGCCTCACGCGGCGTTTCACCAGCCACACTGTGCGCGGCTGGCCCCGAGCGGCCCGCGCGCGCGCGCAAGCGTAGGCAGGAGGAAAGAACCAAGTTGCGCGATGGGCTCCGCCCTTCCTCCGGTCCTCCTGCCGCCTTCGCCCTGGGGAGGGGCAGACAGGCAGAGAGGCGCAGAGGACACCCCGGGGAAATACACACACAAACAAGGCCGAGAGAAGAGAGGATGCCCCCTTCTCCTCCTCCTTTCCCCCTCCCCCCACCGGGCTGTCACTGGTGTTGCGGCATTCACAAGGAAAAAGCACACACCGCGCACACACGACACGCGGGTCCGTGGAGAAGACATGCTGCTCCTGCTCTCCTCTCTGCCGCCGCGGGGAGGAGGAGAGGGAGGCAGGACACGCGCGCGCGACCCCCCCACCCCACCCCCGGCACGCATGCCGGACCAAGCAAGACGACGCCTGCACACGCGCGCTTCGAAGGGAGACTATATTGGATGCGCCGGTTTATAATGTTGGCGAGAACATGAAATTGTGAATATGATAAACGCCACAGCACACTACTGACACGCGCGCACTCCCGCGCACACACGCTCAGAGGCAGTCGGCCGCATGCGAGAGGCGACGGACGGCCCTGGCAGCAAGGAGGAGGGAGGGGGACAGTGGCGGCAGAACGAGGGCGGTGACAGCAAAGCCACCGGCCACGGAGGCGCGACCATGTGCGAATCCAAGGCTATCCAAGGGCAGAGGCAACTTGGAGCGCTTAGTCGAAGAGACCGAAGCCCATATCCTGTTGTATCGCACGGCGACGCGGGGAGGGTGAGAGAGAGAGGGAGAGGGAGAAAGGAGCCAGGGAGGGGGAGCAGGCAGGGGAGAGGGCGGCAAAAGAGGGGGATCAAGAGAGGGAGGGGGACGGGGGGTCAGCACGCGGGAGGGGAGAGGGAGAAGGAGGCGGCGGCGTTGCAAGCATGGCAGAGGCGCATGCATGTGCGGCGACGCGCGGAGGAAAAGAGCGGGGCTGGCTGCTATGCGCAGGCGTACCTCATCGGACTCGTCGGACTCCTCCTTCTTCTCCTCCTTCTTCTCGGCGGCGGCGGCGGGGGCGGCAGCGGAACCGGAAGAAGCGACAGCAGCGCCACCGGTGGGGACGGAAGCGAGCTTGGAGGAGCCCTCGGCGATGACGGCGTTGATGTCCTTGCCGGAAAGCTCGGCAATGACCTTCTCAACGACGGCGGCCTCGGCCTCAGCACCAACGGAGGCGAGGACCTTGTTGATGGTGTCGGCGGTGGGGGTCTCACCAGAGAGGGCAGCAAGGAGATAAGCGGCAATGACCTTCATCTGTGTGCGCGGCACGGACACACGGGCGCAGACGCGTGGGCGAGGAGGGGGGAGGGGGCACAACAGGGGGGGGAGGAGATTGCGTTAGGGGGGAGAGGAAAATCGGATGCACCGTGCATCGGCCATGTGCCCGAGGGAGGCGTGGTCGCAGCAGTGCGCGCGCGCGCGAGCGAGCGAGAGAGAGAGAGAGAGAGAGAGAGAGAGAGAGAGAGGGGCATAGGGGAGGAGGGGGGACGCACTGTGGTTGTATGTACGTTACGGATAGATCGCTAATGCGAATTTAAACGACAAGCGTACAAAAACGATCTGCTTATTGGAAAAAATAAGCAAAATCCTGGGGACGCTGGCCTGGGAGGCGGCGGCCGGGCGCCCCCGGAAAAACCTCCCACCGAGAGGGCCACACACCCAGGGCCGGCACGGGGGGCAGGGGGGGGGGGGGACACACACGCACCACTCCCTCCTCCGAGACCCGGGTCGTCCTCTGTGGCCGGCTGGCGCGCTGGGGGAAGCCAGAGGACACGCACGTTCCCGCCCCCGCCCCCGCCCCTGGGCAGGATGCCTGGCCCCGAAAACACCACGCAGTAGGCCCAGCCCCGCATTGCCCCGGGATCGCCCAACTGCCAGGGGACGCAGGCCAGGCAACCGCCGCGTCCGTCCCCGCACCGGGCGCGGCCACCCCCCTCCCCCGACGGAGGTCGGTCGACTGGTCAGCCGAGCCGCCGGGAGGGGGGAGGAAACGGGCCACGACCCACGCCCTCTGATGTTGCCCGCGGCGGGCATTCGACATTTCCCCGTCCAGGTGGAAGGGAGCATGATTATGTGTGCCCTATGCCCCTCCTTGCGTCGGCCAACGTTAGTGCCCACTGGTGGGCGGTGGAAAGCGTCCCGGAACTAGCCATCCTGGCCTTGCGCGTGCATATGCGCGCATACTCGCACTGGACGAGGGATATATAGCTTGGAATATAAAGTCCCAGCATAAGATGGTGCTTTGTCGAGGAACGGCACACACGCGTGAGGAAGTCCCCCCCCCCCCCCCCCCCCCACCAGGTTTGATCTGGAGTGGTGGTCTTGCCTGCCGCTGTATGCCTCCATCTGGTGGGAGGGGGGTGAGCAGCAGGGCCGCCCCACCAGCCCAGAGGCCTCTTCTCCCTCGTACGCCGGTGTCCCCCCCCTCCTTCCGCCCGTTCGCGAGCCTCCGCCAGGCCCAGGGTTTCCCATTGCGCCAGGCGGTGGCATGTCGGACCGTCGCGACCATTGGCACAAAGCCCTCACGCGACGAATTTCGCGTGCACGACGCCAGATGTCGGGAATCACGCGACATAGGGTATAGTCGCACGCCCGTTCGGCACCCTACTTCGTGTTCGCGGGGTGTGGATTTCAGTATGTATGCCTGGTGGTTCGGCCGCTCAGGGGCACTTCTGGAAAATGGCACAGTCACACCCATCCAACCGCCACTCGGCGGGGAAGTTGTGCGAGTGGGCCGTTTTTTTGTCCCCCTATCGCCATCCCCGGCTCGCCAGCATAAAACCCATGCCCAGGGTTTATCATCTCCCTCGGGTCTCCCTCCCAGGCGCGCTAGGGCCCCAAAGTCCATGGAGACCTAATTCCCTGAGGCGGAGGTTGTCGAGGGCTGGGCCCGGCGTGGGGGGGCGGGGCGATTAGGCCCTGCCTGGTGCTTCGCGAGTTGCATGGGCGTCTCCTTCCCAGCCCCGACGGGGTTTCCCTGAATGCGTGGGCCCCCGGGCGGCGTGGCGTGGCTCTGTGAGGCGGTCTTGTCGCCGGCGCGCCGGCCCGCCGGCCCGCACCTCGTGCGGCGCCCAGCTCAGGGGACGCACCCTGCCCTTGGGGCTGCCTTCTGAAGGCTGCGCGTGGCCTCTCGCGTCGCGCCAAGGACCAGGGTCGCTCGCCGCCCCTTGTGGCCGGGCGGACTGGCCGGAGGGGGGGGGGGGAGGAGACATTGGTGGTTCGTGCCCCACATCCGGGGGAGGACGGCACGGAGGGGGGGGGGGGGGGGACACCGGGCTCTGTGGAAGCCGGGCACACGCGGCTCTGCCCGCTTTCATCCAACCAGGGAAGGGTGTTTTTGTCCCGCGAGGGGGGGGGGGGCGGCGGCCTCGTGTGGCCAGTCCCGGCGCACAGCCCTTGTTGGGCGACGAGGGGGGGGGGGGGCGATGATGGGGTGGTCCCCCTTCGTTGCCGATGTAGCCCGGCCCAGGGGGCCTCTCGGCGCCCTGCCCCCCCCC
>NW_009242975.1:1929479-1931358 GCF_000388065.1 Fonticula alba
CCCCCCCCGCCACCCCCCGTCCTCTCGCGCGGTGGGCCGGGCCCTCAGCGTGTGCTTTCTCTCCGCCGCGCGGGAGGGTGCCCGAGAGAGGATGAGGAAGTGTATGAGAGGAAGAGACCTGGGCCACCTCCGGCGGAGAGTTTTCTCTCTCGTGCTGAAGGATTTTCCGTTTTTCTTAACTTCTTCTCCAGCCAATCGTCAACATGGACAACAAGGGTGTCAAGGTACGCACGCACCCCCCCCCCTCCTCTTCCCCTTGCCGCCGTTGCCGCGCCCCTCTCGCCACCACCACCACCACCACCATTCTCCTCCGCTTCTCCTTCTCTCCATGCATCTCCTCCTCCACCGCCCTCCTCCCGTGCTTCTTTTGCCCTTCCCCCACTCCCTGCCCGCCTCCTTGCGCACTGTGTCCTCGCTCCATTGCGCACCGCCATCATCGCCACCGTTGTGCCGGAGTCTGCGCGCTTTCTCTGTTCCCGCCGGCGCTGCTTGCACCAGCTTCCCGCTTTTCTCCTCTTCCCCCTCCTGCCTCCACGACCCCCTTCCGTTGCTGTTCATGTTGCTCCCCCCCGGGGAGTGAGCGGAGCGTATCGCCTTGCCTCTTGTGGTGTCCGGCCGGCGCCGAGAGGTGGGGGGGACGTTTCTTGCCTCCTCCCTCGGCCTCATGTGCCTGTGTTTTTTATCCATGCACATGTGCCTGGGCGCGAGCATGCCGGCGCGCGAGGTGGCGACGGTGGTAGCCGGGGCCTCCCCTTGCTTTCGCATCCACACTCCATCATCCCCTTCTTTCCCGGGGCGGATCCCTCCCTCCTCCCTTTATTGATATATCCCCGGTGGCCGGCCCATTGACACTCCCTCCTCGCTCTCCCCGGCTCTCCCCCCGTAGCTTGCTCGCGTTACTAAGGTCCTCGGCCGCACCGGCTCTCGTGGTCAGTGCACCCAGGTCCGCGTTGAGTTCCTCGACGACTCCAGCCGCTCTATCATCCGCAACGTCATCGGCCCCGTCCGTGAGGGTGATATCCTTACCCTCCTCGAGTCCGAGCGCGAGGCCCGCCGTCTCCGCTAAATGGCCATTGGCGCCTGTGTATTGGTGCGTGGGCTTTTTACATGCTTCCCGTATCTCTCCTGTCCTGTGCTTCCCTTTCGCGCGTTCGTCGCGCGCGCGTGTGCCCCCCCTCAAGCCACCAGCGCTCGTTCTCCCCGCATCTCTCTTTCTCTCTCTCTCTCTCTCCTAGTTGCCCGCGTGCCACCTCTTTCGTATTGCCATCTCGGCTCCTCTCCCCCTTTCTTCGCGTTTTGTGGTGCTCTCGATCCCCATGCTGACTATCTGCTTTCCTCCTTCTTTCCTCCCCTTCTCTCTCTCTCTCTCTCTCGCGCGGCCTGGCTTCCCTCCCTCCTCCTTCCTGCAGCAGATAATCCCCCTCCCCCTCCATCTTCAATACACCCCCCCTCTTGGTCCAATAGCCACAGGGGATGATATGACTCTTCCCCCTCTCCCTCTCGTTGTGTTTCCTTTTTTCCTTTCTCCCTCTTCCCTGCGTGTCGTCCTGTGCGCATGGTGCAGCCTATCTCTCTCTCTCTCCCTCCACATACCAAGATGGGACAGAGAGAGGGGAATGCCCGCCAGGGTATATGTGGTGGTGGTTGGGTGTGGTTTGGGGGACCCATAAGTTCTCTCTCCCTCCGGGTATATTTGTGCACATCCAGTTGCTCGGGCACAGCCTCTCGGCGTGTCTTCCCCTCTCCATGTGTCCCTCCGCCTGTCCCTCCGCTTGTCCCTCCTTTTTCTTCATCTGTGGCATCCAGGCGAGGGGCACATTCTGAGGTGCGCCGGGTGTCTGGGGCTGGCAGCATGTGTGTGTGTGTGGGAGGGGGGCGG
>NW_009242975.1:1931637-1935109 GCF_000388065.1 Fonticula alba
GCGCGTGTGCCTGTATGTGCGCATGTGCTGCCTCCCCCCCTCGCTCCAGCCCAGTCGACTTGAGGGGGAGGGGGGGAGCGTGGTGCAGAGGAGCTCCCACACATGCGTCATAATTAATCGGAGTAATCATCATCAGACGACGAGCTGCCCGAGGAGGCGGACCCCGAGTCGGATCCACTCTCCGAGGGAACGAAGTCCGTGTCCTCCTCGCTGTCATCGTCCGGGCCGCCATCGGCCATGTCGGGGCCAGTGCGCTGGCGCTTGATCGGGCCGCGCTCCTCGTCATAGTCCGATCCGTCATCCAGACCGGCCTCCGAGGGGACGAGCACGCGGTTGTTCTCCAGGAAGGTGCAGAACGGACGGAGTATTCCGCTGTGCAGGATCGAGGGAAAGTCAGGGCGGGTGTGTGACAGTCAGCGGGGGGGGGGGGGGAGTGGGGCAAGAGCAGCAGAGGGGAGATGGGCAGGTCCGGGGGCTATGAGGAGTACGCACGCAGGGAGCTGGCGGAAATCGTGCGATGCGTCACTGCGCATGGTGAACTGCACATCGAAGGTTCCCTCATTGGAGTAGCCAGCCTGGCGCTTGGTGATACTGAGCGATGGGAGACACGGCGCGAGCCAAAGGAAGTCAGCATCCGGCATGCGCATGTGCGGAGAGAAGGAAGAACAAATGCCAGGTCGCTGCCGGTGGGGGGGATCCATGATTGACTTTTACACACACACACACACACACACACACACGCGCGCATTCTTGCTCCCCTCATTCAGTGGAGCCCCCCCCGGTCCGACCAGGGAGGCTCAAGACAACGCACCGCAGGAACTTGACGCTCAGGACATCGCGGAAGTTGATCATCACCGTCGGCCGCGGGACATAGAGCAAGCCATTGCGCACGGGGTAAAGGCGCCCACCACCGAAGGCCTTGTAAGAGCACTTGATGCCGCCCCAGCCCTCGGCCGGGGGGAGGAACTTGGCACTGTCCTCATCGTCCGGGACCGGCATGGTAAGCGGCACAGGCAGCGACACGGCCACCGAGGCCAGGCCGGTGAGGAGATCATGCAGGATTGACCCGAGGGGGCGGTTCTCGTAGAGGTCCTGCACCATCGGCACCCCAGGGGCATGCTTCGACCGGATCAGCAACTTCTCGCGGACTTCGCTGTGGGCGCGTGGCGGCGCGGGAGAACACACACGTGGGTTGTCAGAGGGGGGCACTACAAGGGCCTTCGGCGCCGAAGGGAGGGGGGGGGGGGGGGGGGGCGACGTAGGGCTGCAGCAATGGCAGTGGCGGTGGTCGACGTACTCCGTGAGGCTGACTTCGACAGTGCGGTAGTCCTCGCCGAGGGGAAGGGCATCCGGCATGCCGGGGCGAACCCAGAAGCCCGGGACACTGATAATGACATACTCGTAGGAGGTCTGCCCCTGGAGGATGGGGGTCTTCAGACCAAGCTACCGCGATGGGAATGGAGCAGGCCAGGACCACGTCAGGCTGGAGCAGAGTGGGGCATGTGGCCATGATGCTCTGAACCGGGTGCATGGCAAGGTGTCACGCTGGCGACGTACCACATAGTAGACTGTCTCCTCCTCGTAGTCGGTGGACGAGTCGCCCATCGGCAGGCGCAGCGCCGTGAGGATCTGCTCATACTTGATGCGGTGGGTGTAGGTTTTTCCATGCAGACGCAGGAAGTCCTCGTAGAACACCACATCGAAGCGGCCACTGTCGGGGGCGGTGGCAACGGCGGGGAGAGGGCAGGCAGGGTGTTGTTAGGGAGGCGAGGCACACGCCGAACGACCGACATGGGAAGATGCACGCACCGGGGAATCAGCAGCGACAGCTCACTCAGGGTGGCAATCTTGGAGCTGGCCCCCGAGGCGGCGAGGCCGAACGCGCCACCGCCCTCAGCCTCGATGCGCTCCTTCACATGTTCGTAGAAGATCTGTTCCGATCAGCCACACGGGCGCAGGAGGTCAGTGATGAAAGGATAACAACAAAAGCAGGGGCAGTCATGGGAGCATGCTGGCGGCGTACCCCGGCCGAGGTAAGGGCGCCACGGTTGGTGGTCTCGGCACCCTCATCATCGTCGGTGACATTGGTGTCATCCTCATCGGCACTGGGCTTCGGCACACCGCTGGCGCCCTGGGGCACAAAGAAGCGGATGTCCACCAGCTGTTCGGAATTGGACCGGGCATCGGCCACCGGCTTCATCTCCAGGGTCACCTCATTCTTCATGATGGTTGTGGAGATGATGTCCGAGTAGGGCAGCAGGAAGAGCTCGCGCTGGGCCGAGGTCATGACCATGTGCGAATCTAAGCACACACACACGGGATGGGGTGAAGGGGAGGAGGGGGGGGGGGGGCGCAAGAGGGACAGTGTGGAGCGGGTCAGCCAGGCCCGGGGAGATGGAAAGGGGGGGGGGGGCGTAATGTAGAGGAGCCGAGTGGCGGCACGCACGCTTGAAGTCCACGTCACCCCAGTTGTGCCCGCGGACGTTGTGCTCGACCGGGGTCAGCTCCAAATCGTAGTTCTGCCGAGTAAAGCGCCCGATGATGGTGATGTCCTACGGCAGGCAAGAGAGAGAGAGAGTTGATGATCAGGGCGGGTAGATGATCTGGTCAGACAGTGGGAGGGCGATGTGTGATGGTGGTACACGCTCCCCCGCCCGCATGGGAGGCGCCGGGACGCACATCACGAGTGAAACCCTCGAAGCGATGGACATTGCCGTCGTTCAGCTCGACACGCAGCTGGTTCCCCCGGCTGGCCGCCTTGCTGTAGGTGACGCGGCGGATGTTGGCCGCCTGGATGGGCAGGAAGGACACCTCAGTCGAGTCGGTGGCCCCAGCTCCGGAGCCGCCGACCGACTGGGCGGTTGGCTGCTCGCTCGACTGGAAGGCCAGGCCTTTGACGCTGACCTTGAAACGGCCACGCGTCTGTGAGGGAGGGGGGGAGGAGCAGGGTGGTAGGAGTCAGTATTGCATGACAAGGTAGTCATCTGGCGATGGCTCAGTCTGGCCAAAGCAGCAGCAGTAGCAGCAGCAGTAGCATGTCAATAGAGGTACCTTGTTGGCGTAAATGATTTTGTCAAAGAGATGCGACTCGGGCTGGTCCATGGTGCCGGGTGCGTATGATGGAGGGCCGGAGGAGGAGGAAGGAGGCCGGGCGCGCGCGCAGGTCTTCAGCGCCAGAGAGCAGGCAGGAGGATGAAGAGGGGGGGGGGAGGACAGAAAAATACAAGGAGAGGGGAGAGAGAGGGAGAGGAGAGGGGTGTGTAAGGACAGGTCTCCCCAACGTGGCAGCCACGCGCCGACGGGAGGCGCCTCTTCAGCCGTCAGTCTTGGCGGCGGCGGCGGCGGCGGCGGCGACAGCGGCGACGGCGAATGCTCGGGATGGCTTCCCCGCGCTAGCTGTTTTCGGAGGGGACCAAGTCGTGGGCCGCGGTAGTCAGCCAGTCCTGCAGATGGGGCGAGGGGGGGGGGGGGG
>NW_009242975.1:1936255-1942952 GCF_000388065.1 Fonticula alba
GGGGGGGGGGGGGGGGGGGGGGACGCGCGGGTGTGGGGGGAACTTGAAAAGTAACGAGCTGCCAATGGGTCGGCAGTATCGCCGACTTCTGGCGCAACGGGCACATGACCCCTCGAGGATCACGTCGGGGTGCTACATTTGAACCTCGCGGATTCCGCCCCAGGCGGCGCCCCCGGCCCTGGTGGTGTCTGTCTCTTCCCGTGTGTGTGTGCCAGATGGGGGAGGGGACCGGGACAAGTGGCGAGGGGCCTGGGTGCGGGCATGTGGTCCGCGTCTCCCCCCCTACGGGCCTTCCTTTTTCTGACCTTCATGAGGACCTTCCATGCGTTCAGTGTTGCTCTTTCTCTGGGCACCGCGAAGACGGAGCACAGGGGGTCCGAGTGGCGCATCCGACCGTGTCGGTGGGTGCCGGCCGCAAAAAGGGGTGGCGAGCATTGCGTCAGGGCGAGCGTTGCCGCATCCCGCATCAGGGGCGGGTCTCCCGTGGTCGGCTCGGCGATCTGCCCCCCCCCCCCCTTTCCCCGCACGCGTGTGGTGTACGACATCGCTGGCACGCGTGTGTTTGCGGGAGCCGCCTTCCTGTGGCCCCCCCCCCCCCCTCAGCGTGAGGGGCCGGTGGCACCTCGCTTTCTCTCCCTCGCTCGCTCTCTTTCGCTCTTTTAATTTGGCTCCAGCATGTCCAGATTGTTTGTGGTCCCAGGACTGCACAGCCACTCTCGGGGACCAGCCAAAGGAGTGTCCGCCCCATCGGGCCTGGGCATCCCCCCCTGATGCCCGGTTTTGAGGTCGGCCCCCCTGCCCCCCCCCCCGCCCGCCACCGGGCTGACGCGTGTGCCCTGGTGGTCGCGCGGGCTGCGTCCACGGGTGGCAGCTCCCCCCCCCCCCCCCCCCCCCCCCCATCCACCCCCCCGGCGGCCAGGAAGGCCGCGGCCCCGGGCGACGAGGTGGCCCGGTTCCCGGCGGAGGGCCCCGCCGAGGGCAACTCATCCAGCCGGGTGAGCATCAGCCAGCCGGACCGCTCGGACATGCTCACCTCCAGCGCCCTCGCCCCGCCCCCCCCGCTCCGGTTGCGGGCTGTTGTTGCTGGTGACCTTCGGCGTGTGCGTGTACGCAGCCCTCCGGCTCTTCGCCACTGCACCCCCCCCCCCCCCCCCCCCCCCCCCCCCCCCCCCCCCCCCCCCCCCCCCTCCCGACGCTCGCCCGCCCGCCCCATGGAGGGGAGCGCCGGCCTCGAGGCTCTTTTACCATGGTGGGCCCCTCCGTGTCGACCCCCCTCCCCCCCCCCCCTCGGCTGCAGCCCGGGCTGCGGCGCCTGCCTCTGATGAGAGGGCGATCTCCGCGCCCCTCGGGGGCCGCCCCTCGAAAGATGTCCAGTAATCAGAGGTGATCATCACTACCGCTTCCCCTTTCCACTCTATTCCCCCCTCCCTCCCTTTCGCCCCTCCCCCCACCCCCTATTCTCAGCGCGCTTGCTCCCATCCGGCACAGGCCCAGCTCCGAATCCACCTCTTGATTCCTCTCTCTCTCTCTCTCTCTCCCCTTCCCCTCTATCGCCGCCATGTCCGCCGATACTGCCGCCGCCGAGCCGATCGAGCTCACCATGGCCCGCATCATCATCAAAGCCCTGGACGACTTGAAGCATGTGCGACTCTCCGCGTCTGTCCGCACGCGAACATACGCCTGCGACCACGCCCACATTCACGCCCCCCCCCCCCCCCCCCCCCCGCGCGCGCGCTAACGTGCTGGCCACGCCCCCGCCTGCTCCTCCATGCTCCAGGGCTCGCGATCGGAGTTCGACATTGTTGTCAAGTCTTTGGTCAACGAACAGGAGCCCGAGGGCCTCAAGCGCTGGATCGTTGCCCTCATCCAATGCGTCTCCTCTATCACTCCCTCGTGCGCCTCGGTCCCTCCTCCCTCCTCCCCTCCTCGCTCTGCGTGCGAAGATTGTGATCGGCTGCCCACTGACGCCATCTTTTCATGTTGACCAGTGCTGGTGACCTGGTTTCGGCCATCCTCTCCATGGAGTGGGTCTTGAGCGACCATCATCATGTGTCCCTGTACCTGGAGCTGATCGAGCAGCTCCTCGCTTGTAACGCGTCCTTTTCGGTGGCCTGTCTGCGGATGATCGTGTCCAATTTCGGCTTCGGTATGTTATCTGCGGCCCGATGGCCACCTCCTCTCCCGTCCATCTGGCTAACCCCCCTCCTTCCCGCGGCTCTTTCGCCCTCTTTCCCCTCCTCCTACCGCAGCCAATGGGCAACTTGTGCGTGAGGCTGCCAACATGCGGATCCTCCGATCTGCGGTCATGCCGGAGTCGCTGCTCGCGCCGCACGACGGATCACAGGCCCCTTCGGCCACCCCGGACGGTATTCCCGACACGATTGAGGCCGCCTTCGAGCGGGTACATTCGGCTCTGGCCTCGGCGTGCAAGATTGTCCCTGTGGCCAAGCTTCAGCTTCCGGAGATCCTGGCTGAGTTCTATCCTCACAAGGCGTATGTCGAGGCGAATCCATGCATTGCACATGTTTCTGTCCCTCCTCCTCCTCCTCCTCCTCCTCCTCCTCCTCCTCCTCCTGACACTGACATGCTGCCCCATTTGCCTCCCTCCCTGGCCAACCCCCCCGCCCCCCCCCCCAAATTCATAGTCTCGATACCGCTGCGCACTTCTGGTATATGCAGAATCTCCTGCGCATCGTGGATTACCTGCCTGACTTGTTGGACTGCGTCCTGGATCTCTTCCTGCAGCGTCTGGTGCAGATTGACGTCGAGCTCCAGCTGGATGCCGACGAGATCTCGCAGGTGGTGCAGTATGTGGCGCAATTGGAGCAGCACCGCGCGGCGGCCCTGCAGCAGCAGCAGCAGCAGCAGCAGAGCGACACGCCCGAGATGCGCAACAGCCATTCACCCAATGGCGAGCCCATGACCGAGGCCGATCTGGCGGAGGCCCTGGTCCTGCCGCCGGATGTGGCCAATGCCCATGCCCTGGTGCTCAAGATTGATACTCTCTTGAAGATCGCCTTCGATTTCCTGAACAACTGGTGCGTGCTGCCTCTTTTCTCTGGCCTCAGCCAGCTACCCATGTTGCTTCGGCCGGGTCCCGCCGCCCGCCGCCTGTCGTCCGCCGCCCGCCGCCACGCTCACACTCATTCCCATACTTACCACACATGTCGTGTGTGCATGGACACACACACACACACATAGCCATCAGCATCTTGATGAGGCTACCTGCCTGAAGGTTTTGCAGGCACTGCTCCGGCCCTTTGAGCGGTATGTCGTGCCGACCAATCAATCGCGCTTCGCGCAATTCCTGGTGTTCCACTTCGCCAGCCTGAGCCCGGCCCTGGCGCAGCACTTCATCACACACATGCAGCGTCTGCTGCTGGATCCGTCCAAGCCGCTGGTCTCGCGGCAGGCAGCCGCTTCCTACATTTCCTCCTTCCTGGCCCGGTCGCGAACGGTCACCGATGAGCACATCCTTTCCATCCTTGCGCTCTTCTCCGAGTGGCTGCACAACTATCAGCAAAGCTTCGAAGGGTCGCCGGACTTCTCCACTGCATTGAACCCGCTGCGGCATTCGCTCTTCTACTTCATCTGCCAGGCGCTTTTCTATGTGTTCTGCTTCCATCATGCGCGAATTGTGGCCGCCCCCGGTGGCGGGGTCCAGTTTGTCCGGTCTCTCAGCTGGTCGCGCCTCATCAACAGCCGGTTGAATCCCCTGCGCATCTGTTCGCCGAGCGTGGTCGACGAGTTTGCCACCATCACCCAGCGTCTGGAGATCGCCTACTGTTTTGTCATCATCAAGCAGAATCGCTCGCACTTGGGCTTCAGCAGCGCGGTGTGTTCCTCTCTCTTTCTCTCTCTCTCTCTCTCTCTCTGTCTCCTCTTCTCTAACCCCCTGTCCATGCGTCTTTCTTCTCCTGCCTTCCTCCCTGCCTTCCTCCCTGCCTTCCTCCCGACTTCCTTGCAGTCCTCCACCGTGGACTTTAGTTCCTTCTTCACCTTCGAGCCGTATGGTCTGCCACAGACCCGGCACTTTGTGGACCCCTACTTCATCACTTGGCAGGATGTCCAGCAAGTCGGGACGGGCACCACCGGGTCAGCGGCCGCGGAGGCGGTAGCCCATCACCCGCCGGGAGCTGTTAGTGCCCCGACGTCTCCCACGTTGGCCGGCATGCCGACCCTGTCCTCGGCCCTGGCGCCAGGAGCCTCTGAAGGGGGCAGCATCGCCAGCACCCCGTCACTGAACATCCCCCGGCCGACGGCCAACCCCTTTGCCGCTGAGCAGGGCATTTCGGCTGGGTCTTTCGATCCGCTGTCCCAGTCGCTCGGGTCTTACCAGGATGACTTTACCGATCTCATGGGCAGCCCGGAGTCCTCTTCCATGGGACAAGATCTGATGATCCGGATGCGCGGTGGGGCTTCACACGCGTCGACCGCCCTGGGGGGTGTTGCCTCCAGTGCCAACACCGCGCAGCACCGTGTCCAGGTGGGCTTCCATCTGCCGGGGAAATAGGCTGCGAATTTCCTCCTCCCTCCCTCCCTCTCTCTCTCTCTCCCTCCCTCTCCCTCCCTCCCTCTCCCTCTCCCTCCCTCTTCTCCCCCCCCTTTCTCGGCTCTGCCCTTGGTTCTCGCTGGTCCGTCCCTTCTTTCCCCTCCCTGCCCCCGCGATTGTCCGATCGCGAGCTCAGTCCTTGTCCGTCCTTCACACACACGCACACACTGCAAAACGCGCCATTCGCGTCGCACACATTGCTCAATACACCGCGCGCGCGCGCGCGTGCGCGCAAAAGCACTTCCTCCTCCCTTCCTGCTTCCAATTACTTCTTTGTAGGGAAACAGGGGAGGAACATGGTGTTGGCGATGTGGCGGTATGATGCGGCGTCGACGGCGGTGTAGTGGTGGCGATGGTGGTGGCGATGGTGGTGGCGATGGTGGTGGTGATGGTGGTGGTGGTGATGGTAGCGATATAGCAAAGCACAAGGGTGAGGGAGGTATCTATGCTCGCCCCGGTGGGGCATTTATTGTGAGGTACTGTTCCCCGGCCAGGGGCACGGAGGTGACATGCCGGCGTGCGCCTGGTCATGACTCGGCCAATCCCCTTTCCCTCTTGTCCGAGTGCGGCCGGAGGATGCAGACGCAGGTTCGGGCAGGGAGGGGAGAGGCGAGGACAGGAAAAGGGGCCACGTGGCAGGGTAGATGTGAAGAGAGGGTGAGAGGGGAGGAGGTCGCCCAGGATCATGTCGGGGAGCCGGGTCGCGGTCACTGGTACAGGTAGTCGCCGCCGACAAGCGATTCCGCCCCCTCCAGTAGCGGAACGCGAAGTTCCGGGCGCACGTCGAACTCCTTGAGGAAGTGTGCCCGAATGCTAAGATAGGCAATGAGCAGACTGAAGAATAGGAATCCCAAGAGACCACAAAAGAGCGTGGTCAGGGACCAGACCCGGCCATGGCGGCGGAGGTACCCCTCGACGTCGGTTTCATAGAAGTATCCCATGGGAGTTTGGTACACCAAGTATGCCTGGGTCCCATACTCGAAGTCCACCTGGCAGTAGGAATCACACTCGAGGATGGCATCCTCCAGGGGGTAGGACCGAGCTTGCATGATTTGGCTGACAACACACTCGCCGTCCATGTACGACTCGCTGGGATTGCTCAGGACAAAGAGGTATGGCGAGTTGGAGGACAGCTCGATGGTCCAGTTGCCGCGAGCGTGCGCGGTCACCGGCAGCTCCAGGGCATCGGAATAGTCGATGGCCCCGGTGCCACGGAACTCGGAGATGGTCCGCTCTCCGCGCAAGAGCATCAGCATCAGATCGGCCCCACTGCGATTGTTGTAGTGCACATCCAGCTGGCTGCCGGCCTTCACAAAGTACTCATTGGACACCGAGCGCCTGGGGTCCACGGTGTACGAGCGCGTGATGTTGGACGTGACGATGGCCGTGGGCCAGGGCTCATGATCGAAGACGAACATCTTCATGGGCTCCGGCGGCGGTCGCGGGGTGGGGGTGGGACTGGTGGTGGCGTCGTCGGTGCTCTGAATGCCGCCCGAGGTGTACTGGCGGTCCCGAGCATTCCCGGCCATGGCGGCAGCCATCGGGCTGCGCCGGGCATTGGTCCGGCCCAGGGAGAAGGGGCGCCCTTTGGTGGTCGGCGCGCCCTCGGCGAAGTCGCTGAAGGAGTTAAATTCCACAGCCATGTGGAAATTCGGACGAATACGTTCGGCCAGGGATTGCGATGCCGGGGGCATGGCCCGGCTGAAGGTTCCCGGCATGGGCACCAGGATGAAGGTGGTCCCGAGGCCGACGAAGAAGGCGATCAGTACCAGGAAGAAGGCCGTAGTCATGGCATTCTTCCGACGTCGGACGTGGTCGCGATAGGCATACGCCGCACGCAGGGGATTCATCTGAACCTGGGCACCGGAGTCGAGAGAGGCATTGTAACGTTTCGGGGCCGAGTGCAGGAGATGCGCGTTCTCCGACACGAAGGCCGCCTCCAAGCGGGGGGATCGAGAGAAGGTCTCGGTTGCCCCGTGCCCCGGAGCGAAGCCACTCGCGTAAGTCGAAGGGGAGTAGGTGGGACCCGGTGCTGGGGCCGGAGTCGAGCCGAAGGCCGAGGCGGAGGCCGGGGCTTGGTTTGAGGGCATGGGAGCCAGCTCTGGTGAGACCACATTCTTGAGGCTGGGCCCCAGTAATGGCGGG
>NW_009242975.1:1942962-1947552 GCF_000388065.1 Fonticula alba
GGGGGGGGGGGGGGGGGGGAGGGCAACCGAGGAGAGATAAGGGGCAAGAGAGGGAGAGGGACGGGGAGAGAGGAGAGGGATTGCATGTGTCAGCATGGATGGCAAGTGGACAGGAAACGCGCGTGCGCGCGTGCGCGCGGGGGAGGGGGGGGGGGGGAGGCTCTAACTGGGACCCATTTTGTCAGGCGCACAAGGTGTTGGATCGTTCACGCAGGGAGGGGTCATTGATTGTGGCTGCCCGACTCCGTTGCAGGGCCGCATGGTAGGCATCGCCATCAGGGCAAGGCCCAGTGTCTACGGCGAAGGAACGGTGATCATCTGCCAGGAGGCTGGTGTTATCCGCATGAAAATCCACCTCCACGGACTGGTTGTCGGTGTCCTCGGGGTAGATAGCCGAGGGCCCGCCATCGTCGCCCTGGATCGATCCGAGAGTCATGCGGCTTTCCCAGGGGGGGGGGGGGCGAGGGGTACGTGCGAGCGTGCGAGCGTGCGTAGGCCGAGCAAACGGTGGGCAAAGCTAGGATGTGCGGAGGGCAGGAGGCGGGTGGCATGGTCCAGGGCGACTGGCAGACACCGACCGAGTGGCTTCCTTTTCCGCGGGCGAAGGGGCCAGGAGTTCCCCCATCTGTGTGGGTGGCCCAAGCTGGGGCTCGTGTGTGTGTGCGTGTGTGTGTGTGTGTGTGTGTGTGTGTGTGTGCTGTGCGTTCGCGGACAAGAAAGAGACGCGCAGGCATAGTGGGGGAGAGGAGCATCCGGGGGGGGGGGGCCGGGGCGGCGGGGGTGCCGGCCGCGGCACCACCACCGCCGGCAATCGAGTCGAGCTTGATCTCCAGCAGGGAGAGGCTGGTCTCGAGGGGGGGGGGGGGGGGGGGGGGGGGGGGGGGGGGGGGGGGGGGGGGGGGGGGGGGGGGGGGAGTTCAGACGTGTGGGGGGGGGGGGGGGGCAGGGGTGAGAGGCGAAATGTGTGTGCCGCGAAAGTTCATACCTGCGTGCGGGCCCCGACCAATCCGATCGCGGGCCCCGCGCACTGTGGGAGAGGATCTCGGCAGGTGTTGTGGTGTACGCATGCGCTCGTACACACGTATGTACACACACACACACGCGCGCGCGCAGACACACACGCACAGACACACACGCACAGACACACATTCATATGCCGGCGGGGGTCGCGGCATGGGCGGGCCCATGCAACATGGGCGGCGGCCGGGTGGCCCCCCGCCCCCCCCGTCTTGCCCTGCCTTCGCCATGGGTCGTCTGTTCGGGAGCCTGCGCCTGCCCCTTGGTTGGTATGATGTTGCTTCGCCCAGCCGCAAGGCCGCGCCGGGAGCGGCGGCGGACGACAACCACAGAGAGTCAGCATCGCCGGAGGCCACCATTCGTTGCCCTTAGCAGGAGGACCTGGTCATGCAGGCCGACCGGCCACACGGCGGGGAGATTGTTATTGTTTTCATCCCAGGCTGGGGGGAGGGGGGATGCATCCAACCCATGGCGTCCGCTTGCCTTCACGTTCCCCCGCCCCCCCCCCCCCCCGGCCTGGGGGAGTGGCCCATGCGCGCCCACTCGCACGGCGCCTCTCCGAATCGGCCGGGGTCCCGAGCGATCGTGCAGGCCCGCCTGTGCCACCAGGATCGGGGGAACTTCCACGCGCCCGGTGCGTGTGCCCGCCCCTCCTAGGGCCGGGACGAGACCGGCTGGCGAGGCACCTCGGTTTCGTGTCGGCAGGGGGCGGGGGTTGCAGGGCCGCGTAAGCATCTGTCCCGTGGGACTTCCGGTGTGAGCTCTCGCGGCTACCAATGGATCGCGGCACATGGGCCGGCAGATCCATGGATTGGCACCTGGAGACTTTGCGCACCTGCATGTGCAGGCCGCCGGCGCCGCCCCCGGGCGGGGGGGGGGGGAGAGCATGGGGGCTTCTCGCCTCGCGGCTTTTTCAAAACTTCCCCCTCCCTGCTTCGTCCTCTTCTCTCGGCCCCTCTTTTCGCACCCTTGTCCGGATGCGATCGCAGCGCGATGCATCCTCCCACATGCGGGGGGATTCGTATGTCTGTTGTGTTGTCATATTTATGGGGCCGGCTGAACGGCTGCTCTGGCTATTGTGGGTGTGTGTGTGTGCGTGATTCGGCGCCGGCTTCGTGCGGGAGAATATACCCTGTCACTCTTGCTCAGCGGCCGAGGGCGGCGGGGGGGTGGTCGTGCGGGGGGCCTTCGCAGCGGGGGCAGTCCCGTTGTCGGCGCTCTCCAAGACACGCTTGGCCCCGGGGGTGGTGGTGGCGGCGGTGTCCTCCTCCAGGCCGGCAGGGCCGGCAGCATCAGTCCCCTGCGGCAGCACCAGCTGCCCCTCGGTGGTGGTCTCCCCCTCCAGGGGCTTCTGCAGCTTGCACTGAAGCCACATCCGGTACATGGTCACCTTGCGGGCGCGGTTCACCAGCAGGCGTTGATCCATGGTATTCTGAAGGACAGTGAAGCCAGCTCCAGTGGCCAGGCGGTCCACTTCGGCCGACTCGAAGAAATACACGCAGGTCCCATCGCCGCGGACATAGAAGTTGTCCGACAGGTAGCGGTTCTTCTTGAACCGGAGCTGCGCCAAATCATGGCGACCATAGTCCCGGAAGAGAACCACACCGCCGGGCTTCAGGCAGGCATAGATCTTTCGGAAGACCCCATCCAACTGGGCAATCGGGATGGCGGACAGGACGAAGATGCACACCACCACATCCACCGACCCGGGGGGCACATCCTCCGGGGGGAAGCACTCGCTCGGCTGGCCGCCATCGGTCAGATCGTGCACAAAGGCGTGCACCCGGCCGGCAGCCTCCTCCGGGGCGTATTGCGGCGTCGTCCGCACAACTTCCACAGCCGACTCGGCGAAGTCACACCCGAGCACGCGGAACTTCGGGTCGTCCACCGCGGCCAGCAGCGGGAAGATGGTGTTGCCGGCTCCGCAGCCGAGCTCGAACACGGTGAACCCCTCGGCCGGCTAGGGCATGGCGATGGCACACATCATGAGTAAGGCAACGCAAGGTGTGCGAATGGTGGCAATCCGTGGGAAGTCAACAGGGGTGCGCACAATGGTCTTGGGGAAGAGCTCCGGGAACTCCAGGGCGAGCCAATGCCGGTCCTTGAAGAACCGGTCCTCATGCTGCTTGTAAAAGGTGTCCCAGTACTGACTGGCATTGGTGATGTAATCCTCTGGGGAATGTGCACACGCGAGAGGGGGCAGGAGGCAGGGGGGGGGGGGGGGAAAAGAGAGAGAGAGAGAAGGAGAGGGGGCAGATGGCCCGGAAGCAGGGCAAGGTAGGAAGGGTCAGTTGCATGAGGACGCCCTGGCGGCCGGTGTGGTGCGAGGCTCAGGTCTACACGCACCGGCCTTATCCTGGACCACCGGGGCTTGCTTCTGCTGCTCCACAATGGACAAGGCATTGTCGATCTGCTCCTGTGTCCAATCGACATTGTCCCAGGCATTCTGGGAGAAAATGTCCTGTCCGGATTCTTCCACGGCACCGAGAGTGCGGTTGCCGAACTTCTCCAAACTGCTCGTGGTCTTGGGGACTGGGGTGGCCAGCGTCTCGGCAGCAGGGCCGGCGGCGGTGGTAGAAGGACCGGCAGCGGGGCCGGCATCTGGCGCCGGGGGGACAGGCTCCTGGGGCATGATGGTGCACGTGCAGGATAAGGCGAAGAGGAAGGAAAAAATGACAGGCGGAGGGGAGAGGTGTGCCCGAGGGACGCTCTCCTCGGCGCCGGAGGCGTCTGGCCGAAAGATCCCGCTGGTGTTGGTGCTGTTTCTGCCGACGGCCGCGGGGCGGGCCACGCTGCCATGATCCCCCCCCCCCGCCTCCATGGCCCAGGGAAGATCGAGATTGCCCCCCCCCCCCCCCTCCGTTGCTGTTTGCGCGCGCGGGGCAAGCACAATGCGCGTGGGCTGCGGCGGTCCGTGTGGGTGTATTCGCTTAGGCCGAACCGTTGGCAGTTGCGACATGCTCGGCGGCGGCCGCCGCCGCGGCGACCGCAGCGGCCCGGTCCTCGGAGGCCTCGATCTCGTCCAGGTTGTGGATCCCCAGAGCGGGCTGCTCATTGATGGAGTCAAGCGCGACATTGGTCGAGGCAAAGATGTCCTGGATGTCATTGAGCGAGGCGATGTCCAGCAGGCCGCAGTCCAGCGCCGCAGCCAGGGACCGCTGCGGCAGCAGGGACAGCAGAGCGTCCCGGTGGCGCTCGGCGCTCAGGAACTGCCGGAAGGCCGAGGGCTCGGTCCGGGGGAACCAGAAGTTCCGGATTTGCTGGTCCGCCTCGGACAAAGTGAAGGGGCTGCTGGACATGGCCGAGTTGGGGACGGAATTCAGGGCGCTCAGGACCGGGAGGACCTGATTGCGCAGGGCTCGCGTGGTGGCCGGGGCCACGGGGATCGGGTGCATCGCCTGTGACACGATGTACGCGATGGAGGGCAGGCACTGATTGATGTCGATGGCCACTGAATGTGCGGGTGCATGCGCGCATGTGCATGTGTGAGAGGATGGGAGACCGGCGGGAAAGAAGACCGGCGGGAAAGAAGACCGGCGAAATGGGGTGATGCTGTGGCGGGCCGTAAAGCGG
>NW_009242975.1:1947703-1954528 GCF_000388065.1 Fonticula alba
GAAGCCGTGCGACGTGACACCCTTGGTGACGTGGATGCCTAGGCGGGCAGAGCACAGGCGCTGTTTAGTAAGGATACCACATGGAAAGGAGCCATACGCAAACATGTGCCGATATATATATATATATATATACACATGTGTGTGTGTGTGTGTGTGTGTGTGTGTGCGTGCGGAAAATGCCGCGTACCCAGGGCGGCCACCTTACGCAGGCCGTCCAGTGTCCAGACCCCCGGATCGTCAGTCATCATGGTCGGCACGCAAAAGAGCCGCGAGCCGGTGGAGAGGGAGTCCTCCAGCCGGCGGACATAGCCGCGCAGGCTGGCATCCTGCGTGTGGGGGCGACCGTCGACAGGAGGATGCGTCAAGGGTGAGTCGACCACGGACGGGGTTCATGCGATTTGGATGCGCTCAATACCCCCCCCCCCGTCGCCCACATGGGAAGAGAAAATAAAGGAAAGAAAAGGCGCGCGCCCCCCCAGACCGTTCAGGTCCAGGATCGGATAGCCAACCAACTGGCCTGGTCCATGGAAAGTGATGTGGCCACCCCGATCAATCTACCGGATGCATATTTGCGAGGATACATACATGTATGTGTGCGTGTGTGTGCGCGCACACACGAATGCAAATAGATACACAGATGCATGGGATTCAGTGGGCAAGAGGATGTCAGTCAGGGAGAAGAGAAGCGGAGGAATGTAGGTCCGCAGGGACGAAAGACAGGGGGGGGGGCACTTGCGCACCTGGTAGTAGTCCGAGCCGAGGGAAACCAGACGCTCAGCCTCCGTGCGGCGCTCCTGGCGCAGGCCCGGCGCCTTGAGCCGGCGCCCGGCCGCATAGGTGGGCGGGTGCTCCAGAAGCAGGAGGAAGTTCGGGAAGTTCGGCGACACCGGCCGGTCCAGGCCGCTCTGGTCGTGCATCGACCGGAAGCCCGGGTCCCGCTGCGGAAGGTTGGCCGCCTCGATCGAGGCCACCAGGCGCGTGGACTATGCATGTGCATAGGATGTCAGCGGGAAGGACGCGGGGAATGGGTGCCAGGGAGCAAAGCCGTCCAACGCACCAGCTTGGTCTGGAGGGACAGGGCACGCGCATACTGGACGCGGCCCAGCCAGAGGGGGATCAACGGGCGAGCGGACATTGCGCTCGGAGAAGCTCAACGGGAGGGGAAGGACACAGGAGGGCAGGGAGAAGGGGGGACTTCTGCTCCAGTGAGAAGAATGGGGGGGGGGGGGGGGGGGCATGGCGCCTGACGGGGGGACCCCCGCCGGCTGGGCGGCCTTTGAAGGGAAGTTGCTGATCGCCGGCGGGGCGCGCTGCTGGAGTCAGCATCGGCCCGGGTCGGCAGCCGGACGATCGCCCGGGCCCCACATCTTGGGGTTCCCTGTGGAGGGGGGGGGGGGGCCGAGTCGCAGGGGCGAGCAAGCGCAGCCCACACAAGATCCCCTTTGGGCGCGGTCACACAGGCTCCCTGTGGCGACGCCCCCCCCCCCCAGTGGGGCGCAGGGCCCGCGCTTCAAGCCAGGTGGCTGGGGGGAGAGGCGCTGGGGAGAAGGCGTCCAGGCGGCCCCCCACGATTGGGGCCGGGTATATTGGGGCCGATCGGCCGGCATGAACACGTGCTCGGACGCGACGATCTCCAATAGCAGAGTGCTGGGCGGTGGGGGTCTCCGATCGGCCGGTGCGTGTGCCCAAGTGGGGGGGGGGGGGAAGGCCCGCTGCAAGTTCGATGTCCCCTCTGGCTTGGAAATTCACGGCACCCTGCTCGGCAGGGCAGCCTGAGCCAGATCTCTCAAGCGGGACCAGGCTGGCATCGCCCTGGCTGGTACCAAGGACACGCCAGACTCGCTTGCCCCTCTCCTCCCTGCCATCTCGGTGTATTTTTCTCCATTCGCCGCTCCCTCCCGGGCACTTTGCTTCGGTCTCGCTTCTTCCCCCTGCTACCCTCCCAAAAATGAACATGCAAACGGTTGGCTCCTCCACCCAGCGCTCGCCACCCGAGCGCGGGAGCTTCCCCCTGGATCGGACTGGTGCGCCTGACCATGTTTGTGTCATTCTGGGCCCTGCCCCCCCTCCCACACACAGACACACATACACACACACACATATGCTGACCGCTGCCCGCCTCTCTCCTCGCCCCTCCCTACTGAAGATGCCTGCCGCTTGGCTATGTCGCTGTACATGGACTGCCTGCGGGAGGCGGCCAACGACACGTCCAAGTGCCGAGACCTGGCCCAGTCATACCTTGAGTGCCGCATGAACACGTACGCCCGCCGGCGTTTTGCCTGATCGCCCGTGTCTTCCCTTTCTCGTATTCCGCATCCTCCGTGGTCCTCTGCCCGCATTGACCGTGCCTGCGCCGTATGCGTCTCTCTCTCTCTCTCTCTTGCAACACATGGCCTGGTAATCCGCACAGCGGGCTCATGGAGAAGGACAACATGTCCAACCTTGGCTTCAAGGACAATGCGGCGGCCAGTGCGCCGACCGACGAGGCTGCCTGCACGTCGTCTTCCAGCACACCGACCGAAGCTGCGGCCCCCGGGTCGTAATCACTTGCTGCACCTCTCTCTCTCTCTCTCTCTCCCACCCCCCCCTCTCTCTCTTTCGCTGCTAGCTCTCCACTCCTTCCTTCGCTGTCCTGCCTCACCTCATTTTAGACCCTGAGAATAAAGCCACCCCCTCTCCTTGCCTCCCCCTGCCGCCCAACTCGTGCTTCGCCAGTCCGGCTATCAGCCCGACTCCAGGTGGAAAGGCACCCCCCCCCCCCCCCGGCCAGCCCCCAGCTAGCGCCCCATCAAGCCCCGGCGAAATACGCGAAGATGGCAAGGGCCGAAAGGTGCATTGTTGCTCGGGCAAAAGTTCGCCGCGTGTGCTCACCCCCCATCGATCCCCGGGGCCTGGCGCGCGGCCATCGACCGCAGAGTAATTTGAAAGGAAGTCGGCAGCAGCGAGGGTGGCATGTGCGCCCGGACAAAGGGGTCCTCGAAGACCAAGTCCTTGACCGTGGGCCTGCGAGTGCGCACACTGAGGCATCGGCCGATGAAGGCCTTGACCTCTGGGGACACGGGAATCCCCGGGGGGAAGGCCAGTGCCTGCCCGGCAACCAGAACCACCGGGACCGGTGTGTCAGAGCCGGAGGCCGGGCCCCCCGGCGTCGAGAGCTCGGCCGCCCGCTGTCGGGCCTCCCAGTCCAGGCGGCGCATGGCCCGGCGGTCCTGGCCGGCGCGGGCCACCCGGGCCTGGAAGAAGTCCTCCTGCCGGACCCCCTGGCCGAAGGGCTTCTGCCCGAAGAGCAGTTGGTAGAGGATGCACCCGAGGGACCAGACGTCGACCTTGGTGCAGATACGCGGCGGGCTGGCGGCCAAGATGCCGGTGGCCGGGTTCCGGGGCCGGCCCGGAGTGGCGACCGGGGCGGGGGCGGGGGCGGCGGCGGGGGCGGCGGCGGCGGCGGCCGCTGGCACCTGGCCGGCAGGCAGCATGGGGCTCAAGGGGGGTGGCTCGGTGTCGGCGGCGTCGGCGGCCGCGGCTCGTAGCTCCTCCCTTCGCGGGGTGTAGCACTCGGGCGGCAGGTACCAATGTGTCCCGGCGCCGATGCTGGTAAGCTCCACCCCATCGTCCTCATCCTCGGCCGCGGACCGGGGGATGGGCTCGGTGGCGAGACCCGTTGCCGATTGGCCGTCTGGCAGCAGGGCCATGGGCCGGCCTTCCGGGGTCTCCTGGAGGATTTTGGCCAGGCCAAAGTCCGCGATCAGGGCGCGCCCATGGTTCAGCAGGATGTTGGCCGGCTTCAGGTCATAGTGGACGACGGCCAAGTGGCGGCCATCCGGCTGCCGGGCGCTCAGATAGCACAGCCCGGCCAGGATCTGCATGGCATAGGCCACGGCCTCCGGCTCGGGGAGGCAGCCCCGCCGGCGGAGGAGTTGATCCAGGTCGCCGTCCTGACACAGCTGCATCACCATGCAGTAGGCATCCGGGGCGAAGGGGAAGACGTCGTACATGCGCACCAGGCGCGGCCCGGAGAAGGCTCGGAGGATCTGCACCTCGCGCCGGGTGTGGCGGAGAAAGGCCTCCCGGCGTGCGGGCGACCATGCCGGGTCCAATTGGTGGATCTTGCAAGCGACCTCGACCCCGGTGCGCAGGTCGCGCGCCTGATACACCTCGCTGAAGCCTCCCCGGCCGAGGAGCTTCAGCAGCAGGTACCTGCCCTGGAGAACCGGGAAGTCGTTGAAGCGCGAGGCGTCTTCGGCGGCGATTCGCTGCTCCTCGCGCATTGCCTCCCCGAGCTCCAGGTCCAAGGCGCGCCTGCGCCGGAGGATATCCTCGATGAGCTGTGTGTGTGTGTGTGTGTGTGTGTGTGTGTGTGGGTGACAGAGGGGGAGCATGCATGTGTTTTCCGGGTGGGTGTAGCCATGGGGAAGGCGGACGGGCCAAGGTGGTGGATCGTGGCGGTGACCAATGGATTGCAAGGATCGAGATGTCAGAATAGGCTAGATGTGAGGGGAGATTCCCCGCGCGAAACCAACCCCCATCCTTCCTCCCCTTCTTCCCCCTTTCTCAGGCGTTTTTGGCTGATACAAGAATATGGACCGGCCCGAGGGCGGAGGAAGGGGGAGGGAGATAATCCCGGACGGACCTCGGATACCTGAAGGATCTCGTTGCGGCACTGTTCGATGTTTTCCTGGATTTGCTCGATATGCCGAAGGCTGGCCACTGACACGCCGCCCTCGTGCATCAAAGCGTCCACCGTGCGCAGGGCCAGCCCGCCAAAAGAGGGTTGCTGGCGGCCTGCCGGTGGGCTGGCAGCCGGGCAGGGCGCCTGGCCGTGGGGCAGCCCCGACAGGCCAATGTGTACATTGCCCAGAGGCGAGCGTGCGTGGAGTTGGTCCAAAACACACTGCATGGCCTCCAGCGCGTCCAGCAGGGCACCCCGGCGCTGGACAGCGGCAGTTTCTTCCTGGAGGATTTGGGCGAACTCGCTGCCCACCAGCCAGGAGCCCGGGCGCTCGGCTTCCCGGCGGCCAGACGGCCGCCGCTGGCCGAGGCGAAGGAAGTTGGCATCACGCCGCCGGCGTGCCTCAGCCCGCTCGGCCAGAGTGCGCTCGCGGAGAAGCGCGCACAAGGCCTGCTCCGGGTTCGGGAGATCGGCAATGCGAACAGTCTGTTGCCCGGGAGGGTGTCCGGTCGCCCACCGGCACTGAGAGGTATGATGCTGCAGGAACGAGTGCTGCTGCTGCTGCTGCTGCTGCTGCTGCTGCTGCTGCTGCTGCTGCTGCTGATGTTGCAGTGGAGAAAGTGGCTGTCCGGGATAGGGGTACTGGCAGGCTGAAAGGTCGATGCCGGCAGCCATGGGCGGCGCCAGCATGAGCCCTGGGTGAGGCACCTTAGGGGAGGGGCGCGTGGGCGAGGCGGGGCCCATGCCCCGGAGCGGGGACACCGGGGTGCCGCGCGGCGGGGACATCGGTACCCCACGCACCGGCGTCACTGGGGCCCCGCATCCCGGGGCCAGGGGTCCCCCCCGCACTGGGGTCAGGGGTGTGCAGCGGCTTCGGGCGGCGGGCACGCCTCGAGTCGGGGTAGAGGGCGGGGCTGGCCCGCGAGCCGGGGTGGGAGGCGCCCCCGGTGGCGACTGTGCCGTCCGATGCGCCTCCCATCGGGGCGGGATGTCGGTCCTTTGGCAGAGGCCCTCCAATGGCATGCGATCCCCGGGGGAGGCGATGCTCAAGGCCTCCTCGATGTCCTTCAAGAAGGAGTCCATCGACGCGTCACTGGTAAAGAGGGCCGGCAGTCGGCCGGCCGCCGGGGGGGCCTTGTCCCGGGACCGGACCCCGGCGCGCTGTTGCGAAAAGAGCGACCGGCGAACGGTGGACCCTGGCCGACGAGCGGGACTAGTCGCGGCGAGGCGGCGCATTGGGGGGCCTTCAGGCGATCGCGGCTCGGCCGAGCCGGTGAAAGTGACCACATTCTCGGTCGGACCATGGTCGATGGCGCCCCCGGTGCCTTGAAGCAGGGATGCTGCCTGAAGTCGCTCATTGAGCCCATCGGTCAGAAGGGGCCCATGATGGTATGCCAGCGGCTGCCGGCCAGACTGCAGGAGGTCGCCGCCAGATGTGCCAGCACGTAGGAGCACCTCTGCGGAGGAGGAAGTCACCGGGGTGGGATCCGCGAGCAGGAGCGTCTGCATATGCGTCCGATGGGAGGTCGTGCGCTGACCCGGCCCGGGGAAGAGCATCTGCGAGTGGGTGTGGGGCTGTTGCCGAGGTTGCTGATGGGGCTGGTGCTGCGGCATGTGATGGAGCTGGACCTGGCGCAGGCTCATGGGCCCCTGCTGGGTGGCATGGTGGCGGCCTGGCCTGGCGGATGAGGGGCTTTCCGCATGGAAGACAGGCGCGCGCACGGCCGGCGGCACGGCGGCCGGCTCGATTGGCTGTGGCGGGGTTGTGGGCTGGGGAGGAGTCGGCGGGGAGGCCGGCCGCCGGGGGGAGTGCGTGGGAGACCGGGAAAAGACCAATGCCCGGGTTTGGGCATGGCGCGCTGGCCGAGGGGATGGCCGGGTGTCCGGCATCATGGTGGCATCTTCATGTGTGGCCTGCGGGCCGGGCGGGGGAGATGTCATGTTCACCGGCCGCGGCCGAGGGGCGGGGGCAGTGGAAGTGGATGTCGAGGCGTCGGAGTCCTCCAATAAGAAGTCAGCCAAGACCGGCGCCCCCGGGGGCGAACCCAAAGTCGTGGCCGAGGGAGACAAGGTGACAAGGCCGTGCCCGGTGTAGGTGTGCCCGAGCAGCAGGTGGGCCCGGGGCAGGGGTTCTGCAGGAGTGGCGAGGGGCGGGGGGG
>NW_009242975.1:1954538-1958352 GCF_000388065.1 Fonticula alba
CTCCGGAGCCGAGTGGCACGTGTGTGGTGGTGGTGGCGGTGGGGACGGCGGCAGAGGGAGCGCACGATCGGTCACGGCTGGGCCACTTATGCCGGGAGCCGGTGAGGATGGATGGTGTGATTGGAGTTGCTGCATGGCTGGAGCCAGCGCGAGACAGACCTGGCGCGAGGGGCGAGAGCGGCGTGGGGAGGAGAGAAGGGCAAAAGTGGCAGGCAAGGCGAGAAGGGGAGATGGGGCTCGGCGGGCTTGGCTGCAGCATGGGCTCGAGGATGGTAGTGGTGGCGTGGCAGTGGCAGGGGCGGGAGGGGGTGGTGGGGCACGCCTGGCCGCTCATGCGATTTTGGCATGGCCTTCGAAGAATGTGCCATGGAAATGTGCCACGGAAATGTGCCAGGACGCGAAGAATCGCCCCGGCCGAGCCCATCGCCCCCGGGCGCAGGGGCCCGCCTGCGGTCGGCTTCCTGAGTTGTCCTGTCCCAAGGGGCGGTGCTGGCCGCCTCCCTGGGGGGCCATGCTCTCCGCATGCCGCCCCTCGGGGATGATGCCCTTGCTTTCTTTCTTTCTGTCTCTCTCTCTCTCTCTCTCGCCCCCGTGCGACTCCACTTCCGAGGATCGGGGGTCTGCACCCTGCGAGATGTGTTCGGAGGCGACCCACGGCACCCGGGGCCGGGCGAAGGGCAGGGAGTGGAGGAGTACTATGGCGTGCCCGGCTGCATGTACGCCCGGGTGCAGGACCACACATGCGGCGCGCGCATGTCGGCTCGCGAGAGCACGCAGACACAAACATCCAGCCAACCGGATGCACTTCCCCCGAGAGGGAGAGAGAGAGAGATAGCGAGGGAGAGCGCGATCCTCACAGAAGTCGAGTGAGTGAACAGAATGGCAGGATGCCTCGAGGTGGCCACCCTGGCGCCAAGACCCAAGGCGATGAGACCTGGCCGTTACTGGCCGTCTGCCGCGCGTCCGGACAACTCGCCTGTGGGCGCGCGCACAGGGCGGGAAAGTCAGCAGCGGGCGGGAAAAGACCCGCCGGCGATGGGGCCCCGGTGGAAGACGGCCTTGGCGATCGGTCCTCATGTCAGCAGGGCCACTGAGGCGCCACACCCTGGACATCTAGGCCGAACCCGCCGGTGGGGGGCCATTGTATGAGAGCCAATGTGCCTGTTCGCGCGCTGGCAGCCGTGTGGGCACACAGCCGCAAGCGTGGGAGTCCGGCTCGGTGCGCACATTGTCGCGACGAGGGGCCGAGCCACAGGGGACATGGCAGCCGGGGGGCCGGGGGTGATGGTCGCCTCAGAGTTGCCTCCTGCCCGTGCCCCTTGCCCAACGAACATCCCTCCCCGGGAGGGTGCGTGACTCGGCCAAGTGTCCAGGTGCGTCAAAGACACAACGCGCCCGATTGACGCGGCCTCTCATCGACAAGGCAAGAGGCCTCTCAGGACAGAGGACATCGTCCTTCTCGGACCCTCCCCATGCCACCCGGGGCCCCAACAAGCGTTTCCTCCCTCGTTTCCTCCCAGGGTGCATGCTGCTGCCGGCCAAGGGATCGAGGGATCTTGGTGGCGGGGGGCCTGGGCATGTGAACTTCACCTACGGGACAATGTCCGGAGTTGGGGGGGGGGGGGGGGCAGGGGACCTTGCAGGGCGATTGGGCGGGCTTTCCCCGGTCTCAGGGTAAAATGCCCGCGCAAGATCCCAGAATGACCAGTTGGGGGCCAATTCTAGTGGGCGCGCGCGCGCACCGGCGTTCCCCGTCCTGAGACCGGGTGGATGCCCTAAATCCCGTAAATGAGGAGGCATGCGGGCTGGTTCTTCCGTTAGCGAGAGAGGGGCGGGCGCTCGAGCGCGCAATCTAATAATGCCAGGACCGCCCGCGCGCGCGCGCGCTGGCTCGCTCATGAAAGAATAACAACATGGCTCCCAGGCGGCCGGGCCAGGGGTGGCCTTTCCCCCCGGGCGGGGGAGGGGGAAAAAATACAACCCATCCTCGCGGTGGGCGGCAGCAATACAAGGGCGCCACCTCGCGAAGGGGCGGGCACCCGCATGCAAGGTGCGCAACAATGTGCGCGTGCACGCTGGATTCGGGCACACAACCGGCCCTTGGCCGGACCACTTCCTCGTACCTGCCATCGCCCCGGCGGGGGAGAAGCTCCGCGCCAATGTCGGTATTGGGACTGGCGTCCAGAGGGGGAGAGGGCCGGCAGGCATACCCGGAGAGCCTCCCCCCCTCTCCACCAATAAACATATAAAACACAGGGGACTTTTCAATTGGGCATTTTTCGTGTCATCTCCCATGATGCTCGAGAAGTGTGCCCCTCTCTGCTCCTGGATTTGCGGGCATACGGGGAAGTGTCTGTCTGTCTGTCTGTCGGTCGGTCGGTCTGTCTGTCTGTCTGTCCGGCTAGCTGGCTGTCTGCTTGTCTGTGTGTGTGTGTGAGACAAGTACAAGCCGCCTCGAGTTGGCTGATCGGCTCCCGCGGGCATGCTGGCGGGAAAGGGCCACCCCCCTCCACTGCCGCCGCCGGCTCACCAGTTCCACCAATCACAAAGCCCAGATTTTGGCGGCCGTCGCGTCGTTGGCGTGGGTCGGGGATAGGGCCGCGGTTTCCCACCGGAGCTTCGCCGGTCCATCTTCAACTGGGACAGGCTGGCTGCCAGGCGAGCGAGCTGCGAGCGGGGGATGGGTGGGGGTGGGGGTGGGGTGGGGGGGGGGCGAGCGAGGGAACCCAGTTCCGGCAAACAAACTCACCGCAGGGCGCCTCATCTTCGTGCTTATCTCCGGGACTATCTAGCCTTCAATTGTGTTTGCCCATCTTTGTCGCCCTGTTCGGCACCTCGGCATACAGGGAACCCACTCCTCTTAGCCAGTCACCCCCGCCAGAATAAAGACACACACACACACACACACGCAGCCGGGCATGCAGGTCGCGCTCATCCATGGTCCGGACCGAGAGACCATGCAGCAGCGCACTGCTTTCTCTCACCCGGATGATGGCGTTGCTCCTCTTGTCCGGTATATGCGCTGGGGCTTGAGACTACGCACACTTGTCCACGCACCCATCTGCCACCACAGGTCCAATAGGGGGGCCGTTCTCCGGTCGCCGTGGCTGCGGCCAGTGCATCCCCTCCCCCCCCCCTCAACGAAGTGGGATTCCTGACCAGGGGCGAGATCGGGAGCCGCAAAAGAAAAACAACCCAAGGAATAACAAGAAAATCGCCGTGCCCTTCTGTCTCGCCCTCTTTCCAGTTTCCTCCCCTGCCTCTGTCTCGTGCATGTGTGTACGCGGGTGCGCGTGCGAAAAAAAAAAGGAAGAAAAAAGGAAAAAAGAAAACGGCCCCTCGGACTCGCGGTGGACATGCACGTCCCACCGTAAAAGTGTGGGAACGCCCCAAATCCAGGGTTCGACACAAGAACGAGACGCCCCTGGAGGCCTGAAGGACGCGGGGCCGATGGCCCGCTGCCGTACGGGGTTCGCCCATAACCCCCCGCGAGTTCGGCCATCTGGTACCGGGCGTTTCAGCAGTGGCCGATGCACGTGTACGCATCCAAATCACGCCGGGAATCACGAACATAGGAATACCATTCCGATAGATTGGCACTTGGACCTTCCATGCGGCTGCCGTCGTGCGCCAAGGGTTGTCATCTTCACCGACCCACGCTGGTGCGTGCCCTCCCGCCAGGCTCTCCGGTCTGTTGCTCCTGTTGTTGGCAAAGTGGCGGAGACACTCTTACACAGGGCCCATCGTACCGTGGCCCCTCGCGACCGGCGCCTGGACCGTCCCCCTTCCCCCCCCCCCCCCCCCCCCCCCCCCC
>NW_009242975.1:1960113-1960652 GCF_000388065.1 Fonticula alba
CCCCCCCCCCCCCCCCGGGGGGGGCGGCCGGGGCGGAGGGCATCTGGCCGCGGCACGACCGCGGCAAGGTCCCGACACTGGTTCGTGTACGCGTGGGTTGAGGCTCCCCACACAACGGACGGGAAGGAACCAGAGAGTTCCCCCTCCCAGCAAGTCAGCCAACCAACAAGCACTCCAATCGCAGCATGCCCCATTTTTCGGCCAGCCCGACCTGCGCCCCCCCGGAAGCCCGCGCCCACCAACCCGCAATCTCCCCCCCCCCTTCCTCTTCTATTCCCTCCCCTCTCCCCCCCTACCCCCTCCCCTTTGTGCAGATCCCCGGATCGCCCCTTCCCCTTCCCGCCACCTGCGCCCATCGCGCGACCTCCCGAGGGAGTCTCCTTTCTAGTTTTTCTTCCCCCCCCCCCTCTCCCTGCCGAGCTTGGCCCTGATCGCCCTCACCGCCCTCTGAGAGGAACCATTACCCACCATGGTCCGCGACAAGAAGTCGTCCAAGGGACGTCTTGACAAATATCCTTGTTATGTGCATCTGTCCCCCC
>NW_009242975.1:1960774-1967369 GCF_000388065.1 Fonticula alba
CCCTTTCCTGCTGCCCGAGGTTGACCATGTCACCGGTCCGCGTGCGCCCTCTACATTCGGGCGAGCCCGGGCCCGCGACATGGCCCCCTCCGGGAGCTGGCATTCCCCCTTCCTCCCCCTCTCTCTGCTTGTTTGTGTGCTCCCCCTCCCCAACTTGCCCTTCTGAGTTTCAAACGGTGTCTCCTTAACCTTCAGCCCCCCCCCCCCCCCCGGTCCCCCGGTCCCCTTTTCGATTTCTGTCTTTCCCCTGGCGTGCCTAATCTCGCACGTTCTACCGCCTGGCCAAGGAGCAGGGCTACCGTGCCCGTTCGGCTTTCAAGCTGGTGCAGCTGAACAAGAAGTACAACTTCCTGGCCCGGACGCGTGTGCTCATCGATCTGTGTGCCGCCCCTGGTGGTTGGTTGCAGGTGGCTGCCAAGAGCATGCCCATGTCCTCGCTGATCATCGGTGTGGATCTGGAGCCCATCAAGCCGGTGGCCTCGAATGTCATCACCATGGTCAATGACATTACCACGGAGAAGTGTCGCCAGGACCTGCGCGGCCACCTCCACACTCGCAAGGCCGACGTGTGCGTGCTCCCTTTGCCTCGGCCCCTCTCGGCCCCTGCTTTTCTGTCGCCCCACATTTGTCCGGGTCATTTCCGCCCGGTGGCCAGGCCCCTGTCTTGTCTAATCCATGCTTGCGTCCATCCACCCGGACACACACACACACACACACACATAGCGTCTTGCACGATGGTGCCCCGAACATGGGTCAGGCTTGGGAGCAGGACGCGTACACCCAGGCGGACCTGGTGCTGAAGTCCCTGCGCCTGGCCACGGAGTTCCTGGTGGAGAATGGTGTGTTCGTCACCAAGGTCTTCCGGTCGAAGGACTACAACAAGCTGCTTTTCGTCTTCAATCAGCTCTTCCGTCGCGTCGAGGTGACCAAGCCCACCTCTTCCCGGTGCGTGTGCCCTCCTCTGGGCTTCCATGCTCACTTGCTGCTGCTGCTCTCTCTCTCTCTCTCTGTCTCTCCCACCGACGCCCTCCTGCCTGCTCTACTCTACCTTTCCTCCTCCTCCATCTCCCGCCATTTGTTTCTTTCCCTTCCCCTCTTTCCCCCCCCCCCCCCCCCCCCGCCGCCGTCCATGTGCCCTGACTCCTGCCTCCACGCCGTGCAGTAATGTGTCGGCTGAGATTTTCGTCGTCTGCATCGGGTATCTGGATCCGAAGAATCTGGATCCCAAGCTGCTGGACTCGAAGTATGTCTTCAGCGAGGTCGACGACGGGGCCAAGTCCCTGACCGTCCGTGACCTGATGAAGCCCTCGCGCAAGCGCCACCGTGATGGCTACGAGGATGGCAATGTCACCCTGTTCAAGACGACCACGGCGGCGGATTTCATCGAAGCCGAGAACCCGGCCAACGTGCTGGGCACTTACAACGCCCTGACCTTCGAGGATGACAAGTCCAAGTCCTTCCTGGAGGGTATCACCGGGACCCTGCTGACCGACATTGTGGAGTCTTGCAAGGATCTCAAGATCCTCGGACCGCGCGACTTTGCCCGGCTGCTGCGCTGGCGTACCAACATCCATCGTGAGCGTGAGCGTGTGGCTCGCGAGGCCGCCGCTGCCGAGAAGGCCGCCCAGGAGCCCGAGGGCGTTGTCGAGATCACCGAGGAGAACCTGGATGAGGAGGTACGGCGCGTCAAGTTGACTGGTTGGGGGTGGGGGGAGGGGGGGGGGGGGGGGGGGGTTTGTGAGCCTGCTGTTGGGGCCTCCCCCATCTTCTTTGTTTTGCCCCCTCTCTCTGCCTACGTGGTTTTCCGTTTCCTTCTCTGACCCCCTCTCTCTCTCTCTCTCTCCACACACACACACAGCTCGCCAAGGTCGAGGCCAGCGTCCAGGCGGCCGACAAGCGCCGGCGTAAGCAGCTGCGTCTGCTGCGCGTCAAGCTCCAGAGCCGTATCCGCCAGCTGGCCATGCAGAGTGAGACCGGCGAGGCCATGGATGAGACGCTCTTCTCACTGCGCGAGCTGAGCAAGAAGTACTCGGACCTGGCGGCACACTTCGCCGAGGGTGGCGAGGGCATCGTCCTGAAGTCCTCCCAGCACGGTGAGGATCTCTTCCTCGGCTCGGACGCCGAAGAGGAGCTGGAGGAGGATGATGACGATGGCGAGGTCGATGCGTCGGACATCGACGGCTCCGACGCCGAGGCGGCCGGTCCCGACTCCGACACCGAGGAGGCCCACGCCAACTACTACGGCGAGCACACCGACAAGGACACCTACCTGGCCATGATCGAGTCCAACATGCACGACGAGTGCGTGTCCATGCGATGCTGCTCTTGCTCATGCGCCCTCGCTCCTTGTGCTGCTCCCTTTCTCCTGCCCTCATACTGACTGTGCATTCCCCCCCCCCCCCCCCCCCCCCCCCCTCCCCCCCCGCCCCAGATCTCGGCCCCGCCCCCCCCCCCGGCCCGCCCCTGCGTTGGCCTTCGCTTCCGCTCGAATTAGCTACATCTCCTACCTGGAGTCGCGCAACAAGACGGCCCTTCTGCGCAAGATGGCCAAGATCGAGGCGTCGAAGAAGCGCAGCCGCGATCCGGCCCAGCAGGAGGAGGATGCCGACTCCGATGAGGACCCGGTTCACCGGGCCACCCGGCACCGCCATCAGGCGACCGGGGACCATGATGAGGGCGATATGGATGCCGGCGCGTCCGAGGCCCTTCCCCCCTCGCAGCGGGCGTCCATCTGGTTCAGCAACCCCCTGTTCAAGAATGTCCTCGGCGACACGGTGACCAGCGCCCAGCTGGACATCGCGGATGAGGATGACTCCAGCGAGATTGCCGATGAGATTGAGGCCATCCAGAAGATGAAGCGCGAGTACACCAAGGCCAAGGGTCGCGCGGCCCTGGCCGCCGGCTCCGGGGCCGGGTCCCGCAAGGTGGTCGGCCGCATTGTGGACGACGATTCGGATGACGAGTCGGACCATGCGGACTCCGAGGAGGATGCCCACTCGTCGGGTGACGAGGGTGCCCATGATTATGACGATGATGAGGACCTCTCGGACATGGACTCCGACGATCTGGCCGACCTGGAGGAGGGTCTCGGGTCGGATGCCGAGGATGAGGATGGCTTCGAGATTGACCGGCAGGATGACACCAGTGGGGATTTCTCGGCCATGAAGAAGCGCGCCCTGGATCCGGCGCAGATCACCCTGGCCAGCCGGCTCCGGTCGAAGATCCACCGCGAGGCGGAGATCGATGCCTCGTACAACCGCTACGCCTTCGACGATGACAGTGCTCGCGGGGAGCTGCCTTCCTGGTTCGCTGATGATGAGGGTCGTCACAACCGGCCGGAGATGCCCATCACCAAGGAGGCCGTGGCCCTGCATCGTGAGCAGCAGCGCGCGGTCGATGCCCGGCCCATCAAGAAGATCCTCGAGGCCCAGGGCCGGAAGAAGGTCCGCGCCACCCGGCGCGCCGAGCGCATTCGCCAGAAGGCCGAGGCCATCATCAACGAGGGCGACCTGTCGGAGAAGGCCAAGCACAAGCAGATTCTCGGCCTTTACCGCGCCAAGATCAAGAAGGTGCGTCGTCGCAAGGGGAGAGGGCCGCGCGCGCGCGCGCGCGCGCGAGAGAGAGAGATGCCCTGTCATATGTCGTTTTTGCCTGTTTGCTGGTTCCCTGTTTTTTTTTCTTTGCGCCTCCCTCACTCCCCCAGACTACTGACTGCCCCTGCTGCGATCGACTTCTCGTCGAATGGATATATACCCTGCTCCGCACCTACCCGCTTCGTCTCTCTCTCTCTCTCTTTCCCTCGTGCACACAACAGAAGGAGGAGGTTACCTACGTGCCGGCCATCGGCTCGAACAAGGGCATCCGCACCCGCCCGCGTGGTGTTACTGGTCGCTACAAGGTGCGTGCTTGCTCTTGCTGCCCGGATATCAACTTGCCCGTTCTCTGTTGCCTTGATTTCCCGAGACCCTCCTGCCTCCTTTTCTGCCAGCTGACCCTCCCCTTCTCTCCCCTCCCCGCCCCCTCCCCACACACACACACACACACACACACACACACACGCTTGTGCCCAAACACAGCTGGTCGATACCCGCATGAAGAAGGACATGCGTGCGCGCAAGGCCCGGGAGCGCCGCGCTCGCAAGTAAGCGCGCCTTTGCCATAGTCCCCTTGCCCTTTCGCCCGCCTTCCCCGAGGTGCCATGGCGTGAGACAGTGTGTGTGTATGTGTGTGTGCATGTGCCATCGCTTCTCCGCCTCTCCGCTTCTCCCTTCCTTGTGCGGTGTTGCACCACCCCCTCCCCCTAGAAAGAGACTGGCGCCCCCGGGATGTGGAGAAATGACTCGTTCTCTCCCCCCCCCCTCCCCCCCCTGTGCCGGAGCGCACCCGCCGCGGCTTGCCCTTGTTGTTCCTATTTATACACACTTGTCCACTTCCTTCCTCTTTGGCCCATGCGCACGCGTGCCCCCACTCACCTCACCCCCCCCCCCTGGGGGAGGGGTACGCGGCACGTGCGCTCTCCTGCCGCGGCCCGGAAAATATACAATTTATAAAGTTTTTGAAAAGCACGTCCTTCCTTCTGGTGGAACCGGCTAACTCCGCAAGAAGGAGTGCAAGGCGACAGAGAGGGGGAGAGAGAGAGAGAGAGAGGCAACGGAAGGGACACACTGACACGAGAGCACATGGATAGTCTATATGTCGAGAAGAGGCCGGCGGTCAGTCTTCGGCGGCCAGGCCGGCCGCGGCGTTCCACGAAATCTCTTGGTCGATGCGCATGAGGGCCTCCTCGAGAATCCGCTCGACGGTCAGCTGGACCCGGGCGCGCGGGAGATGGGGCCAGGTGGCCCGCTCACCGCGGTGAATCCCCTGGCGAAGACGTGTCCCGCCGGTGGGCGTGGAAGATAGGGCGCGCGCGCCGCGCTGGAAGAGAGTCCGCTTTCGTGCGGGCCCGGTCCCCGCCGAGGAGGAGGTCGGGCCCCCGGCGGAGGATGACGAGGCGGCAGAGGAGGCCCGGCCGCCGGCGCGGGCCCGCCCGGCGTCAGTTCCCTTGGCCCGGTTGTTGGCCGGTGCCGAGGCCGACGCCGGCTGGTCGCCGGACCCGGAGGACGACGGGAGCGGGTAGATGACGATGTGACCGCGCTCATGCACGGCCAGGTGGCCCTTAAGTGAGGCGAGACCAGCCGGGAGGAGACCCAGAGAGAACAGCTGTACGAGCACACATTGCCGACAGGGGTGCCCGACGGGATGCCGGGATGTGAGTGACATGTGAGCATGTGTGTGTGTGTGTGTGTGTGTGTGTGCGTGTGCGTGTGCGTGTGCGTGTGCGTGTGCAGGGAGGGGGGCGGGGGGAGCGGAGGGCGCCCATGCGATCAAAGAAGGTGAGCAAGGCACGCACCTGAGACAGGCGGTATTGTGTCTCCCGGCGGACAAATGATCCAACAGAGTAGCGGAAGCGCCGGGAAAAGCGCAGCAGGCGAGCCACGGCGCGAGCTGGCAACGACCAGGAATTCGGAGCGATTGACCGAACGGGCGGCGGAGGGGTCACTGATGGGGCAATCGGCTCGAAGACCACGCTCATCTGGCTGACAATGAAGTGGTTCTATGGACGACCGAGGCCATGGTGGGAGGCATACAGGTTAGACGGTCGGAATGGGAGGGGGGGGGGGCGAGAGGGTGAAAAAGCAAAAAAAAAAAGGAGAGAAAAAGGGAAGGGCGACAGGGGGCGCGGGAAGAACGAACCACATTGAAAAGCTCAGACAGCCGGGTCGAGGGCAAGTCACCGCTGTGGAGGCGCAAAGTGAAACCCGACAGGGGCAGAGTAAGCACCAAGCTTCGGGAGGACATCAGGCGAAGAGGGAAAGCAAAGGCCGAGGAGGAAACGCACAAGTCCGAGTCCAGCGGCAGGGTCGGCCCGCCGGGCAGGGGAGCCGGGGTTGGCGTGGCCGCGGCAAACAAGCTGGCCAGCCAGGACCAGGACAGCGTGCCATCGGTGTTGGTAAAGCCACTTCGCAGAAGCGGGTCCTGGTATTCCAGCGACGATGGCGACGGCGCCGGCGGCGACGACGGCGCCAGGGGGATGGAGCGCGGCGGGGCCGCTGACGCCAGTAGATTCCCCGACGAGGAGTCTGACAGAGACCCGCCAGCCGGGGCCGGGCCGGTTGGCGCCGTCGCCGAGGTCGAGGAGGACCGCCCCCGACGGGAGACCGGCGTGCCAGATGCACCAGCCTGAGTGGCCGCGCCGCCGGCCTGGGCACTGGTCCCACCGGCACTGGTCCCAGCCAGGGGCATGGTTGACAGGAGGGACTCCGGGGAAATGGTCGTCCCGCCGGGGCGGCCGGAGCTCGGCAGCCAGGGGATGTGCTCGCCGTCGGCCGTGCGTGCCAGCACCGGCGTCGGGGAAATGAGCCCCGGCGTGGCACACGCCGCACAGGCCGCCGACCAGATGATCTATGAGCAGTGATGTCAGCGCCAGCAAGGCAGATCACCGTGCACGGGGCAGATGGGCGAAGGAGCAAGGGAGTGAGGAAGCAGGAGAAGGGGGCCCTCCAGGAAACCGGCAGGGAGAGGGAGAGGGAGAGAGAGGGAGGGAGAGAGAGAG
>NW_009242975.1:1967379-1977233 GCF_000388065.1 Fonticula alba
CCGGCAGGGAGAGGGAGAGGGAGAGAGAGGGAGGAGGGGGGGGGGGGGAGAGGGGGGAGGGGGAGAGAGAGAGAGAGGGGGAGAGAGGGGGGGGGAGGAGGAGAAGGGGGGAGGGAGAGGGAGGGAGAGAGAGGGAGGGAGAGGGAGAGAGGGAGAGAGGGAGAGAGGGAGAGAGAGAGGGAGAGAGAGGGAGGGAGAGGGAGAGAGGGAGAGAGGGAGAGAGGGAGAGAGAGACGCACGGCATTCGGCGCGGTCAGGTAGTTGAGCACCAGGCCATCAGTCACGCGGATGTTGAGCACCCGGCCCGAGCGCTCGAAGGCCTCCATGAAAGTGATGTCCTCGATCCAGGCCTGCGGGCAGACCCGAGTCAGAGGGTCGGGGTGAGGGCAATTGCGTGCTTCGGTCGCGTGCGACGCCTCCTCGGTGTCCAGAGACCGGATGGTGCACCCGCACCGGACCGACTGGTATTGCGATGAGCCGGACAGCAAATTGGCCACCATGTGCGTGGTGAAGCTGGACGCCGGGGGAGACCCCCCATGGACAGATGCGCCGGCGACCATGGGGGCCTGTTGGAAGCTGACCCGCAGTTTGGCCCGCACAAAGCGCCGCAAGACCGCCGCATCGAAGAAGACCCCATGCTGGATGAAGCGATCAAAGCGCCGGCGCAGCGAGGCCGATGAGGAGGAGAATCCCTCGACGGGAGCGTCGCCAGTATCTATGCCGGTGTCAGCAGACGCCGGGCACTTGGAGAATGGAGAGGCACAAACGGCGCGGCCATGGGCGTACCAGAGGGAGTGTTGTGCTGATAGAAGATGGAGAAGTCCAATGTCTGGTCGCCGGTGGTGAAGAACTCCCGAAGCTCGGCCTGGTGGCGGGGTGAAGAAAGCGAGAAGGGGGGAGACCCCGAGGAGGAGAGACAGCAGGGTGAGGAGGAGGCAGGTGTGCCTGGGAGCAGGCCACAATCAATGAAACACAACAGCAACGACAGCTCCCGCCCGGTCCCCCCCCCCCCCCCCCCCCCCCCCCCCCGAGCTGACCCCCCCCCCCCCCCCCCTCTGGGTGCCGTGCTCTCCCCCCCCCCTCCTCGTAGGTATATAAAGGAGGCCCTTCGGCGTATCCGAGAGAAGGGGAGACAACGAAGTTGTTTCCTGAATAATTTCCTTGCACCTTCCCCTCCCCCCTCCTCCTCCTAGCCAGTATGTCCCGAGCCTTTCCTTCACCGCGCGGCCCTGCCCAGGAGACAGACACGCACGTCGGTCCGGACGCAAACAAAGGCCGCCACGATGGCCCCGACATCGGTCCCATAGAAGATGGTCGGCAAGATGCCCCGCTCGAAGGGGTCGGGCGCCGGGGAGGTGCCCCGGGCGCCGGGAGACGGCAGCCGAAGCTGGGCCGTGCTTTGGCCGGCGGCCGGCGGTGACAAAACCAGCGATTCCAACAGGGGGGACGTCTCTTGCGAAGGGGTGGCCACATTGGGCCGGGCGGTGGAGGGGCCGCTGGCGCCCGCGCCCCGGCGGGGAATCACCGAGTTCCGCAACCGCAGTGGACTCATCTCAAAGAGGGCCTTCACCACACCGAGGTGCTGTGCCCCCCGGGCCGAGCCAATGCCCCCGCACAGGGCCAGGCATGTCCGGCCGAGGGACTGCTGTGCATGGCGCAACGCTGTTCGCCGCTCGGTGGCACTGAGTCCGCTGCCGATCATTGGCAGGCCCGGGTAGCCGGGAGCCTCGGCGGCTGAGCGTGTAGGTGCGAGGGCCGCCTGATGCTCCGGCGCCAGGAGCGTCAGTCGCGGGATATGTGGCAGCGACAATACTTGAATGGCCTCGGCGAGCTGCGAGACGAACTGAGTGCGAGCGCGCGCGCGTGCACGTGTCCGCGTGTGTGTGTGTGTGTGTCGGTGTGTGTCGGTGTGTGTGTCGGTGTGTGTGTCGGTGTGTGTGTCGGTGTGTGTGTCGGTGTGTGCGTGTGTGCCGGCGTATGACCGTGTGAGTGGGTGCGCCTGCAGATGTAGGAGAAAGGTAGCAGCATGGGGCAGCTCCAACAAGGGGCTACTTCACGCACAATCTCAATGAGGGCCTTGGTGCTGCCACTGACCCAGCCAGTGTAGAGGCGCCGGTCGGCCGTGCCGCCAAGATTGCGGATCATCAGTGCCCGGACCAGATACCGCAAGGCTACGTAGTCGCCGTTGCGCAAGGCGATATCCTGCGCGCAGCGGAGGCGCTTCACATGTGCTCGCAGGGCCGGCGCATCGAAGTACTCCTCCTCCTCCGGCTCTTCGATCGGGTCGGCCGGGTGTTGTGAATCACCGGCACAGGGATCCCCCCCACCGAGGGCCGCCGGCGGCCGTGGGGCAATTCGCCAGGCACTGTACCCGTCTAGACAGTCCAACGACAGGGCCACGCGGCGCCACTCGGGATATGTCCGCGCCAGGGCCAGCTCCTTCTTCAGAGCCGCCCGGGTCAGGCGGTCCGGCATCAGGTAGTTGATGAAAATCTGAGCCAGATACACCGGCAGCAGGGCGAGACATGGCATGAGGAAACCGAGAAAAATCGGCACGATGGGGGGGAGGGGGGGGGGAGGACAGGCGGGCGAGCGAAGGGAGTCAGCAGAAGGAGGAAGGCAGCGAGGCGGGCGCGGGGGAAGGAAAAAAGGGGAACGGAGAGCCGATGGCTGCGGCACAAGCGACGGACACACCTGGCACAGGACATAGAAGCCCACATACACCAGTGACAGGACCATGGCGCCGGCCTCAAACAGGTGACCCATGCGTCGACGGAAGGCACTGCGCTGGGGACCGCCCCGGGCAGCCGGGTCCTCGATCAAAAAGCCCGAGGGGGCCACCGAGGACAAGTCAAAGATGTCGGAGAAAGAGGCATCGCTCAGGCTGAGGCCATGTGCCCCAGGGGGCCCGGCCGATGGGACGCCGGCATTCATACCGGCAAACGGCCCAGGCATGGATCCCAGAAGGTCCAAATGAGAGGTCCCATGGAAGGGCACATCCGAGAGGGGCCCGCCGCCGGGGACTTGCCCCATCATTCCCGGGCCCCGGAAGAGCGGGAAGCCCGATGGCAGGAAGGCACTGGACCCACTCGACGGCGAAGGGGGGATCCCCTCGACGAAGTCCAGCCCGGCGAGCGGTCCGAGCAGGCTGCCCGTGCGACTGGGCGCCGGGGTACTGGCCCGGCCGAGGCCGTGCCCATGCTCCGGGCCCGAAGAGAAGGACGATGAGGACCTCGAGCTAGGGTGCCGTCCGGAGGGCCGCGGCGACCGATCGACATTCAGCTCCGGAGGCAAGGTGCCAGAGTCAGCCATGGGTGTCAGGGTCGGGACAGGGGCGCTGGCAGTCCGAGTTGTCCCTGGGGATGAGGAAATCGACGAGGCCGCCGAGTCGAAGAGGATCGACCCGGACAGCGCCATCGAGGACGCCGAGGAACCGGGGCTGTTGCCGTGCGGCGGCAGGCCCACGGCTCCAGGGGCCAAGGAGGCCGAATCCCCGGATGAGGATGAAGCCGAAAAGCCCTGCGAGAAATGGGGATTGGCCAGGCAGTCCAGCGCCTGGGCTAGCCCAGCGCCATGAGCGGGGAGCCAGCTGTGTGAAGCAACCACCAGGGGGGTCAGTGGCTGAGCGGGAGAGGGCGAGGGAGGGGGGAGGGGGGAGGGAGGGAGGCAATTAGGGGGAGCCAAAGCAAGGACCTTTGGCGAAGACCGGGAGACAGGGGGGCGGCGCCGGTGCCGCTGCTGGTGCCGGCATCGGTGCTGGCGGGAACGGTGGAGCGGGGGGTGCTGTTGCTGTTGCTGTTGCTGCTGTTACTGTGGCCGGCACCGGTGTTGGGGCTGGCGCCGATGCCGCTTCCAGTCTGGGAATAGGCGCGCAGGGTGTCATCCCAGGAAGGGGGAAGGGGCATGAGAGCCGCGGCCGCGGCTGCCGGGGGAAGAAACATGGTCGGTGGGAAGAAGCCCGCTCCCGGCGGGGGGAGGGCCGTGTCCAGGGTAAAGGCGGCCGGATCAAAACCCAGCAGGCTGGGCGATACGTCGCCCAAGTCCGGCGGTGTCAGTGGCTGGGAGGCACTTTCATCGTGCGCGGCACCCGGCTGGCCGCTCATCGAGGGCGGGGCACGCGGCGTCGGCAAGCGGGGTAAGGAGGAGAGCGGAGAGAGGGGGTGTTGGGAGGAGGAGGAGGAGGAGGAGGAGGGCGAGCGAGAGAGAGAGAGAGAGAAGGGAGGAAGAAAGAAAGAGAAGGAGAGAGAGAGAGGGGCGGGGGAGGGAGAGAAGACTGGGGGCTGTTGGCCACGCGTTTGGACGCGGAGGCCAGGCCTCAGCCAAAAAAAAGAGAGATCGCCGACGTGGCCGAGGCAGCCAAGTGCTCTCACGGGCCGGACAAGAGGCCAAGTGCGGCCGGAGGGGGGCGAGGGGGCAGACACCCAACAAATGTCTGTTATTATTGTTGTTGCTACATCGCCCTGTGCGGTGTTGACCGTGCGACACATCCGCGCATTGTCATGTTGAAATGCCCATTCTGGGGGGGGCGCTCCGTGTTACAGGGTAAAATCGGGCAGGAGCCGGGACAGGGGAGGGGGCGGGCGAGACTCGGTACCCCCCCCCCCCCCGCCCGAGAGGGACGAATACTGCGCGGCTGGGCTTCTCTGGCCGTCGGGGCCCGCTGGTCAGCCGGTGTTTGGGATGGCGTTTGAGAAAGGCAACTCGGGCAGGGGGAGGGGGGCGCCCGCGGTCCGGGTAGCATGTGGTTCTAGCACGCTCGCACGCGTGCGCGCGCGCGCGCGTACCTGAGGGGGGTGGAAGCGACGAAATACGCGACGATCGATCCGACATGGGGGGTCGATCGCCGATTGGGCACCCCCCCGCCCCCCCCAGCTTCGGTCGATATCTTTCAGCCGAGGGGCGGGGAGCGGGGCGCGCGGGGAAACGCGGTTGCTCCGTCGCCCGGGGCGTGGAGGAAGAGCGTTTCGGGTGCGCACTCGCGCCCGGCGGCCGCTCTTCGCGGTGCGACAGATCGCCATCCGGGGGGCCGGAGAGCGAGCGAGGTCGTCTGATCCTTCCCGTGACACATGATATCCCGGCATCCACATGGCCCGGTGCTCGTTAATCGACCCTTAACCCTGCGGCGCCCTTTGGAGCGCATCGCCACCTGTGCCCCTTGGGGTGACCCCCTCTCCTTGAGGCGTGTGTCCAACCGCGCACGGACAGTGGGCATATATGCCCGGTAAGCCCGCTCGCCGTGCGTCTGCACAGCGCTGTAACACCCGGTTTTGGAGGGGGGGGGGGAGGACGCGCCGGCGAGCACCGGCCCCTAGCCACCTTGGGGGGCAAGACACTGTGTGGTCGTGTTTTCCGCGGCCTCCCGCCGCCCCCGGGTCCCCTGGGCTGACGGTCGATGTTGTGGTTACGGGCGCAGTACGCCAGACGCGGGAGTGGCCGCGGGAGGGGCGGAGAGGGGGGGCATTCCTTGCGGAGAGACTACGGAGCGGGGCCGGTCAGGGGGGCCCCCCCGTCCCATGCCGCGGCCTGTCCCCATGAGAGCCGGGTCCGCGCGAACAGCTTGCCCGGATGCCAGGATTATCGACGTCGGGCCTCGGGGTGTCCGGCCGCGCATGCATGGGCCGTGCTGCCGACGCGCGCCGAGCGCGCCCCAGGGCCCCGGGGGAGGGGGCGGTCGCGGAAATTTCACGCCCATAAGCAAGGACACCCGCCGGTCGCCGGGCACCCGTGGGCTTCCTCGCCTCACCAAGCCCGGGCTCGAAGGGGAGGGGGGATCGCCGGACACAATCCACGTTGCGGACGGTGGTGGTCCCAACGAGCGCTTCATGCCCGTCCCCCCCCCCCCCCATCATCCCCACGGCGCCTCGCAACCGACCATCAGACCGTGCCCGACCCTTGGGCCGTGGCTCCTGCAGCAACAACGACAACAACAACAATCCCCTGCACTCGCGCACCGCACATGCGCACCCGCAGGCGGACATTCCCGGCCGGTGGCGGCCCGGGGCGCGGGCAGGGGCGTGGGCGTCGATTCGCCCTACTGGTCGTGTCCTGCCCCCCCCCCCCCCCCCCCCCCCCCCCGCCCCAGCTGTCCCCCGCCACCTCTCTCGCAGCAACAATGTGCCGGGCGCGGGGTGCCGGGCTTCACCCCTCGCCGCGCGTCCCGGCTTTCCTCCCGGTTGGGACATTCCCCACTCCACCTCGCCCCCGACATACCCATATGGCGTCCGGCGCCCACGCGGGGAGGGGAGCCAAGGGATGGGGACTGGCCGGGCGGGCCGGCCGGCCGGCCGGTGGCGACGAGGACATCAGCCGGCTCCATCGTCAGCCGCACCCTGGGCTGCTTGTTTTCCCTGGGCCGATTATACAACCGCAAACGCGGGGGGGGGGGGGGGGAAGGCCAGGAGGGGGCGACCAGCATGGGTGCCCCCCTCCACGGCAGGGTCGCGCGCTCCGTCTCGATGGCCCCAGCTGGCCCTCACTGCCGCCGCACCCGCACATGCGCAACATCCACACGCACACAGGCGGATACACACACACACACACACACACACACACATGTCGGAGAGATCTCTCCGGCATGTATGCCGTTTTTCTCGGGGCCCCCTGCCGTTCCCTGTTCCCGGGGCGCAGGTATGGCAACACGCATCGCACCTCCCCCGGGGGCTTCTTCCTGCCCGTGAGCACCTTCCCTTCCCCTTCCCTCGCTTCCGTGCTCCCTCTCCCCCCTCCTCTGCCCCCTGTGCCCCTTCTCCGGCCTCTGCTCTGCCCCCCCCCTCCCTCCCTCCTCCCGCCTCACCTCCCCTGGACCGGTGCTGGGTGCCCGCTAGCCACATACCCCTGCCGCGATGGCGGACACCTCGATCCTGGCCGGGCTCCCGGCGGCCAACACGCTCATCGAGACGGTCCTCTCTGCGTCATCCGGATCGTCTGGCGGCCTGCCCCTCGAGTATCTGCCCTTCGTCGGCCTGACCACCATGTCCGTCTTCAAGGTGTACTTCTCGATCAGTGCGCTCATGGGATCCCACCGCATGCATGCTCGCTCCTCGCTTTCCCTGCCTGCCTGCTTTTTCCCCACCTGTGCTCACATCCCTCCCCCCTCCTTCTCGACTCAGTCATCGGAGCCTTCCTCTCCTTCCGTGGCTTTTTCACTTTGCAGATCTCGCGCCATGTTTCGGCGGTGCGCCTCCCCAGCTCCCTCGCGCCCCCCCCCCCATCCCCCCATCCCCCCATCCCCTTCGGCTCTCGCTTGCTGGCCTTATCGGTGCCCGGCCCCAGCACTGACCCTTCCCCCCTCTGTTCCTCTCTCCTTGCAGATCAACTACCATGTCACCCTGCCGTGTCTCTTCTTCGGCAGCATCATTCGCGCTCTGGAGACCAGCCCGCTCTCGGTCATCAGGTTCGTGAGCCCCATGTCGAGTCAGTTTTCCCATCCTGCCTTCGGACCAAAGCTAATCCCCCCCCCCCCCCTGCCCACTACCCCATATAGCCTCATCGTCCCGATCGCACTCATCTATCACCTGCTGCTCTTCCTGCTGGGTATGCTCTTGCGCAAGGTCCTCAATCCCCCGCGCACCTTCCGCTGGGGCATGGTCGTTTGCATGCTCCTCGGCAATGTCGTATGTTCCCCACGCATCCATCTGGCGGTGCCGCCGCCGCTGCCGCCCCTTCACACCCGGTCGCTCGCCACCGTGGTCCTCCTCTCATGCTGACCCTTCCCCCCCCCCCCCTATTGCCGTCTGCCACAGGGCGATCTCATTTTCGCCCTGGTCACCTCGGTGTGTGGCTTCGTGCCGCCCTTCGCCCCGGGGGATGACACGCGAGTCTTCGGCTTCGCGGCCATGTACTCCATGGTGGCCACGATCATTTCCTTCACCGTGGCCGACGCCCTGCTGGAGGTGGACGCCCAGGAACTCCCCCGGGTGCGGCGGGAGCTGGCGCGCGCCATGCTCGACGAAGCCCTGGCCGAGCTCAGCCACAAGGTCCCCGGGGCCGAGGCCTCGTCGCTGATCCGCGATGAGGAGGACCTCGTGGAGACCGTGCGCCTGAGCATGGTCGGCGGTGAGCAGCGCGCCCGGCGGTCGATGGCCATCGCCGCGTCAATTGCCCGCGGGCACAACACCACCCCCGGGCCCACACTGGCCGAGGTGACCACCGTGGCTCCGCGCTTCCGCCCGGCCAACCCGTCGGAGATGGACCCCCAGTCGCGGGCCAGCTTTGCCAGCATCCGCAGCCGGCACTCGGGCTTCGATGAGACCGGGGCTCTGACCGCCGCCGGGGGCCCATTCAGCCCGGCACGCACATCCATGGCCATGGGCTTTTCGCCGGTGCTGGCCGCCGGGGGCAGTGGCTTCGCCAGCCCCGGGCCCGGGGTGGCGACTCTTGGCCCGGATTCCCTGGCCGGCTCGCATGGGTACATGCTGGATTCGGCCCCCCTGCGCAGCAGCTTCGCCGCCATGCACCACCCCGGCGCGTATCATCACCATCCCCAGCATCGCCGGATGTCGGCGGCCTCCTCGGCCCGGGTCAGCATGTCGGACATGTCGGCCTCGGCCGAGCTGAGCCACCTGCAGGCGGCCCATGAGCACAGCCTCATGTTGCGAGATTTGGATGATGAGTTTGGTCACTTGCCCATGCATGAGGATCTGGCCGATGAGGGTGCCGATGGTGGCCGGGGCTCCGGGTCCGGGCTGCAGCGTGGCTGGGCCATCGTGGTGTCTGGCACCCGGGCCGCCGGCAAGCGGGCCTGGGAAATGGCCCAGATGCCCCCGAACTTGACCATGATCTGTGCCCTGGTCATTGGCTTGATCCCGGGGTTCCGGCGGCTGTTCGTGGCCCCGGCCGACTCGTTGGCGGTGGCTGGAGGATCGGAATTCGGCCCGGCCCTGGGCTGGGTGCTCAGTGCGACGGATTTGACCGGGCAGGCGGCCGTGCCGCTGGGGTTGATGATTGTCGGTGCGGCGCTGGAGCGCTTTGTTCGTGCCGAAGTGGCTCGGTATCAGCGCCAGCGCGCGGCCGCGTCGGAGATCGCCGCCGGAGTGGCGGCCGCCAGCCTTGACACCCAGGCCGCCGACACGAATCCCCTGATGGCCGGCAGCACGGGCCATCCCGGGGATAACCTCTTCCCCGAGGAGGACGATGAGGATGCCTTCCCCATGGCGGACCTGTCCTCCCCCTCCTCGGGCATGGGCTATCCCCGGGCTGGCGATGATGACCGGCTGGCCGAGGTCAAGGGGAGTGGTGGGCCCTCCGGCGGCAAGGACGCCTCTCGGTCCTCCCCCTCCGGCTCCTCCGCCGTCACCACCATCGCCGATGGCAGTCCGCACAGTGTCGGGGGGAATTCCAGTGCCGAAGCCAGCGCCCCCGGGTCGATGCCCCTTCCCCCGGCATTCGGCGACACCGGCAAGAACCATCAGACCCTGATGCTGCAGCAGGCCGGCGCCGGGGCCGACATCGATCTGCTGGTCGAGCGACTGGTCTTGCCTTGTGGCACGCCGCTGGCCGAGTTCGAGGCGCGCATCCCGCTCTCCTCGACGCTGATTTTCTCCCTGACCAAGGTGCTGGTCATGCCGGTGGTGTCCTTCTTCCTGGTGCTGGGCCTCCGGCGGCTGGGCATCATCCCGGCCAGTGACATCCCGCTGCAGCTCCTGCTGTATCTGAACATGACGGTGCCGGCCGCCACGGCCGCCCTGCTGGTCAGCCAGCTGAAGGGCGGCGATGGGCAAAACATCGCTGGCATCATGGCCATCCAGTTCCTGGTGGTCATCTTCAGCTTCTCCTTTGGCATTCCGCTGGTCCTGCGACTCCTTCTGTCCATCGAGGGGTGGTAAGGGCGAGAGGCCACCAGAGGAATGGGCCGG
>NW_009242975.1:1977243-1983699 GCF_000388065.1 Fonticula alba
GGGCCAGGCGCGCTCCCTCCTCCTCCTCCTCCTCCTCTCCCTCCTGCTGCTGCTCCTCTTTTTGTCTCGCCTCCTGCCCCCCCCCCCCATTCCTCTCGGCCTCCTGTTGGCCATTCCTCCTTCTCGGATCCCTTGGCTTTCTTTTCTCCGTGCCGTCCTTCTTGCGCCGCGGATCGTTTGCCTGTCCCCCGGGTGTCGAAAAGATCAAGTGTCGGCAACCCACCCCCTGTGTTTCTCCTGCTCCTGCTCCTGCTCCGGGCCAGGACCTCACCCCTTCATAGCAATATAGACAACCCCACCAAAAGATGCGGCGCGGCAGGCGTCCATGGGCAGCCGGGGCTCGGCCGGCTTGTGTATACGTCGGGGGGCCAGTGGAAGCAAAAGGGGGCTGGCTCGCATGAGACCACCTTGAAGAGAGCAGGCCACCCAGTGTGCTGGCACAGCTCCGCGGCGGGCGTCCCGCCCCCCAGGCACCGAAGCGGGGCCGATCGAGGGCCGATCAACCTCCTGTGTTAACTGGTGTCATTAACTCGATCGGCGAGGATGAACATCATTCTCTCTGTCTCAGTTGCAGGAGTTCTCTGTCCATCGCGTTGCCGTGCGCGCCGACCGCAAATGTTCTGTTGCTGGTGTATGCGCGCGTTCGCGCCTGCCATTCTTCTCCCCTCGGTCCCCCGGCCGCCCTGTGTCCCTCTCCCCCGGGTCGGTGTTCCGCGGGCGGAGCAGTGAAAGGCGGCCGCCGGCGGAAACGCAGCAAATGTTGGCTGGGGGTTGAAAAAAACGTTCCCCCTCCCGCGAATGCAGTTGGCGCGCCGTTCGCCATAGAGGGGCAAACAGCCGGGCGCGTGTTGATGGGGCAACACGGCGGGGGCGGGGCCCTCTGGGGGGCAGCACCGCCCAGTCAACAGCCGACCTGAGGAAAGCCAAGGCGCCCACTCTGAAGACGGCCCCGGGCGCGGGGCTCAGTGCCCGGCCTGGGATTCACCACTCTTCTCCCCCCCCCCCCGTTCTTCTTCTCCACCCCATCCCCGACACGCGCGCCTCCGTACTTGCCATCTGAGATCTCTCCCCTGTGCCTCGCCCTCCCTGTCCTTGCCTCCTCCGGCCCCCTTCCGCCTTCTCTCCACCCATCGCACCCTGCTGACACGATCAGCCTCCACCACTCATCGCACACGCGCCCCTGTGTACACTCGCGCAGCACGCACACTCCGCTGCGCCAAGAGACGATGTCGGCCCTCTATAAGAAGAATGTGCGCCTGCGATCGCCTGTGCCTCCTGTTCCCTCGCGCTGTGGACCGCGTCTCACACTCCTCCTCCTCCTCCTCCGGCCCCCCTCGCACAGCACCAACGCCTGGTCCTCGCGGTGCTCCCCCCGAAGGGGGAGCCAAAGAGCCACATGGATGAGACCCAGCTGGCCCAGCTGGTCCACTATGCATCCACCCGGCCGGAGAAGTTGTCCCGGCTGATGCTCTTCATCCAGGCGAGCCTGTTCAAGAGCCACCGTGCCCGTGAGCTGCCGTGCGTCCCCCCATCTCGCATGGGCATGGCTGCCCCCTCCCTGCTCTCCCCCCCCCCCCCCCCCCCCCTGCCACCCTGGCAAGCCCATGTCCTGTCGCTCACCCACCTTCCCTCCGTCCTCCCCTCGTCTCGCTCGCCTCCCAGCATCACCGAGACCTATGTCCATATGATCAATGCCATCGTGGCCAAGACCGCCGCCAGCTACGGCTCCATCTACGGCAAGCAGATCCTGGAGGTGATCTGCTACCTGCTCCGGTGCATGTCGGCCGATGGTCTGCCGCTGCCCAGCTCGGCCACATCCGACATCCCGCTGGAGGATGTCCGCATGGCCACGTCGTTGGTGCGCGCTGCACCGCTGGGTGGTCTCCCCCACCCCCTTTACTTGACATATCTCTGCCATCCCACCCCCCCACCTGACCGAGATTCTGGCATCCGTGTGCCGTAGCTCCTCCCCTTGGTGGCGGTCCGCGTGCCGGCCAGCGAGGACCCGCTGCTCCAGTCGAACTTTGCTCCCTTCATCGAGCGGCTGATTGCCAGCTACACGGCGCTGCTAAACCGCCCGGCGGCCCCGACGGCCAATGACCGGGCCATTTCGCGCCTGGCTCTGACGGCCCTGCGTGCCATCTGCCTTGGGGCTGCCTCGCCTCTGCGGCGCAACGACACCCCGGTCATCTATGGCCGTGTGGTGTCGGCCCTGATGGGGGTCGTGTGGGACGCGGCCCATAGCTCGGCCAATGCTCGCCTCTTCCAGGGCACCGTAGCGGCCATCGGCGCCGAAGGGGCCGCTGGCAACTTCTCGGAGACCAACTCGACCCTGTGCGCTTCCCTCTCGCCTGCTCCAGCCAGCATGATGGTTGATTGGGTGATTTTTTTCCTCTTCCTCCTTCCTCTGTACAAGGGCGTCAGTGCTGACCGTCGTGTGCTGGGGGTGTCCCCTGCTTGCTCTGTCTGCTGTGTTTTGCTCCCCCTTGCTGATGCTTGCCATCCAGTACCGAGCTCCATCGCCGCATGCTCGGGTACCACGCGCTGCGGACCCTGCAACACCTGGCCAGCCAGTCCGATGTGACCACCATCAAGTGGCTGCTGGACCCGACCGTGGCGTGCGTTTCTTCTCTGATCTCCTTCCCCCCCCCCTTCCCCCCTTGCCACAACATTCCCCCTTAACCCCAGTGATTGCGATATACCCCTCTCTTGCCTCCCCGGGCCACCTCCTCCTGGGCCATGCTCACGATGCACCCCAGCTGGCTCGAGGATCTGGCCAACTGGGACCGGCCGCGCGGCTTTGCTGCCCATCTGATCGCCCAGTACCAGAAGTCCCTCGGTGGATGTGCCCTCCCACTGCCTTTTCACACACATGCTTACATGCACAGGCAAGCAACTCCCATGCTCTGTCGGCTTGCCTGATCGACCGGATCGACGTATTTAGGGCTGACGACCTGGGACAAGGCAGCCTCCTGTGCGATATGCTGGGTATGGTGCTGTCTCGGGGGAAAGGCTTCGATGCGATAATCCCGCCGGTTTACGGCAAGGCCATGGAGTCGCCGGCGTCCTTCGCCCTGCCGCAAACCGAAGACCATTTGCTGTGCCTGGCGGACCTTGGTGGGGAGGAGCCGGCCCGGGGTGAGTACCAGTGGGTTGTCCTGCTGGTGAGTGATACCCTGAGCGCCGACCGGTCGCCCCTTTCCTCGGCCAGCAGCGTGCGGTCCTTCGGCAGTAGTTCCTCGGAGACCGGTGTCGGAGGCCACGGCGTCAACCCATCGCCGATGCGTATGCCCACGGTCCAAGTGTCGGAGTGCTGCCTGGGACACGGGTCCCTGAGATATCCATCACGGGTGCACCTACGCATCTTCACAAGGATGCGGGGCATGCTGCCCGCACGTATCTCAGAGATGTCTAGAGCTGCCGCCGACCTACGCCAATCCGTTATGGGCGGAACATCAGGAGCCAACGGTCAACATACTGTGCTGGTTCCTGCTGTCGCTGGTTGAATTGCTGATTCACTATGTTGGCACCCTGCCCGACCGGCTGGCCTGCTCATTGTCAGCCCTTTGCATCATAATGGCCCTGACTGGCACCGAGTTGGATGCGGCCATCGGGGTCACTGTTTGCCGATGTTGATTGGCACTGTCGGGCGAATTGCCCAGGCTCCTCGGTGCAGCCTCACGACTGGTGCAGCCCGCTGCCGAGCTCGGCCAGCCAGCTCTTCAGCCTGACGGTGGGGAATCTCTCGAGCCGGAACTTTGGTGCGCACACAGGGCGATGGGGGGCGGGGGCGGGGGGGAGAGCTGCTCGGACAATTGCCGTCCTTTTGGCCGCACTCCCTCTCGACAGGAGCAACGCATGCTTCGCTCAGATACACACACATGCATACATACATAAGAACATGGTGCTCTGTTCAGCCGCTCGGAGTTGCACGCATGCGCTGCTGCACGAGCTCCTCCGCTCGATGAGCGATGCGATGCCAGACGGCCAGCGCCCGGAGCAGCCGGTGCTGGACGCCTTTGCCAAGGCACATGGCGCGCGCTTGCTCGTGTCCCTGACGTCGGTCTTCAGTCGGGAGCTGACCCTCACTTCGGGTCCGGCTTCCGGGGCGGATCCCCTGTCGGTGGGCGACATCCTTGGCCTTGCGGTGGCCTTGGCCGACTACACCGGGCTGCAGGCGGCGGCCGCGGCGTCCGATGGTACGGGCGACCCGGCGGGCCTGTCTGCGGCGGGCGGGCTGGCTGTGGCCTGTGTGGTGGCGGCACTGGCCGCGACGGCCGACTCGGCGTCCACCTCGCTCTCGGCCCGGGCGGGGCACACGCGCAACCTCCTGGCTCTGGTTGCGTGTCTGTACCTGAGCCGGCTGGGCGCTCTGGTGCCGGCCACGGTGTGCCCCGTGCCGACGGGTGTCCAGGCGCAGTTGGTCCAGGCCACCGGGGCGGCGGTGGATCTGGCCGCGCTGGCTGCCGCCCTGCCGGAGTTTGAGGCATACCTGACTGATGTGGGCGTCGCCCTGCCGGTGGTTGCTGGCACGGATTTCGCCCCGCAGGATGTGACGTACGGCTCTCGCCCTCCTCCTCCTCCTCCTCCTCCTCCTCCTCCTCCTCTGTCTCTCCTCCCTGCGCGCACACGCACATGCACATTGCTTTCTCCCTGCTCTCCCTGTGCTGGTGACCCTGCCGCCCTCAACCACTGACCGCATGCCGTGCTGTCCCCCCTGGTGCCTCATCTCTCGGCCGCGGCATGGCAACATGTAGTGCCTCGGCCCCCTTGGTTCCGTTTGATTGGGTGGGTCTGGCGTCGGCGCTGGCCTGCTCGGCCGATGAGCTCGGCACCGCGGAGGCCGGCCCGCTGTCCCACTCGGACGAGGCGCGTCTGGTTCTCGCGGCGCTGGTGACCAAGACTCGGCCGGAGTTCCGGGCTTCGGCTTCGGGGGCCACTCTTTCCCGGCGGACCAGCCTGTACAGCATGTTCGGCGCGCCGGTCGCGGCGACGGCCACCGGCCCGAAGGGCCTTGACAGCAACCGCCTCACCATCAGCATGCCACGCATGAGCACCATGCTTTTGGCCACGGCTGGCCCGGGGCCGTCGGCTCCGGCGGCCAAGCTGACCCAGCGAGCGGCCTCCAGCGTGACGCTGGCCGCCGCCACAGCGGCCGTGGCCAAGTCCGGGCCCACTCGGCAGAACACCAATGTGCGTGTGTCCTTTTGCTTTCCCAGTCACGCAGAGGGGGAGGGGGGGGGGGGCAGCTTGACCTTGCCTTTCGCATGGGTTTTACTCCGGGGCAACTGACATGCCACCTGTTGGTCCGTGTGCCTCGGCCAGAATACGGCCGAGGTGAAGTTTGTGGCTTATGAGCAGCTGGCCAAGTCCTTCGCCGGCGAGGCGCCCCATGCGCATGTGGCTCTATCTCCGACCAGCTCGGTGCTGGCGGCCGGTGCGGCTGGCACCGACATCACCTCGCTGCTGGACTTTGTTGGCTTGGACCAGGGGTACGCGCTGCTTGCCTATATGTACATCTAGCTCTTCTCTCGCATGTTCCTGACCCTCTGGCGGGTGGTCTGCGCACAGTCTCTGGTCGGCGTCTGAAATGTTCGGCAATGGTAGCCAGCCTAAGTCTGGTGCCGGGGCCGCTGAGGCCAGTCCCGAGGCCGCCGAGGCCAGTCCCGAGGCCGCTGAGGCTGACCCCGGGGCCGGTGTCGAGGTTGTTGAAGCTGACGTCGAGGTTGTTGAAGCTGACGTCGAGGCCGTCGAGACCGCCGAGACCTCTGCCGAAGTCGGGGCGATTGGGGAAGTCGAGGACAATGCCCACACCGAGGATGAGGCCGCGACGGCCGACGAGCAACCCGAGCAGGAAGAGGAGACCTCGGCCTTGCAACTCCCGGAGGTGTCCCTCGAAGCCGGGGCGGAGACCGATGCCTGTGAGGAGGCCATGCAGACGCTGCCGCCGGCCGAGGCCACGAAAGCCACCGACGTGCCGGCTGCCGATGAGCCGGTGACCGCCGAGCAGCACCAGGACGCCGCGGCCGCCGCCGCCACCACCGACGACGAGGAGGAGGTGGGGGCCACTGCCGGGACCACCCAGCCCGAGGAGGTGGCCGACAGCGACGCCGACACGGCCGGGTCCTCTTGCGGCGCGTCCTCCAGTGACTCTTCGGATGCCGGGTCGACTGCTTCCTCATCCGGCGATGAGGAGCAGGAGGAGCAGGAGCAGGCCGCTGATGAGGATGAGGCTGTCTCTGGGGCCGACGCGGCCATCGCCCTGCTGGATGCGGCGGATGAGGCCTTCGAGGAGGAGCAGCGCGCCGCTGGGGCCAATGTTTAATGGGCCGCGTGCCACACGCGCGCGCAGCCCCCGGAATAGATCTGAGCTCGCTTCCGAACGTTCTGAATCCTGGTCAGATCGTGCGCTTTTTGGGCGTGAAAGGAGATCATGCAGCAGGGCTCTCTCTCTCT
>NW_009242975.1:1983709-1985033 GCF_000388065.1 Fonticula alba
ACACACACACACACACATATACATATGCACAGGCAAGCAACTCCCACGTTCTGTCGGCTTGCCTGATCGACCGGATCGACGCCCTCAAGGCCGGCGACCTGGCCAATGCCACCCTCCTGCGGAATACGCTGGATCTGGTGCTGGTCCTGCGGACAGCCTTCGATGCGGCCCCGCCGTCAGCTGATGACGGGGCCGAGGAGCCGCCGGCACCCTTCGCCCTGCCGCAGACCGAAGACCACGCGCTGTACCTGGCGGACCTTGGTGAGGAGGAGCCGGCCCGGGGGGAGTACCAGTGGGATGTCCTGCTGATGAGTGATACCCTGAGCGCCGACCGGTCGCCCCTTTCCTCGGCCAGCAGCGTGCGGTCCTTCAGCAGCAGCCTCTTGGAGGCCGGTGTCGGAGGCTATGGCGCCAGCCCCTCACTGGTGCGCATGCGCACGGTCCAGATGCTGGAGTACTGCTTGGGCCACTGGTCCCTGGGACATGTGGACCCGGCCGCCGCCGACGCCGATGCGGCCCTGGTGGAAGACCCGGAGCCGTCGGTCTTCAAGCTGCGTCGTGCCCTGCTGTCGCTGGCTGACGTGCTGATCCGCCGGATTGACACCCTGCCCGACCGGCTGGCCTGCTCGCTGTCAGCCCTGCGCATCATGACGGCCTTGGCTGGCACCGGGTCGGATGCGGCCACCGCGCGCCACCATCTGGCCGTGCTGGTTGATACGGCCGGGCGAATTGCCCAGGCTCCGGTGCAGCCCTACGACTGGAGCAGCCCGCTGCCGAGCTCGGCCAGCCAGCTCTTCAGCCTGGCGGTGGGGAATCTCTCGAGCCCGAACTTTGGTGCGCGCACAGGGCGATGTGGGGCGGGAGCGGGGGGGAAGAGCTGCTCGGACAATTGCTATCCTTTTGGCCGTATTCGCCCTCGACAGGAGCAACGCATGCTTCACTCAGATACACACACACACACATGCATACGCACATGCTAACATGGCGCTTTGCTCAGCCGCTCGGAGTTGCACGCATGCGCTGCTGCACGAGCTCCTCCGCTCGATGTGCGATGCGATGCCGGACGGCCAGCGCCCGGAGCAGCCGGTGCTGGACGCCTTTGCCAAGGCACATGGCGCGCGCTTGCTCGTGTCGCTGACGTCGGTCTTCAGTCGGGAGCTGACCCTCACTTCGGGTCCGGCTTCCGGGGCGGATCCCCTGTCGGTGGGCGACATCCTTGGCCTGGCGGTGGCCTTGGCCGACTACACCGGGCTGCAGGCGGCGGCCGCGGCGTCCGATGGTACGGGCGACCCGGCGGGCCTGTCTGCGGCGGGCGGGCTGGCTG
>NW_009242975.1:1986918-1994598 GCF_000388065.1 Fonticula alba
TGGCCGGATATCATGCCGGCAATCTGCCACCGGCAAGGACCGCCCCGGGCAAGGAGGGAGGGCGTATCAAACCAGACAAATACACTGTCGCCTGGAGGGGGGGAGAGAGTCTGGTAACTCGGGCTGCGAGCGAGGTTGGAGGCCAGCGGAGGGAAAGGAAATGTCCAAGTGAAAGGCCTCCGAGAAGAAGCCTTGGAACAGGTATTCGCAGACCTGGCTGGTGTTTCGGTGGTGCTCTCGCATGCTCTTCGACACAAGGCTGCGATGGGCCTCAGCTCTTGGCAGAGAGTCCCGAGGGAGGGTTTTGGCCTTCGGCGCTCGGTCAAGGGGGAGATCCCCGAGAGTCTCGCACATACGCGCATCTCCATCTGTCTCGGTCCCTCCGGTAGAGGCCTGAGATCGGCAGCCACCCGGCGGCCGTCTTACCACATATTCCCCCACCGGAGAATGCTATTAGAAAAACCCGGAACGAGCCCTGCCCGGACCCGCCGCAGTAGTATTTTCGGTATGGATTCCGTAAAATAGTCGCTCTTTCGACAGACGGCTGGATCTGTGAGAATCCGGACATCAGAATGCCTAGAAGCCGTCACACAATACTAGATCGCTTTCGCCGAGTACCACTCACCTAACTTCTTCAGCCCGTGACGACATGCTGCATTTCCGTGGCGTATTGATTGTGGGTGTGTGTTGATGGTGCATGCGCGCACGAGCGCCCGCCATCGCCCTCTCTCGTAGATCTGGCCTCTCCTAGTCCACACATCTCACCCACCCCACCCCCGCCTGACCGAGATTCTAGCATCTGTGTGCCATACTTTGTCCCTTTGGTGGCGGTCCGCGTGCCGGCCAGCGAGGACCCGCTGCTCCAGTCGAACTCTGCTCCCCTCATCAAGCGGCTGATCGACAGCTGCACGGCGCTGCCAAACCGCCGGGCCGTCCCGACGGCCAATGGCCTGGCCATTTCCCGCCTGGCCCTGCCGGTCCTGCATGCCATCTGCCTTGAGCCCGCCTCACCTCCGCGGCGCAACGACCCCTGGCATCTATAGCCACGCAGTGTCGGCCCTGGTGTACGTCACATGGAACGCGGCCGATAAATCCACCCATTGTTGCTTCTTCGGGGACAAAATGGCGGCCATCGGTGCCGAAGGGGCCGCTGGCAGCTTCTCGGAGGCCAACTCGACCCTGTGCGCTTTCCTCTCGCCTGCTCCAGCCAGCATGATGGTTGATTGGGTGATTTTTGCTCTCCTCCTCCTCCCTCTGTACAAGGGCGTCAGTGCTGACCGTCGTGTGCTGGGGGTGTCCCCTGCTTGCTCTGTCTGCTGTGCTTTGCTCCCCCTTGCTGCTGCTTGCCATCCAGTACCGAGCTCCATCGCCGCATGCTCGGGTACCACGCGCTGCGGACCCTGCAACACCTGGCCAGCCAGGCCGATGTGACCACCATCAAGTGGCTGCTGGATCCGATCTTCAGGTGCGCTTCGTCCTGCCTCCCTCCTCCCTGTCCCATCATTATCTTTTGGCTCCGGAAATTGACAAACGCCCCCTCCTCCCTCTCCCACCTCACCCTGGGCCATGATCACGATGCACCCCAGCTGGCTCGAGGATCTGGCCAACTGGGACCGGCCGCGCGGCTTTGCTGCCCATCTGATCGCCCAGTACCAGAAGTCCCTCGGTGGATGTGCCCTCCCACTGCCTTTTCACACACATGCTTACATGCACAGGCAAGCAACTCCCATGCTCTGTCGGCTTGCCTGATCGACCGGATCGACGTATTTAGGGCTGACGACCTGGGACAAGGCAGCCTCCTGTGCGATATGCTGGGTATGGTGCTGTCTCGGGGGAAAGGCTTCGATGCGATAATCCCGCCGGTTTACGGCAAGGCCATGGAGTCGCCGGCGTCCTTCGCCCTGCCGCAAACCGAAGACCATTTGCTGTGCCTGGCGGACCTTGGTGGGGAGGAGCCGGCCCGGGGTGAGTACCAGTGGGTTGTCCTGCTGGTGAGTGATACCCTGAGCGCCGACCGGTCGCCCCTTTCCTCGGCCAGCAGCGTGCGGTCCTTCGGCAGTAGTTCCTCGGAGACCGGTGTCGGAGGCCACGGCGTCAACCCATCGCCGATGCGTATGCCCACGGTCCAAGTGTCGGAGTGCTGCCTGGGACACGGGTCCCTGAGATATCCATCACGGGTGCACCTACGCATCTTCACAAGGATGCGGGGCATGCTGCCCGCACGTATCTCAGAGATGTCTAGAGCTGCCGCCGACCTACGCCAATCCGTTATGGGCGGAACATCAGGAGCCAACGGTCAACATACTGTGCTGGTTCCTGCTGTCGCTGGTTGAATTGCTGATTCACTATGTTGGCACCCTGCCCGACCGGCTGGCCTGCTCATTGTCAGCCCTTTGCATCATAATGGCCCTGACTGGCACCGAGTTGGATGCGGCCATCGGGGTCACTGTTTGCCGATGTTGATTGGCACTGTCGGGCGAATTGCCCAGGCTCCTCGGTGCAGCCTCACGACTGGTGCAGCCCGCTGCCGAGCTCGGCCAGCCAGCTCTTCAGCCTGACGGTGGGGAATCTCTCGAGCCGGAACTTTGGTGCGCACACAGGGCGATGGGGGGCGGGGGCGGGGGGGAGAGCTGCTCGGACAATTGCCGTCCTTTTGGCCGCACTCCCTCTCGACAGGAGCAACGCATGCTTCGCTCAGATACACACACATGCATACATACATAAGAACATGGTGCTCTGTTCAGCCGCTCGGAGTTGCACGCATGCGCTGCTGCACGAGCTCCTCCGCTCGATGAGCGATGCGATGCCAGACGGCCAGCGCCCGGAGCAGCCGGTGCTGGACGCCTTTGCCAAGGCACATGGCGCGCGCTTGCTCGTGTCCCTGACGTCGGTCTTCAGTCGGGAGCTGACCCTCACTTCGGGTCCGGCTTCCGGGGCGGATCCCCTGTCGGTGGGCGACATCCTTGGCCTTGCGGCGGCCTTGGCCGACTACACCGGGCTGCAGGCGGCGGCCGCGGCGTCCGATGGTACGGGCGACCCGGCGGGCCTGTCTGCGGCGGGCGGGCTGGCTGTGGCCTGTGTGGTGGCGGCACTGGCCGCGGCGGCCGACTCGGCGTCCACCTCGCTCTCGGCCCGGGCAGCGCACACGCACAATCTCTCGGCCCCGGTTGCGTGCCTGACCTGCTCCGCCTGTGCTTGTGGCTCGATCGCCCTCGGCCACTGACTGCATGTCGTGCGGATTCCCCAGATTCCTCGTCCCTCGCCCGCGGCATGGCACCATGTCGTACCTCGGTCCCCTTTGGTTCTGCTTGATTGGGTGGGTCTGGCGTCGGCGCTAGTGACCAAGGCCCGGCCGGAGTTCCGGCCTTCGGCTTCGGGGGCCACTCCTTCCCGGTGGACCAGTCTGCACAGCATGTGTGGCGTGCCGGCCGCGGTGACGGCCGCCGGCCTGAAGGACACCGATAGTGACCTCCTTACCACCAACATACCACGCGTGAGCACCATGCTTTTGGCGAGGGCTAGCCCGGAGCTCTCGACTCCAGCCGCCAAGCTGACATGTCCCCTGTTGGTCCATGTGCCTCGGCCAGAATATGGCCGAGGTGAAGTTTGCTGCTTATGAGCAGCTGGCCAAGTCCTTCGCCGGTGAGGCGCCCCATGCGCATGTGGCTCCATCTCCGACCAGCTCGGTGCTGGCGGCCGGTGCGGCTGGCACCGACATCACCTCGCTGCTGGTCTTTGTTGGCTTGGACGAGAGGTGCGCGCTGTCTGCCCGCATGTATTCACATCTCTTCTTTCGTATGCTCCTGACCCTCTGGGGGGTGGTCTGCGCACAGTCACTGGTCGGTGACTGAAATTGTCGGCGCTGGTGGCCAGCTTAAGTCTGGTGCCGGGGCTGGGGCTGAGGCAGACGTCGGGGCCGCCGAGATTCCTGTCGAGATTGGAGAGGTTGGGGAGGTTGAAGACGATGCTCACGCCGAGGATGAGACCGCGGCCCGACGAGTAGCCCGAGCAGGAAGAGGAAACCGATCCCTATGAGGAGGTCATACAGGTGCTGCCATCGGCGAGAGCGGCCGACTCGCTGGGCTTTCGATGAGCCGATGACCCCCGAGCAACACCAAAGCCACGTCGTGGTTGCTGATGAGTAGGTGGAGGCCACTGACGGGGCCACTCAGCCCGGGGAGGTGGCCAGTAGCGATGCCAAGACGGCCGAATCCTCTCCCGGAGCGTCCTCCTGGGACTTTCCGGCTGCCGGCTCGCCAGCTTCCACTTCCAACCATGAGGAGAAGAAGAAGAAGAAGAAGAAGAAGGAGGAGAAGAAGGAAGAGAAGAAGGAGGAGAAGAAGGAGGAGAGGGAGAAGCAACGGGGGGTTGGTGAGATCGCCTCCGGGGCCAACGCGTGATGCACCTGTCCTTGTTGCATGTGCCGCGTGATAGCCGCGTGGCTCGGGGCATATGGGTCCCCACACGCTCGATGTATTTCCAAGACCCTCCCCCGCAGCCTGTGGATCCTTGTCCTTGTTGATGCATCAAGTTCGCCATTCCCCAGTCACTGGCCTCTGGGGTCCCTCGCTCCTTTCGTGGTCCGGCCAGTTGACCCCGAAATGGGTCTGAACTCGCTCCGGATGTTCTGAATCTTGAGCAGCCCGGGGCGCGAGCAGGGAGGGCTTGGCCCGAGGCAGGCGCGCCGGAAGAATTGACGCCCGGCGGGGAACCCTGCCAGCGGTTCCCACCCGGCGCGCGGCCTGGCCCACGGGTCAGGCCGCGAGTCGCCCCAGAAAATGAGTGACCGTCGCCACGGGGGCGCGAGGGGGGGCGGGCTACGGGCGCACATTGCCGCAGGTTCGGCCACCGGCGGGCCGATGTGATCGGCCTCCCCCCCCCCCCCCCCCCGCCCCCACAGGCTCATGCACCGCAGGGCCATGAGCGCCGGGCGTCGGAGCGGGGGACTACCGGCGGCAGGGAGGCCGAGGAGCCACAAACACCCGCGGCTGCTGCCAATGTACCGGCTGCTTGCGGATAATATTCCCTCGGGGCTGGGGCGGGGAGCAGAGACGGGCGGCCGGGGCATTTGGTGCTGCAGCACGATGTGCACGCGTGCGCCTGCGGGGGCGGGCTTTCGGGCACTTCTCCGAGCGGGCCCCCTCCCCCACTCCGGCAGGAGCGGGACTGGGCCGCGAGGAGGGAGGCGAAGGGTGGGCGCGGGTCTCCCTCGCCCCCCAGCGTGTGTGCCCGGCGCTTCCGCGGTGGGGAGGGGGGGGGGGGACGAGGGCCGGGAAGAGAAGGCCCCGCGCGCGGCGCCATATTTCCGGGGTGTGAATCCCCGGCCGCAGGCAGCCCGCCCATGACCTAGACCGTTACGTGCTGGCTTGAGCGCGCGTCCGTGGTGCTCGCGGCGTCGTCCGGCCCGGGGGAGGCGAGGATCGGCGCGCGGCGGGCTGGTGCCGATTCGAGGGAGGCGCAGGAGGTTCGGCGCGCCTTTTCTCGGCCCCCGGGGGGATCAGGCCATCCGCCCCCAATCCCCAAGAAGGCCCTTCCCCCAGGGGGGGGGGGGGGGGGCGCGCGCGGGCGCCTCGGCCCCCGACGCCCCCCAGCCGCCCGGCGGGGTGCCCGGGAAATGCCCCGCGGCGAGGCTGAAGAGGGGCGCCGGCGCCCCGGCGCCGGAGACACTAGCGACATGGGCCCCGGGCTGGTGTCGCCGGAGGGTGGCCGGCACTGGCGTGGGGGAGGGCGCTGGGCCCGGGAGCGTGTTGGCCTCTCAGTCATCGGCCTGAGCGGCGAGCCGGCCCGGCTGGCAGCGGGGCGAAGTCATGGGCCGAGGGGGGAGGGCGACACTGGTTTGGGGGCGGGCCGGCGGGCATTCACGAGCCAGCACGCGTACGCGTGGAGGAGAGGCTCTGCTAGTCATTGTATGGGGATATTGAGGCGTGGCGGCGAGCGGTGCCGAGTGTGAGCAATTCGCGCGGAGGCCTGGGGATGGCGCGTGGCCGAGGGCTGGCGCCGGCCATGGGGCCGGGAGAAGATGCCCAGAAAGAGGCCAGCCCTCCTGCCCAGGCGAGCACGCCGGCCCTCTTGCAGCGGCCGTCGTTGCCGAAGTCGCCGCCGGTGGCCGCAGTTGCAGCCGCAGCCGCAGCCGCAGCCGCAGCTGTGCCGCCGCCGGGGGACTCTCCCCAGCATTATGTAAGAATCGCGTCAGGGACCAGCCGCTCGGAGGCCCGGGCACAGCGCAGGGGCGCCCCTGGCATCCCGGGGGCGGGCCCGTTTGCTTCCCCCTCTCCCCGCGGTGGGAGCCTGTTTGACGGCAAACGGGGCATTGCGTGTCCCATGTCGGGGAGGTCTTGGAAATAAATGGGTGATTATGATATTCGGGCTTTTTGCTTTGGAGGTCTGTCCGGTCCTGATCTTGTCCCTGGTCTTCGGGCGCGAGGCCGTCCCTGCGTGAGAGGGCTCTTGCAGAGGCATTTCTCGTGCTGGCGCGGAGGGCGGCGGGGGGGCCTGTTCCTCAGGGCTTTTCGGCGAGCCCGGAGGCGTGCATGTCCACCGACGGGTCGGGCGCCAGGCCAGGCGAACCCGGATCCCTCCCCCACCCCCCGGAACAGCATTGGTTGTGTTCGGGTACGGCCGTATGCCGCCCGGGGGTCGGGAGCAGGAGAGAATGGCCGACGAGAGGGCGCCGGCAAGGGCGCCTGCCAGCCATTAGTCAAACGCGCCCAGTGCATGCGCGCTATGTGTCAATCGATGTGTGTCACCCGGAAAGGCGTCATGCCCCGGGGGCGGGCTCCCCCCGCCCCCTTCTCTCTCTCTCTCTCTTCCCTCTTGGAGGCCGAGGGTCCCCGGGGGTGAGCATGCCGGGTCGCAGGCGGGCGGGCGGGCGGGGGAGGGGGGGGGAGGGGGGCAGGGGCCGGGCGACGGGACTGCGCCCGAGGCAGCTTGTCCGGCCGGGCATACGTCCTCCGGGCCCTGTTCCTTGGTGGTGTTGTCCCCCGCGCCGGCCCCTCCACTCCCCCCCGTGGAGGGAGGCGTCCGTGAAGGGCGGCATGCTGCCAGGGTGTGGCTCTTAATTCCGTCGGTTCACGCGAATGCGCCGGGCCGTGGTACGCCCGGCGCGGCCGCGCCTCAGCGTGCGTTGCCTCCGTCGGCAATCCCCCCCATGTGTCTAGACTGTGTCTGGCGGTCTTTGTCCCAAGGCCGGGGGGCGGGGGGGGGGGGGGGGGCCGACAAGGCGGCCGGGGTCCGCACCCCCAAGGGTGGCCTTACGGACGAGGGCCAGAGGGCCGTGTGCGCAGGCGCTCACATGTGGCCCCCGGGTGCAGGCGGCTATGTGCCCCATGCCTGCTGGCCCCCGTCCTCGCTGGGGCTTGCGCTGCGCCCCTGACCGCCACCAGAGGTCTGTGTCTGTGTGTGTGTGTGTGCAGGACGCGAGAGCAGGTCTCTCTCTCTCTCTCTCTCTCTCTCTCTCTCTTTCTCTCGTGCAGGCCAGCAGTGAGCTCCCCGGGGCGTCGAGCGCGTGACCGGCCGTTTTTGGCGGCTCTTTTTCGCCGGACCCTCTACCCCGGGATCCTCCCGGCGCTTGGCTTTTGGCATCTAGTTCCCCGGGTTCGCGGCAGAGGCGCATTTCCCCCGGCCCCTCCTCCTCGGCCCCCAACGAGACACCGTGCCTCGGGGCCGGGGCCGGGGCCGGGG
>NW_009242975.1:1994608-2008324 GCF_000388065.1 Fonticula alba
ACCCGGCCCACTGCCCCGAGGACCGGCGAACGCGCGTGCCCGCACGCGGCCGCCCACAAATGTGTGCGTGTGTGCGGATGTGTAAGCACACAGTGGCCCTTTTTCAGCTCGCTCCCAGCCGGAGGTGGCCCAACGGCGACCTCTTCAACCCTCGTCCACTGGCCCGCCCTGGACGATTGTCGCATCGCCCCTCCCCGCCCCTGCTGCACCCCCCCATCTGAGTCGAGTATGCCTCTTCGTGCCTCCCACTGCCTGCCGCCCGTGGCGTGCTTGCGCTTGCCGCGCGACATGCCCTTGCCATCCCCTCGCGTAGTCCTCTGACAGTCATCTCCCCTGCTTTGTGTGTGTGTGTGTGTGTCTGTGTGTGTGTGTGTGTGTGTGTGTGTGTGTGTGCGCGCGCGCACGCGTCCGTCCGTCCGTCCGTCCGTCCGTCCGCCCGCTCACTCCCAGTCTCCACTAGATCCTCTCGGCACCCCCCACCCCCACAGGCACCATGTTCCTTTCCAACCGGCCCACCCCTCCCCCGGCCTTCGCCCCCCAGCTGAACCTCTCCGGCATGACCTTCAGCCATGCTTCCCACTCGGCGGCCTTCTCTGCCAACTACTCCGTGCGCGCATGTCCGACCGCCTGATTGTTGCGCGACCGTCAGCGGCTCACCGTCACCGGCCTGGCGCCCGGCTCGGCCCACTTTGTCACTGACAACCGTACCCCCTCTCCCCCCGCTCCTCCCTGCGCAGAATACTTCGGACATGTCGGCCCCCGCCAAGGGCGGCAAGAGCCCCTTCGTGTCGATTCTGGCCGGTGCCATCTCCGGCGGTATCGAGATCTGCCTCACCTACCCCACCGAGTACGTCAAGACCCAGCTGCAGCTGGGCAACCGCTACTCCGGGCCGATGGACTGTGTCCGGAGCACCGTGCAGCAGTACGGCGTCGGTGGCCTCTATCGCGGTCTGTCCTCCCTGCTGGTGGGGTCCATCCCCAAGGCCGCGGTGCGGTTCCTCGGTTTCGAGGAGTTCAAGAAGCTCCTCATGGACGAGGACGGCCGCATGACCCCCGGGCGCAACTTCATGGCCGGTCTCGGTGCCGGTGTCACTGAGGCCCTGCTGGTTGTGTGCCCGATGGAGACCATCAAGGTCCGCCTGATCCACGACCAGACCCAGCCCAACCCCCAGTACCGCGGCCTGGCGCACGCCACCCGGTCCATCGTCGCGGCCGAGGGCCTGGCCGGCATTTACCGCGGCCTGGCCCCGACCATCGTCAAGCAGGGCTCCAACCAGGCCATCCGCTTCCTGGTGTACAACGAGATGAAGAAGCTCCTGTCCACCGGCGACCCGGATGCCGTGCAGCCGGTCCATGTGTCCATGATCTCCGGTGCCGTGGCCGGTGGTATGTCCGTGCTCGGTAACAACCCCATCGACGCGGTCAAGAGCCGCATGCAGGGCATCGGTGCCAAGGACCTGTACAAGAACTCCTGGGACTGCGCCAAGCACATTTACCGCGAGGCCGGTGTGCGTGGCTTCTACAAGGGCTGCACCCCGCGTATGGCCCGTGTCGTCGGTGATGTGGCCATCGTCATGACCCTCTACGAGCAGATTGCTGCCCAGCTGGAGAAGGTCTTCTAAGAGGCTCGCGCGCGTCCCTGCTTGCCCCCCCCCTCTCCCCCTCTGTGTGCACCTCCCCCCCCCCCACCATCCCCTCCCAGGACGAGGGTGGCGAGGGGGGAACGCCGGCGGCTCGAGCAGCATCTCCCCTCCGAGAGGCACATCCTCCTCCTCTCCTGGCCATGTGCCTATGCATTTGCGATTTGCTCTCCCCCCCCCTCTCTCTCTCTCTCTCTCTCTCTCCCGCCGCCCCGCGTTCCCCCCTGGCCCTCCGGCTGTGTGTGTGTGTGTGTGTGTGTGTGTGTGCGCGCCCGATGGCCCCCCCCCTTCCCTCTCCTCCCGACGGCGACGTTCTGGGGGGGATGATGCCGGTGGCGTGTGTGTGTGTTCCCCTAGACCCAGGGCACACCTTCCCCCCTGCCCCCCTCCCTCACGTCCGCTTCCGTTGCCTCTTTCCATGTGTCTGCTGTGCAGGCATGTATCCATGCGCACTTGCAGCGCGCACTCTCCACCCCCCCCCCCCACCTCTGTATACTTAGTGAAGGATCTTGCCTCCTCCCCCTCCCCCTCCGAGTGGGCCTCCACCCCTCTTCCCCCACCCCCCATGTATCCAATATGATAGAACGGGCAGACGGGATCCACTGGCTACAGTTGCAATAGCCTCCAGAGAGACCTTCCCCTTCTCCATCTCCCAGTCGCGTGCATTTGCCTCTTGCTCATTCGGATGTGTGCGGGTCTATTCTATGTGATTTTTTGTTGGGCCCCCTCCCGCGCCCCCCCCGCTCCCTGCGGAGGAGGGGAAGGGAGAGGAGAAGGCAGGCAGGGGAGGAGCGACCATGACTTACATAAGCGGAGGCTGGCGTCCGATCACTTCTTGCCACGCTTGCCATGGCCACCGCGATGGTGCCCGGTCGGGGCGGTGTGTGTCGCGGCGCCCGGCCCGTCGGTCACCGGCTCGGCCAGCAGCTTGCCCAGGGCCTCGACAAAGGCCTCCAGCTCGGACTCCTCCGGCGAGCCGGAGGCCTTCCAACGGACGCGGCCCTGCTGGTCGACGATGGCCAGATGGCCAGAGTAGATGTCTTCGAAGCCATTCGGCCGGCGGATCTCGGCGCTTGGGCCGATACGCAGAACGACATCCGACTGGCGGGCAGGGGTGTTGGATCATGTCAGCGGCACTGGACGCCGGACGGCGGACGGCCGGGCGATGTGGGTATGTGCGTGTGGGTATGCCACGGGGATGGGTTGGATCATGTCAGCGGCACTGGACGCCGGACGGCGGACGGCCGGGCGATGTGGGTATGTGCGTGTGGGTATGCCACGGGGATGGAAAACGCACATGGTCGTCAAAGACACCGGGCTGCATCAGCAAGTTCTTCATGATCGAGCCAAGGATCATACGGTAGACCGAGCGCTCGAGGTATTGGATCTGCGGAGGTGCGGGAGGGAAGGGGGAGAGGGGAACATGGCCACGTAGGACCCCATGTTGGTGGGTCAGCGGCCGCATGTGCGTGTGCGCGCGCGCGCGCGTGTGTGTGTGTGTGGGTGGGTGTAGGTAATTGCTGGCGAATGGCGGCGCAAAAGCGATGAGATCGGAAGAGCGTCGTGGGGGAGAGGGGAACATGGCCACGTAGGACCCCATGTTGGTGGGTCAGCGGCCGCATGTGCGTGTGCGCGCGCGCGCGCGTGTGTGTGTGTGTGGGTGGGTGTAGGTAATTGCTGGCGAATGGCGGCGCAAAAGCGATGCGGCGGGGCATAGAGGCTGGAGCCCGCCCGGGCAGCTCGACGAGGCACGTACATTCACAAGGCCAATGGTCGTCCCGAGCTGCGGGGCAAACATCATCTTCAAAACACGATAGTAGAGCTCCAGATGCTCCAGGGCATTGTTGCAGGTAGACACCATGACCACGGAGAAGCGGTGCTTGCGCAGCAGATGCTGCGACAGGGGCACGGCGTCGGGGGTCTTGCCGTCCCATGCGCGGGCCACCTCGGCGCCAGCGGCCTTGCGCGCGGCCTCGGCCGCCTGATCCACGGCCTCGGGGGTGGCATCCTCCGGCAAGGCCGCCAGTGCCTCGGTCACTCGAGCGGACAGCGAACGGGTGCCCGGTGGCACCGGCAGGGGGATGACCATCGGGTCGGCCAGGGTGATGGCCTGGGCCAGGGGAATGACATCGCCCGTGGCCAGGGCCGAATCCTTGGCGCCGCCAGTGATGACGCCTGTACGGATGTCAGCAAGTCAATGGGGACGGGCGCAGCTGGCGAATAGTCAAGGGGGCGCGCTGGCGAGGGGGAGAGAAAAATGTCGAAAGTGCCAATCTGGCAGGAAGTGAGGCAGGCATCACGCACGCATCATGTTCTTGTTCTGCCGACGAAGCTCGTACATGCTGCCTCACGCGGGAGAGAGGGGAAAGTTAGTCCGGCGGGCCCCTCACCAAGAGGCGGGTGTCGGTGCGCGATGTCCAGGCCCCAGGGCCAGACGCACCGCATGCGGTTGCCTTCCACGGCACGCGGCATGATCTTGGTGTTGTTTTCCTTCAGCCACTGGGTCACAGCAGCCACATTGGATTGGGGAGCCTCCTCGCCGGCTGCAATGGCTTGGCGCCGGCGCTCGCGTGCGGCCGCCGTCAACGGGAACTCCGGAATGGGTTCCGTGCTGACCGGCGGCGGGGTGGGCTTGGAGGGGATCCACAACTTGACAAAGTACGACAGCCGGTCGAACCACCGCCGCTGAGTGGGGCCCAGCTGCCCGATGGCCTGGTCCACCAGCGCCTGGCGCTGCTCGGGGGTCAGGTCCTCGTGCAGGTGGGGGAGGATCTCCTGCGGCCGGTCGGCGGCCGTATCGGAACCCTTGGTGGAGGTGCCCGCGATGGCGCTGGAGGCGCTGGAGGCGGTGGTCTCGTCCACAGCAGCAGCGGTTACAGCGGGAGCCGAGTCAGCAGTGCCGGCGGCGGAGACCTGATCCGGGGACTTGGGGCCCGGCGTGGCGCCAGGAACGGGGGTCCCAGCCGGGGCAGAGGCGAAGAGCCGCACAAAGGCCGGTGAGGTGGCCGGAAGCCGGCCAACGCAGCCGGCGCGCAACCGCAAGTGCGTGAGCATCGCCAGGGAGGGGTGAGCGCTTGGGTCGAAAGGGAGAGAGAGGGGGGGGGGGGAGGGGTGGGATGACGGCGCGGGGTGGAAATGTACCCTTACGGTGGTGGCCGGATCGCGCAATTTGAACGTGGGTAGGAGGCTCTCTCCTCCATGAGGGGCATGGGATGCGAGGGGGAGAGCATTGGTGGGGCCGTGGGCCAGGCCAGGTGCCACCGCAAGAGCTTGTCACAAATCATCGAGAGAGCACAAGGGTTGACAAATCAGAGTCTTGGCGGTTTCGGTTAACCCGAGTTACGGGCCCCGGGGTGTGTGGTAAACTATTCCCCGCGGCGGGGCGGCTCCCAGGGTGTTTCAGCGGGGGGGGCAGCAGGGCACAGGACTTTGATGGCGGAGGGACGCGAGGGGGCACGCACGCGTTCCGACGAGGGGCACCACCTTGCGACACCGGTGCTTGCCGGAGGCGTGTGTGTGTGTGTGTGTAAACAATATCAAATTTTTTTGTGTGTCGTAGCCTATGTCTGGGATTGATCCATGCACGTCCCGGCGATGCAGGTGGTGGTGGTGGCAGGGTGAAAGGGGAGACTTCGCAGACGGGGATGGCCCCTCTTGTGGCGAATGTCCACCCGTCTTCAGCACCCACAAGTGGAAAGCTACTGTGTGTCCATGATACGCATCTAGGGAGCGATGTGTGGGGCCGGGGAGGGCCACGGCGCATCGAGCAGAATAGAATAAAATAAAGGGCGAATTTGCAATCTCGGCCACCTCTCCCCGCCCGCCTGTACCCGATATGCCCCCCGAGGGAATATCGAATCAACTCTCGCATCTCAGTGTATTTTTTTTGGCACATGGCAGGCTCTAGTATGTCTGCGCCGCAGGGGTATGGATGGATGAATGTGGCTCCGCTTCCCTCGACACAGAGTCACCAGGATGGTTGACTGTCACTGCGGCCCGGGGGAAGCAGAGAGGGAGAGAGAGAAGCACGGGACAACGGCCGGCTCGTCGCGCCGGCCGAGAGTCGCCCCGTTCTTCCTCCTGCCCAAGGGGGAAGGCAGATCGGGTCATCCATGGCACACGGTCATCGGCGAGGGAGAGAAAAAAGGGGCACAATCCTCCCCCATCCTTGACAAGGTGGCGGGAGTGCGTTGCCCGCCACTACTCTGCTGGACATATTTCGGGCGAGGCAGGCGCATGTACAACTGTGGCCACCGGTACGGGACCAGATGCGAGGAGGGTAGAAGGAGAAAGGGGAAAACAAAGAAAAAGGAGGCACGCTTGGGTGCACATGCGTCGGTGTGCCGGGGGGATATGACGGGGCGTCGTAATCATCTCCGCTACATATGCTCAGCAGCATGCCGGGCAAGTGCAATGATTCCCAAGCTGGACGCGGCGGCGATGGGTCTTTCGCCAACACAAGCACGGCGCATGCCCCGCCCCCCACGTGTAGAGGAGAAGGCAGCGCACGCACACGCGCACACGCGCACACGCGCACACAGACATGCAGGCACATGCATGTGCGCACATGCGCGCCTGGAAGGGCCGAGTCCACGCATGGTTGTCCTCCGCACGGGCGAGAGTTTGCGTGTGCTCGCACATGCGCCAGCACACACAGGAGCACACCCAGGCGGGTCTCAGGCCACGGGTACCAGAAAAGATGATGTCCTGCCCAGCGAGGCAGAGGGAGTGATTTACAAAAGGCAGATATGTATGCACACGCACACACGCGCACACACGCGCACACACAGACAAAGACACGGTGGAGGGCGCGTCAAGAGCGTGTTGCGACGGGAACGCGGGCGCAGATGCGGGCAAGTCGGCGGCCGCACTAGCCAGAACGCTCGAACTCCGCCATCAGATAATCAATCTCCTCCTTCTGGTATGCGACGGCCGGCGAGGAGCCGAGGTTGGTGTCCGTGCTGGCGGACTTGAGCGATTCGTCCAGGAGCTGCGCCACGGTCGAGCTGGAAATGGCGGTCGGAGAGGAGTTGCTCATGCGCTGAGTCCTCGAGCGAGTCTTCACCTGGATGGGGACCAGACTGTCGAGGTTGCCACTGACCAGGAGCCCCTGGTGGCTGTAGTGCTCGATCAAATAGCGCCAAATGTGGTTCTGCCATGCGAACAGGGGAGGAAAAGAAGGAGGGAGAAGGGGGAAGGAGAAAGTCAGTGGCCGTGCCTCGCCCGCGGAAATGCCCCTCGCCCCTCCCAGCAGGCGGGGAAATGGGTATACACATATGTGCATGCCCCCCCCCCCCCCCCTAGATGGCATGTTGACCGTTGTCAGATGTGCGCACCCGACGCAAGAGGTTGGTGTTGCAAATGATGATGAGACCACAGCGGGCGCGGGTGATGGACACATTCAACCGGCGGGTGTCGGCCAGGAAACCCACGGTCCGTGTGCGCGTGGTCGACAGGATGATGTACTCCCGTTCGGACCCTTGGAAAGAGTCGACACTGGCCACATCCACCTTGTTGTACACCTCCTCCGGGAAGGCACCAAAGGTGGCCAGCACATAGCGAATGTGCCGGCACTGGCCGTCGTACGGGGAAATGACACCGATCTGCTCCGGCAGGATCCCCTGGTCCAGGAGCCGGTTCAGCACCAGCAACACCTGGCGCGCCTCCGAGTCATTGATGTACGACTGGCCCGAGGGGGACAGATCCTCGGTGCCATTGTCCGAGTACATCATCATCGGCTTGTCCGGATTCGGCCAGGGGAACTTGACATCCGGGCGATTGCGCTGGAGTTCATTGACTCCGTTCGATAGGGACCCCTCATAGAAGCTGGCCGAAGGGAAGTCCGACAGGCAGGGATGCATGCGGTATTGGGTGTTCAATCGCAGGGGCTTGCTGCCATGCAGCACCAGCCGCTCGAAGAGCGACCGATTCAGCCCGGCATTCATGGTCCTGGTGCTCATGACCACCGGGCCCAGCTGGCAATGATCACCCACCAGGATGACCATCATCGGATTGTGCATCAAAGCCACCAGGATTTCGGGATCCGTGGACTGGGTGGCCTCGTCGACGATCAGCACATCGAACTGCCGGTCGATGTTGGCAGACGAGGAGAGGGTCGCCGCCACGATTTTGGCTTCATTAACCAGGCGATGGCGCATTCGGACGATGAATTCCCGATCGGCATTGTTGTTACGCTCATCGGTCAGGTGCGAGTTGTTGCGTCGCTGCATGATAATCTCCCTGGCCCGGGGGGACCGCTTCATGGCCTTCTCCAGGAAGGTCAGATGCTTGTTGGGGGACGTGATGAACTCGCGCGACTCGCTTTCCATCCACAGGACGTCCAGCCCGGTGGCGGCCACCTGGCCACAAATGTTGGACACCGCCACGTTGGACGGGGCCGACAGGAGAATGCTCAGCCCTTGGGACTTGAGGAAGTACACCAAATTGGCGATGGTGGTGGTTTTACCGGTACCCGGGGGTCCTTGAATCAGGCTGAAAGGCTGAGACACGGTACTCATCATGACCTGGCGCTGGGAGTGATTGGGCTTGTTGATGTTCGGGGCGCAGAAGTCCGCCGGCATGTTGAAGGGCCGGAAGCCGACCGGGAGCTCCCCGTCGACATCGATCCCCAGCAGGCACTTGACAATGACAGGGTCAATGGCCTTGGTGCTGGGGAATGCCTTGAGAGCCTTGAGAATACGCAGGAAGTGGATGGGATTCTCACTGAGTTTCACGGTGAAGCCGGATTCCCTCTTGAAGAGGGGCCGATGTTCGGGGGTCACCATCTGCAGAGACAGCTTGATCTTCTGGTCAAGATCTGCAGCGTGGAGGCGTGTGTGTGTGTGTGTGTGAGATAAGAAAAGAGAGGCAATAAGAAGGAGTGTGAGCGTGTGACTGTGTGCAGGTGGATGTACGCAAGCACACCCACACACCCACCCACGCACATGCACACGGAAAAAAGCATGAGCGAGCGGCAAGCTGCCGATGAAGAGGAGGAGGAGGAGGAGGAGGGCACGAGAGACACGGCACAAGCGGTACGCACGGTGGGAAATGTGAATGATCGTGGCCGAAAGGACAAGATCACCACAATCCGGATGGGAGATGGAAAGGAAACAGCCACTCGAAACGCGGAGGTCTGCGCACAAGGGAGAGGAAGCCACATGTTCGAGTTAGAGCGGGCCGACGGACAGGCGGGACAGGGGGTGTACATGGCGGCATTGTGGCCACAGCCCCCCAGGGGTCATGGGTACGTACGACTGGCCGAGGTAAGGAAGATGTAGCTGTCTCCCTCGGGTTGGAGCGTAGCCGAGACATTGGTCTCGAACTCGGTGGCCGACAGCATGACCGAGTGGGCCTGCTCCAATTCGACTAATGGGACAAAAATGTCCCGGTAGTGCTCGGCCGACTCGAAACTGCGGGAGCCACCAGGGTCGCGAAGGCGGGCCGGGAAGGACGAGGAGAAGACAGGGCGGAGGTGAGGAGGCAGCCGGCGTGTCGATCAGGGGGAGGGGGGGGGGGGGGGGGAGGACTTCATGGCGAGGGGGGCACCTGGACGCACACTTCAGGCACTGGGGCGAGCTTTTCGTCGGAATTGAGCGAGTTGACCAGAGCAATCGACTGGCTCGAAAGGTGATCCGTGTTGAAGGAGTTGTTCAGCTGGTTCACCTGCGCCAACTTCGGCAGGGTGAGCTCCGGGCGTTCCTGCACATGCAGCGACATGTGGGAGGTCAGTTGGGGAGCTGGGCAGGTTATGGAGAGACGCATGAGGGGCACCAGGAGGGGGCTGGGAGAGGGGGGAGGGGGGCAAACGCACCGAAGGCTTGGGGCTGTTGATGAGCCACGAGCGAAAGATCGAGTCGTGCACAACCGGCTCCCAGCTGGTGCGGTCGAAGTTCTGATCCACCTTGTTTTGGCACCGGTATCGGCACAGGAGCTTCATGGAGGTGTGATCGGTGGACAGGACGTAGCCTATGAGGAAGGCATTGGAGGCGCCACAGTCATAGCACTCGATCAGACAATCGCCGAGGCTATTTTCCGGGTGCAGACGGACGGTCTTGTGCTGCACGGGATTGCGCATGCATGTTAGTCGGGCGAGGCGGAGAGGAGAGAAAGAGAGAGAGAGAGGGGAAAAAAAAGAAGAGAGGGCACAATCCAGGTGTCATGGCACCGCCCCGAGGGGGAAACGCACGCGCGACAGGACCATGTGTGAAATGATGTGGCTCGGGTGGTTGGTTGAGAGGCGCATGTTGCAGAACCAGCGCGAGCAGTCCTCGCACTTGGCCATGCACATGGGATCGTGGTTTTCACAGAATGAGCAAGCCCAAGCAGGCAGTTGTTTGGCCTCGTCCGGGGTGTCCTCTATCGTCTCGATGGAGTGGTCGTAGTCGGCCAGCGACATCTCGTCGAAGTCGGCCGACAGGTAGTCGATGGCGGCATTGGTCATGGTTAGGGGAGCCAGGAGCGCGACCTTTCCCGGGAGGGGCCAGGGAATACAGAGCGGGAGGCAGGGAGGAGGAGGGGGGGGGGCGTGGGCAGGGCGATCGACTTCGAGGGGGCGCTGCCGGCAGGGGAGGGATGGAGGGAGGGGGGGAGGGGAAGGAAAAGGGGGGAGGGGGAGAGGTGGGGAGGGGGTGGATGCTATTCGCCGGGATCTGTGTCGCGCTCGCGAGACTGTCTGATAAATGCGGAATAGCGTCGGTGTTTGTTGCCCGGGGCGAACCACCGGGGCGGGGGGACCGGGGCGGCCTGCTGGCGAGCAAAATTACCACAAGGGCTGGAGTGGGGATGCGTCACGGGCGTCCCGCCACGCCTTCGACCACCCGCAACGGTCAAGCGTGGTGCTGGCCGGACACGGACACGCGCGCTTGCCGGTGCGCGCGCGCGCGCGCGCGCGCATGAGGGGGCAGCGAGCAGCAGCCAGTGCACATTCCCCGGTGATCTTGTCCACGCTGGCAGGCCCGATGGCTGGGTCTGACTGCCAACCGTCGCCCCGACCAACCAACCGGCGCGGGATCCCAGTCGTTCCTGGTGCGCGCCCGTCCTCCCAAGCTCCGTCCGTCATCGTGAGTCCCTCTTGCCGCCTGGGTTCCTTTTGCTGGAGAGCGGGAGGGGGCGGGCAAAAGTGCGCCCCGCGCTGCTGCATGCTCTCTCTCTCTCTCTCTCTCCGCCTCTCGCCCTATGTCTCTCAAGAATAAATAAAAAAGCTGCAATGCTGGGGGAAAGCAGGGGGGGGGGGGGGGGAGGGCGACCCGGCGCATGCGCACGTATGCTATACCCACGCGTGTATGGTGGTCCGCCTGTGTGCCCGGCCGCCCCCCGCACGACCCCTCGCTGAGCAGCCAGTCCCGAAAAGCAAAAGGAGGACCCCCCACCCTGGCGTGGCTGCGGGCGCGGTTCTTGGGCCCACATTCGCGCGCCGCCCTGGCGCGTACTACGCCCGCACCTCCGGCCTTTCGGTTAATATACCCCCCCCCAAGTATCGTTCCGCCCCCTGCGCCGGCACACGACCGAAGTCTTCTGCGTTCGTGCTCCTCCTTCCGGGAGGTTGCCGGTCCCATGCCGTGGCGTAGGATGGCATCCGTGGAAGAGATGCCAACGGAGTTGCCTCTCCAGCCGGAAGGCCCTGCCTCGTCACGGCTGGCACTAGGACACCTAGCCTGCACGAGGTATCGCCCGCACAAGGTGTTGCCTGCCCTATCTCCTCTCTCTCTCTCTCTCTCTCTCTCTCTCTCTCTCTCTCTCTCTCTCTCTCCCCCCCCCCCATTGTATGTCTGTCTTTTTCCTTCTTTCTATCAACCTGCCTCCCTCGCCCGCTTCCTCTCATTCCTCCTACCCTGTGACGGATGCCTGTTCTGGCCTGCGGCCACTTCCCGGCCCGTCGGCAGGAGCATGCACGTGCGCTCAGCTCCAGCCATGGCAAAGGGGCCCGGGTGAAGGCACACAGCATGCCCTGGGGGTGTGTAAGTACTGGCCCCGCAATGCGGCCTTTCATCAGACCCAGACACACGTTTGGGGAATCTCGTTTGGTGTATTAGACAGCGCGCGTGTGTCCTTTCATCGGGGCAGGTGGGCCACACGCGCACGGGCATACACGCACGCACGCACATACACACACATACACACACGGCCACATGGTGAAACATACACACGTGTCCGGGATGCTTTCGGTGGGCGGCAAAGAGAGGCACGTTGGCCGGCATGGGGCTCTCGGTTTGTCTTCCCCCCTCCCCGCTTGTGTCGTCAGAACGGCAGCACACTGTGAAGCACAGGCAGGTCGCCGGGACTTAGCCCTGGGACACGCGGCGGAAAATGTCGTTGATGATGACAACCGAGCCGCCCTGCTGAGCGAGCTGGAAGGTCTCCGAGAAAAGGTGAGGCTTGTCGACCTCGCCGTCGATCTGCCGTGGGCATGCGGGACAGCAGTGAGTGGGAGAGAAGGGGGGGGGAGAAAATGACAACCGGGAGGGGGAGGAGCACGCACGGCGAACTGGCCGGTGACGAAGATAATGTGGGTACCCTCGACGGGGCCGGGCTGGGCGTCGACGGTGAAGATCTTGTGAATGATTTGAGAGAAGCCCATGCTCTGTGTGTGTGTGTATGCCGGCACGGGATGGAGGGAGGGACATGGGAGGGGTGAGGATAATTGTCAGCTGCCATACAAAACATGGGCGGCCACCAGGATGGGACGGATGGGAGGCGTACGCGGAAGCGGTTCATGATGTCGACCGGGCCGATGACGCAGTTGCCCTCGAAAGAGAAGAAGGCATTGTCGGCCTGGGGGAGAGGTGTGGGTTAGAGGCGGTCGCGAACCAAAGGGGCAGGATGCGCGCGTGCGGCCGCGCCAATGGGAGAGGCACACGCACATAGAGGCTGCCCAGGTTCTCGATGTTGTGGTCAAAAGTGGAGTAATAGTGCTGAGCAAAGGCGGCGCCGAGCTGGCTCGAGTGGGTCTGACGGTCCATGGTTCCTGGGTGGGTGGCGAGATGCAGTGCTATGTGCAGAGAGAAAGAGAGAGAGGCGGGCGGGGACAGGTCAGCGCACTTGCGCGGAGGGGATGGAGTGGGATGGGTGGGATGGGTGGGATGGGAGGAGGGGGCAGACACAAAGGAGCGTGGCAAAGAATGGGGGGGGGGGGGGGAGGAAGTACAGAAACAATCGACGAGGTTTGGTCACTGGAGGGAGAGGGAGGGTACCCCCCTCTCTGGCCCGATGGATGGTCGGTACAGGTGCTCTTCATCGTCTGCCTGGGAGAGACCTACCCTCCCCTGGGCCTCGCTTGGGCGGCCCCCCTGAGGAGGCGGCCCGATCTCGCGCGTCGCTCGGGTGTGTCCGGGGGGGGGGGGGGGGGGGGGCGACAAGAAGGCGTGTCTTGTTGGCCCACCGGCGGCGGCCCTTCAGGCAGGTTGCCGCGGGCGGTGTTGTCTTGCGCGGCGGCCCCTTGTTCGGCCGCCGCCGCGGGGAGGGGGGCGGACATGGGAGGTGCACACTTTGTCGAAAAAAAAGCAAAAGAAAAAAGAGGCCCGTAGCAGGGGCCAAGGGGGGGGGGGCGTTTGGTGGGGACATCCCCGGGAACACGTTATGTCCACGTGCTCGACGAAGACCAATATGGAATACCATTCCCGACACTGCGTTGGATGCTGCCACCCGCCTCGCCGTTGTGTGTCCGGTGTTTTATTCCTCTCCGGCGCGGGCGCGGGCGCGTGCGCGCGGGTGCTCTTTGTCCATCTTCTCGCCAGTTCCGTGAGCCCTGTTTGTCTCGCCCCTGCTGCTTGGGGGGGGGGGGGGGGGGGGCATACAGCGGCGGCGGGAGTTAGGTGTCCGTGGCCCTTCGAGTCTGTTCTCGGGCCCGAGGGTGCTGCCGTGGACAGAGGGGAAGGGGGCGAGAAACACATGGGCGTTTGTTGCCTGTTCACCCGGGGCCGGGGCCGGGCGGGAGGGCATGGGGGCGCGCATGCCGTGAAGTGGGCGCGAGGCGGGTCCCCGCCTCTGGTACGTTCGATTGCATGTCCACATGCGCGTTCCTCTTCTCTAATCCGGGCTGGATGTGACGAGAGGGCGAGGCGCGACCCCCCCCCCC
>NW_009242975.1:2008394-2013165 GCF_000388065.1 Fonticula alba
CCCCCTGCCCCCCCTGCCCCGCCCCCACTTCCGCGGCGCCCTCCGGGGCGGGGAACAGGGAGAATGTGTGCGTGCGAAGAGAAACACCGAAAGCCCGAGCAAGAGGGAGGCCGGGAGAGAGAGAGAGGGAGGGCAAGGCGGGGGCAGTTGCGATGCGCGAGGGCGGCCCGGCAAAAATGAGACCCCGGCCAGGGCCCCTCCGCAGGCGGGCCCAGCAAAGAGTTGTTTGGATCGTTCTTTTTGTCCTCTCCCCTCTCTACTGTACTTCCACCTCCCTCCCCCCTCCCCCTCTTCCTCTTCCTCTCTCTTTCTCCCCACCGGTTGCCGGTGTCGCCGCCCCTCCCCCCCCCCCTGAGCCCATCGCGTCCGCTGTCCCTGTTGCCTTCATTGCTCGCTGTTGTCCGCCAGCGCCATTGCCTGCTGCCGCCGCCGCCTGACGGCTCTGTGCCCTCCTCACGCGCGTGTGCGTCATGCGGGCGAAAGCGCTTGTGGCGCCTGGCGCTGGCGCCAGACGCCCTTCTCTCTGCTGGGTCACGCATGTGCAGGATGGCCGGATTCATCCTCAACTCCTCGGAGTGTCTCTCTCCCTCTCTCCCTGGAGAAGCACACACACATACCCTCCTTGCTGTCCTCTCCCGTCCCCCTCTCTTCGCCCCCCATGAGCTTACTCACGCTGTCTCTTTCCTCCCTCCTGCCCCCTAGCCACATCCCTGTCACAATGATCGGCTGGCGCGCTGCTGGTTTCAAGTACGCCCTTCCTCCCCATCACTGTCTCTCTCTCTCTCTCTTTCCCCTCGCTCGCTCGCTCGCCCGCCCATGTTCCCTCCCCCGTTAACCGTGTTCCGCCCCCCCCCCCCTCTCCCCCACAGCTACGCTCAGTACTCTCAGCTCTGCGCTCGCGCGCTGCGCTCCGTTCTCAAGGAGAGCCACGCTGCCAACGTCGCTCGCCGCGAGGCCACCACCCTCCGTGTCTCTACCTGGGAGAACGGCGTCGCCAGCCCCCCCAGTACGTGTTCCTCGCATGTCGCGCGCGTCCCCCTGCTGCGGACACACTCGCCCTACCTCTGCCGCCCCTCGCACGTGCCTTTGCTGACACGCCCGTCCCCCGTCTCCTCCAACAGAGTACGTCGTTAAGCCCGCCGCCAAGTAAGTGATGTGCTCCCTTCACCCTTGTGGCCTGCCTCCCCCTGCCGCGCCCCTCCCGCAATAGAGAGTCTGTGCACGTGTGGGGGGTGGCTGCACACCTGCACCCACATACACACACACACACACACACACGCGCGCGTGCGCGGAGCAGGCGGAAGGAGATCGAACATAAGAGACAAAATATCCCCCCCCCCCCCGGAAGAGGGAGAGAGGAACCAATTTCACATCTGTTCTTTCTCCCCCGCGTCCCCCCCCCCCACCCTCTTACCTTCCGGCCTCTGCCCCGCCGCGTAGTACTCCCCCTGAATATAATCCCTCTCTCCCCGTTGTGATCTGCCCTTGGCATCAGCGTTTCCCCCCCTGTCCCTTCGATCGCTTGGCGAGGGTGGGCACATGCCGCGCCACATCACGTCGCCTTTTTTTCCTTTTCTTTTGCAGAGGTTTATATTGAAGGGCAATTAAAGAGAGGGGGAGGGGAGGGGGAGAGAGGACACGCTGCAAGGGGCGCGCGGCGGACAAGGGCTGGTCTTCGTGCGTTTAAAAAAGGGGGGGGGGCTGCTCTGCGCACGCGCGCCCACCGCCGCCGTCGCGGGGTCGCGCGCACATGGCGGGAGTCTAGAAGGCGGGGGGAGGAGGGGGTCATGGTGGCGGCGAGCACCTCCCTCCGACCCGCGCGGCGGCGGTGGATGCGTGTATGCAGACACACGGAGGAAGTTGACGGGCGGGGGAGGGAAAGATAGGTGTTTGTGTGTGTGTGTGTGTTGTGTCGGGAGGGGGTGTAGAGAGGGAGGAGGACAGAGAGAGGGGAGGGAGGGGGGAGGGGGCATGTGCCAGAGCAATACCCTTAGGAGATGGGGAGGGAGTCGCTGGCCGGGGTGCGAGCGGGGGCCCACTCCTCGATGGAGGCATCAGGGCCAAGCTCCAGCTGCAGGGGGTTCTGGACCTGCTCCAGGAAGTGCGCGCGCAGGGCGTTCTTCGCGGCGACGATCTGGGCCACGTCAATGCTCCGGGCGTTGCCGATACCGAGCAGGCGCTTGCCGCTGAAGGCACCCACCATGAACATCGAGCGGTGCGACGCGCGGCCGGACTCACGGATGATCCTGTGTGTGTGTGTGTGTGTGTGTGTGTGTGGCGGGCGTGCAGCGGGGGGAGGGGGGTCAGTGTCCGGGTGGGTGCTTGCGTACGCGCAGGTGTGCCCGCGTGGATGTACGTACTGGTAGGTGGGAGTCTCGAGCTCATACTTCTTGCAGAAGGCCTCCAGGACCAGGCGCGGGTTGCGGATGGAGATGCCGGCACCGATGTCGGTCACGCGGGAGAGAATGAACTTGTTGGCGAAGTTGCGCACGCCCTGGTGGCCCTGCTCGTGGTAGATGGCCCCGGCGATGGCGTGGAAGCTGCGGCCAATGACGTTGGCGTCACCGCGGCGACGGTCCTTCGAGACGGGCTCCGGCTCGGCCGGGGCGACGAAGTCGCTGCCATTGGCCGACAGGCGCTGGTGCTCGTCGATGATCAGGGCGTAGGTATCGTTCTGCGTGCGTGCGCGCGTGCATGCGTGCGTGCGTGGAGGTGAGAGGTGAGCGGGGGCGCGATACAGAGAGCAGACATAGCCAAGGAGGCAGGCCGGGAGGGCACACGTACGGCCGGCTTCCAGAGGAGCAGCTGGTCCAGACCGAGGCTCTTGCCCAGGTGGTAGAGGGACTCGTTGCTGAGGTGGGTGTCGACCAGGTTGGAGATGGCATGGGTCGGCAGGTTGGGGTAGGTGACGTAGATGTGCTCGGTGACGATGGCGTGGAGCAGGGAGTAGCCCAGGTACGACAGGCGGTCGTTGTAGTTGCCGCGGCCGGGAGAGAAAGAGGGATGGATCAGAGCCTGGTGCAGGGTCTTCTTGTCGGAGAAGTCCACGCCAATACGCGCGGCGAAGGCCGCGGCGCGGGCCTCAAAGAACTCCGGGATCTGGGCGGCTGTACATGGGTGGGAATGCGGAGGGGGCGGCAGTGGGAAGAGTTAGCCGGGGGGCGAGACCACTTGGAGGGGGGGGGGGAGGTGTGTGTGTGTGTGTGTGTGTGCGTGTGTGTGTGTGCGCGCGCATGTACGTACTGAAGCGGGGGCCATCGAACTCGAGGTGGCTGATGGAGGGCAGCTCAGTGTTGTTGGCGGAGTAGTGGGCCCGGGGCATGGCAGCAGCCACGGCCGTCTGGCGAGAGAGCTGGGCAGCCGAGGCGCCAAGGGCTGGTTGGGGAAGCGGCGAGGTACGGAGGCAGTGAGTGGCGTGGCGTGGCGTGATGACCAGAGGGAGCAGAGGGCAGGACAGGCCCGGGGGGGGGGGGGGGGCCAATTGGGGCATGGAGATGCGCGTACCGCGGGCGGAGAGGCGGACAGCACCGATCATTGTCGTCGCTTGGGGGGAGTCGAGAAGACCGGCAAGCGCGCTGGCGATGGCACGGCGCGGCAGAAGGACAGACGGCATAGGGTGTCAGAGGCACGGGCGGGAGCAGGCTGGGAGAGAAGGGAGAAATAGAGCGATCCGGGCACAGCTGTGTGGCGCATGCTCGCCAACACGACCACCCCCAGGGGCGAGATACTCCTCCCCCCTCCCCGAAGCGGGGGAGGTCGACCGTGTGGCGGACACAGCAGGCTGGCGGGCAAGAAGCAAACTCGGGGAAGGGGGATGCCAGGCCGAGAGGACGATGCAGCTGACGAGCAGCGGAGGCGGGCCGAGAGGGAAAGGGAGAGGCGGCGAGAGGGCGAGGGGGGCGGGGACTTACGGGCGGAGAGGGATGCGGGCGGGCGGGCTTCAGGGGTGAGCTAGCGGGGTTGCGGGTGCGAGAGGGCGCTGGGCAGCCCGGTGAAAAAACAGCCCGGCCCGCATGTGGCGATGGGCCCCCGGCGGGGGTGGGGCTGATCTTGGCGTCCGCGCGTGGCGGCGAGGGCCCGGAAGGCGGGTGGCACACCCCCCAGGTTGAGGGCGGACCCACCTCTGGCCGTCGGTCCGAATGCGAAGCAGGCCTGGCAACACGGACGGCGTGGTCTCCCCCCTCCCACCCCCCGCCCCGGCGGTGGCCACTCTCTGGCAGACTCTGAGCCGCGGGAATCGGCCCGGTCCAAGAGTGCGGTGGTACATCGTTGCTTCGTCAGGTCCTGGTGCCCTGGCTCAGAGTGAGTGGCAGCGCCCTCGCTGCTGTGGCCGGCGGGGTCGCGCGTGCCGTGCGTGCCGTGCGTGCCGTGCATGCCGGGACAATCTGCCTCTCACCGTGTGGAGGGGGGGGGGGGAAACACGGGCGGCTGGCGGATGGGGCTTCAGAACGGCCGGCCGCGCGCCGCCGCCCAAACCAACCAGGCCCTCACCACCCGACAAGGGCGCGCCCTCCAGCCCGGCTCTCGTGTGTGGAGACGGGTAGGACTGCTCTCCGTGGCCAGCATGGAACGCCGTTCTCGGAAGCACGTAGGGTCACCCGGGAACAGGATGGTCAGCTGATAAGCTCCTGGTGCTCCCGCCGCTGGCGATCTTGCCCACCGTCCCCCCCCCCCCCCACCTTCCCCCTGGCCAGGTCTTTTCAGACACCAAGCGCCGGACGCCCGCGGGACGGAGCCGCACTTCGGTCGTGTTGCCCCCTCCCCGTCCTGG
>NW_009242975.1:2013625-2016133 GCF_000388065.1 Fonticula alba
CCCCCCTCCCCCCCTTCCTCATCTCCCTCACCTGTCCCTCCCTACGGTTCCACAGGCAACTACTGCAACGCCGTCCAGACCGGCAACCTGGTCTTCCTCGCCGGGCACCTTCCCTTCGACAAGGATGGCAAGGTCATCACCGGCAAGGTGCGCGATCGCTCTTTCCTCCCCCTCTGCGATAGGGTAGACCTCGCTGACTCGTGTTCTCTCTTTCTCTCTCTCGCTCTCTCTCTCTCTCTCTCCCCCCCCCCCCCCCCCCCCCCCCGCCCCGGCCGGTATCCCGGGCCTCCTCTGCTTCACAGCTCGGCGCCGGCATGTCCGTCGAGGAGGGGCAGGCTGCTGCTCGCGCTGCCGCTCTCGGCCTGGTGTCCACTCTCAACCAGCATCTGAATGGTGACCTCGAGCGTGTCAGCCGGATTGTCAAGATGTCGGCCCTGATCAACTGCACCCCCGACTTCTCCATGCACCCGGCCGTGGCCAACGGTGCCAGCGACACCATGGTCCAGGTGTTCGGCAGCGCCATCGGGAGCCACGCCCGCTGCGCGGCCGGCTTCATCAGCCTCCCGCTGGAGGCCGCCGTCGAGGTGGAGCTCATTGTTGAGGTCTCCGACGATGTCAATGCCTCGCCGAAGGCCCACATCTAAGCGCAGATGGGTCTTGTGTTGGGGTTTGCCCGTGCCCTTTTGGCCTTTCACCGATGTCGCCCGAACATATGCACCCCCCTCCGATCCACGGCCTCTGCTTCATGTGTGTGTGTGTGTGTGTGACAATTTCCACATGGACGAGTGGGAGGGGAATGTGTATTTTTCCTTGCCAGCCATTGGGAGTTGTATATGTGTGCATGTGCACATGGGTGTGCATACTCTTCTGGGGGAGGGGGGGGGGGAGGGAGTCCAACTTTGGCCGCCAGGGAGGAAAGAAGAGGCGGAAAGCAGGCGAGAAAGAGAGAGAGAGAGAGACAAGCAGAGGAAGGGGCGGAGGGTGCATCTACTCCTCCTCCTCGTCGGACTCCTCCTCAGACTCCTCGTCGGACTCCTCCTCATCGTAAGAGCCCTCATCAGACTCCTCCTCATCGTAGGAGCCCTCGTCGGAGCCGTTGCCCCAGTGCGACGCCTGGGCATGGCCCTGGCCATCGGACTCGTCGTCATACTCCGAGCCGGACTCCCCCTCGCTGGACATGGCGAAGTAGTCCCGATGGTTGGCCCCGGCGGCCGGGGCGCTCAAGTCCAGGAGGTTGTCACCCTCCTCATCGTCGGACTCGTCCTCCTCATCGTCGGAGTCGTAGCCATCAGACTCCTCGGAATCATAGCCATCGGACTCCTCGGAATCATAGCCATCGGACTCCTCGGAATCATAGCCATCGGACTCCTCGGAATCATAGCCATCGGACTCCTCCTCGTCATCCTCCTCGGTGTCATACTCATCTGAAGAGGAGGCCAGGAAGGCGTCGAGAGCCGACTGATCATGGCGGATGGGGGCCTTGCGGGCGGCCGCCTTGACCGCAGGGTGGAGACCAGCCGGGGCAGTGGCCCCGGCGCGCAGGCCCGAGCCGCCACGCGCCCCCACCGGCCCGGAACCCATGCCAGTCAGGTTGTTGACCACTTCCCCGCCCATAGCCGGGCCGGTCGGGACCAGCACATCACGCACCGAGGACGGCGGCGGCGGCGAAGTCGGCCAGTTCGGCAGCGGCAGGTACCCGGTCACGCGGTGGCCAACCAGGCGCGACAGAGACCCGAGAACCAGCCCGGCAGCAGCCACCTCGGCCGAGAGGCTGCCATCGTCATTGAGGGAGACGTCCTGCAGGGCCCGGGCCAGGGCCGCGACGTCTGGCGACTCGCCCGGCAGCGGGCTGGCCCCAGACCCGGCGCGGGTCGCCCCGGGCGCGGCTAGCATGATGCGCGCCAGCACGGCCGCCGGCTGCAGAGCCGTCGGGTCGACCTTCAGATGGAGCGGATGCTCGCCATTGTCGCCGTTGGCCATCGGCGCGTCCACGGGGCAGGCATTCAGCAGGGCCTGCAGGAAGCGCGCCCGGTCGCGCACATCGTACGACACATCATACCGGGCCAGGGTGAGCAGGTGCGCGAAGAGGCCCCGGATGCGAGACGACACCTTGGGCGTGAAGAGCGGCGCCGTGGTGGCCGTGGCATCGCCGTGGCACCGGGCCAGGAGCTTGGCTCCCAGGACCAGGGTCAGCAGGCGCACATGGGCATCGGTGTCCTCGGCCGGGAAGGCGATGACCGCGCAGCGGAAGACATCCGGAGCCACGCGCGGCACATCCTCGGCGAATGTCCCAATCAGCCAGTACAGCGCCGCCCGAGAGACGGGCGACAGCTGGGGCGGAGCCGCGGGGGCCTGATCTTCCGGCGCCGGGCGGTACAGAAGCTTGGCCAGCTGCCGCAAGGACCGGGCCCGGCCCTCGGGCTGGGCCTGGAACAGCCGACGCAGGACGAGGATGGATTCCGTGACAACGGAGGCTGTAGACGGGCGGAGTGAGCACACAGGGGGGGG
>NW_009242975.1:2016162-2018220 GCF_000388065.1 Fonticula alba
GGAGGTTGAGTATGCGAACGAGTACGTCTTTGTCCAGGGGAGAAAGCAGTGGGGTAAGTAACAGGGCGGCGAAGGTGGAGAGGGCGACCGCGCATGCCCTTTTTCCGGCGGGAAGGAGGACAGAAGAGAGGCCGAGAGAGAGAGTGTGCGCGCACAATGACTTGGGTAGAGCGGTCTGACAGCATGCGAGTGAGAACATCAATCAGCTCATCCTTCTGGCCCGGATCGAGCCTGGGCACCGAGGAGAGAGAGAGAGAGAGGGGGAATCGGAGCAGTCAGAGATGCGAGTCGGGAAGCGCCCGAGGGCGGGGCTGACGCAACACAGGAAGACGCCAGAGAATGGGGCAACAGTACGCACGAGTAAAGCTTGGGCAGGGCATGAGCAGCAGCCTTGCGGACGTGCGGGCTCATGTCGGTGATGCGTTTCTTGACGGCCAACAGGACGATCGGCACGATGACCTCGACCCGGATACTGGACAGAACACGCAGGGCCAGCGCGCGGATGACATGGTTCGAGTCGTCGAGGTCCTACAAGATGGGCGAGCAGGGCGGCGAGGGGCCGGGGTCAGGTGCGCTGGTGCCGGCGCCGCAATAGGGGGCCGCTCTTCGGCGTCTGGGGCGGTGGTCGGAAGGAAGGGCGAGAAGAGGAGTGGATGTGCACCTTCTGGAAGGAGTTCACCGACAGGAGAGCCAGGTCGGGCTCCTGCTCGGCGTATCGGAGGAGGTAGATGTACACCAGCTTGCGGACCTGGAAGTTCTGGGAGATGACATTCTTCACGACATCCGGGAAGAAGACCGCCGCGTCGCGACCGCGGGCCATGAGCTGTGGGCGAAGATATGCCGGTGGAGGTGTTAGAATGGATTGGGGGCCAGACGCCCGATGGTCTGGATGGTCTCGGCGGCGAAGGCCGGGCTTGGGCGCGAATGTAGGTCTGAGCGTGGTTCCGGGGAGAAAGCGTGGGTGGTTAGGATGATCATCGCGGTGGCGGAAGGGGATGAGGAGAGAGAAGAGAGAGAAGAGGGAGGAGGGAGAAGAGGGAGAAGAGGGAGAAGAGGGAGAAGAGAGAGAGAGCAGAAGAGGAGAGAGGGGAATGGAAAAGGGCGGACAGATCCCCGGCCCCATCCATCCCTTCTCGTCTCGAAGCCGATGTGCATGTATGTATGTATGTGTGAGGCAGAGGGGGGGGGGTCCCCCTGTCCAAGAGTGCACGCACCTGCAGCTCATGCAAGACGATGTTGATGGTGCGCGAGCTGGTCACCGAGGCCAGCACCTCCAGGCGCAAGCGACGGATGAAGAGCGGCTCGTCATGGCGAACAAAGAATCGCCGGATGTGCGGCTCGAAGGGCTCTGGCCGGATGGCCGCCAGGGATTTGATCGTCTGCAGGATGCTGAAAAGGGTCTCCCGCGGGCCGGACAGCAGGCGGGTCAGGGCACGCGCCGCACGGCCAACCTCATTCTCCGGCGCCACATGGTGGTACAGGGAAGCCACCGATTGGATGACCTGGAGGGCAGAGGATCGCAAGCAAATGCACAGCCGCCGGAGGGAGGAGAAGGGGGAGGGGGGGCGGTCAGGGCCCGGGTCGGCGGTGAAGTGAGCAAGTGCAGCATGGTGGCGATTGCCACGGGCGTACGGCGGCGTTGCGGCTGTTCAACAGCGGGGTGAGGCTGTCGAGCAGGAGCCGCAGATCCGGGTCGACGATGGCCGCGACGGTGCCGGCCGCGCCAGCCGGCATGGCAAAGGCATCGTCATCGCTGGACGAGGCATCATCATCCTGGCTGTCGTCGCTATCGTTGGCCGTGGCCGCGCGCTTGGGCTTCGCCAGGGGAGTCTTGGCCATCTCCGGCATGTGCGGCTTCGGGAAGTACACACGCGAGTAGCGCATCAGCAGGTCAATGATGTACACCTGGCCCCACTCATCGACGTCGATGAGCGTCAGGCAGAGCCGGCGGAAATGGGGATGCAGCAGGTCCAGGCGCTCGGGGCAGATGCGCAAGAAGGCTGCAATGACGGAGCTCTACCAGCGGCCGGGAGAGGACAGAGGTGGCGGGAGGGGGGG
>NW_009242975.1:2018791-2019612 GCF_000388065.1 Fonticula alba
ACGCGTGGAGGATGATCCCCGGCGGCAGAGCGTGTGCGCTGGCAGGCCATTCGCCGCCCAGGCGAGGCCCAGAGCGCAGATACCGCGGCTGTCCTGCCCGCGAGACCGGTGGGCGGCTAGGTTGCCCGTCGCCAGGCTGGGGACGACTGTCTTCGGTGAGCGGGAGTCTCGCCCAGATCTCCGCTGGTCGGAGGGGGGGGGGGGGGGGGGGGGGGGGGGCAAAAACGGGGCCCCCGCCCGGGGGGGCCCACCCCCACGCTGAGGGCTGGCTGGCTCCCCCCGAGAGGAGTGGGGGAGGAGCCCCCGATCCGGGGGAAGGGGGGCGGGGGGGGGGGCTGATTCGGCACCGCCGTGCATGCGGCCTCATCTCAGGCCGGGCCCCTAACCCGAGAAGTCCTTCCATCCCCCCTGGCCTGTGCTCCTCGATTCTTACCGTGCGCCTCTTCTCTGCCTTTTCCCTGCCTCTCCCCCCTCCTCCTCCTCCTCCCCTCCCCCCCCCCCTCCCTCTGACTCCCTCAGCCATCACCCCTGTAGATGTCCAACAACATTGCTGAGAAGCCCCCCGTCCCGGCCGCCCTGGCCAAGCTTGGCAAGCGCCCGGCCGCCGGTGGCAAGGTCCGCCGCCCGGCCTCCAAGCCGGCCAAGTCCGAGCCCAAGGAGAACCAGGTCATCGCTTCGATCACCAGCGCCACCCCGGTGCATGTCGAGCTGCCGGAGGACTTCCCCTTCAAGCTGGATGTCCCGACTGTCTCCGAGCAGTTCAAGGAGGTCTACCCCGTCGGCGAGGAGGTTGAGTATGCGAACGAGTACGTCTTTGTCCA
>NW_009242975.1:2019622-2020898 GCF_000388065.1 Fonticula alba
GGGGGAGGTAGGGTGAGCGTGAGCCCGAGCGCAAGCGAGCACGCACGCCGAGAATGCGCTTCATGGCCTGGAGCTTGACACGGTCCGTGCTGGAGGGATCGAGCATGACGCGGAGCTCGGCGGCGCCGACCCCCTTCGGGTCGTCATCCAGGAAGCGCGACGCATCGTTCGAGGCGAGATCCCGCGTGCGGTCGACGATTGAGGCGCCGAGCTTGGCAGAGGCGGTGCCGACCTCCCGGAAGAGGCTGTCCATGGCTCGGAAAAGGCGGAGGGGGGAGGGGAGGGAGAAGGGAGGGGGTAGGAGGGAAGAGGCGAGAGAGGAAGTGTGTGTGTGTGTGTGTGTGTGTGTGTGGATGTGTGGATGTGTGGATGTGTGTGTGGATGTGCGGGTCTGTGAGGGGCGGAGGAAGTATAAAGGCCTCCCAGGGAGAGGGACGCGGGAAGGAGGGGAGAGGGGAGCCATTGGCGGCCTCGGGCTCCGGCCGAGGGAGCGAGCGCCGGCTCTTCTCCCTGCATGGGGCCGACTCGGGGCCGCGCAGGGCGGGTGACCTGGGCCCATTGACAACAGGACGTCGGCCGGCACGCAAGACAAGAAGCCGGGCAGAGAATGTGCCGGCGGGATGGTGTGCTTCGCCAGCCCCCCAGGGAAGGGGAGCCAGCGGGCCTCGAAAGGGGCGGGGGGCCGGGGACGGCTGTGTACTTGGCCACCAGTGCCACGGCCAGCGGCCAGGGCTCGGAGAACAGGGGCCGGCCCTCTCGTCCTCTTTCTCGGGTGGCCGGCTCGGCGAGCGGGATCGTGGCGGCCGTGCGGGTGGGGGCGTGTTATTGTTGTTGGCCGCCGGGAGCCCCCCACGACGGGGGGCGCGAGCGCGCACTTGGGGCCGCGCGCCCCTGCCCCCTTCGCATATGTGAACCCTTCTCGCTGCTTTTTGTGGCGCGGAGGCTGCGAAGAAGCAACGCGGAGTTCGGGGCGAAGGTGGCTTGCCGGCTGGCGGCCAATGCCTGCCACCACCGGGCCTGAAGGAAGGCCATACCACCGTCGGGGGCCCATCTCTGCCGGGAGACTTGGTGGGGCGTTCCGCTTTAGGAATATGGAACCCGTGACTCTGTCGGAAACACACACAAATGCACGTGCGAGGATGTCACGCCGTGAGGCGCCTGAGAGCCGCGAGTCGTCACCCGACAATTGCCGGGTTTAACAAGCGACGGCATTACGCCGGTGCAAGGCTGCCCCGGCCGGCGCGTCGGTGGTTCCCCGCTCCGGGGGGGGGGGGGG
>NW_009242975.1:2021548-2034528 GCF_000388065.1 Fonticula alba
TTCAAGCTGGATGTCCCGACTGTCTCCGAGCAGTTCAAGGAGGTCTACCCCGTCGGCGAGGAGGTTGAGTATGCGAACGAGTACGTCTTTGTCCATGTGTGTGTGTGTGTGTGTGGATACTCTCTGGTCCTCCGCCTTCGCTCTGGCTCACCCCCCCCCCCCCCCCCCCTCCCCCCACCCCACCCCACCCCCTGCGCGCCTACCTGCAGCACCACCCAGCGCATCACCTCCGAGGAGATGCGCGAGAAGGAGCGTCTCGAGGCCAACATCTACAACGACGTGCGCCGGGCGGCCGAGGTCCACCGCCAGGTGCGGAAGCATGTGCGCGCGAACACTCGCCCTGGCATGGCCATGGTCGACATCGCCAACATGGTGGAGAACAACGTCCGCCGGCTGATCGAGGCCGACGGCTTCAAGGCCGGCATCGCCTTCCCCACCGGCCTGTCCCTCAACCATGTGGCCGCCCACTGGACCCCGAACCCTGGCGACAAGACCATCCTCAAGGAGACCGACATTGTCAAGATCGACTTCGGCACCCACGTCAACGGTCGCATCATTGACTCGGCCTTCACCCTGTCCTTCGACCCGACGCACGACCCGCTGATCACCGCCTGTCGCGAGGCCACCAACGCCGGTATCCGCGAGGCCGGCATCGACGTGCGCATGTGCGACATCGGCGCCGCCATCCAGGAGGTCATGGAGTCCTACGAGGTGACCATCGGCAACAAGGTGTACCCGGTCAAGCCCATCCGCAACCTCAACGGGCACTCCATCGAGAGCTACCAGATCCACGCCGGCAAGACGGTCCCCATTGTCAAGGGTGGCGATCACACCCGCATGGAGGTGCGTGCCCCGGGCGCACCAAATGCCCTCGGGCCCTGGTCTTCGTGCATACTTGAGCTCCTCCCCCACACATGCCCGTCTGCCTGTCGGCCTCCCTGCTCTCCCCCCCCCCTCTTTTTCCGGGTCTTTTTTCCGTCTTTTCTCCTCGAATCCCTGACACCGGCCCGCCTTCGCCCCCCCCCCCCTCCCCTTGCTTCCCCCGTGTGTGTGTGCGCGCTCTCTCTCTTTCCCTCACCTGCTCCTGTAGGAGGGCGAGTTCTATGCCATCGAGACGTTCGGCTCCACCGGTCGCGGCTACGTCGTCGAGGACTCCGAGGTGTCCCACTGGATGCGCTCGCCGCACATGTCCCTGCGCAACAACATCCGCGTCCCGCGCGCTGCGCAGCTCATGAACACCATTGACATGAACTTCGGCTCGCTGGCCTTCTGCAACCGTTACCTGGAGCGCATTGGTGAGGAGAACTTCGCCGGCACCCTCCGGTCACTGGCGCAGACCGGTGCCATTGAGGCCTACCCGCCGCTTGTGGAGTCTCGTGGTTCCCTGACCGCCCAGTCCGAGCACACCATCCTCCTGCGCCCCACCTGCAAGGAGATCATCTCCCGTGGTGACGACTACTAAGGGACCTCGTCCGTGCGTGTGAGTGTACACGGAGAGCAAGAATACAACCCCCATTCGTGAGTGTGTGTGTGTGTGTGTGTGTGCGTGTATACATGGATATGCATTTCTCTGGTCCAGGAGGGAGAAAGGAGGGGTCGCTATTTTTGGGCAGCCGGCCGCCCCGCTGCCAGGATGGGCTCCAGCAGTCGGCGCGCATTGGCGGCCGTGGTGCGGAGGACAAACTCCGGGTCGGCCCAGTCCCCAGGGCCGAGGGCCTTCGCCAGCAGCCGTGCGAGGATGACCGGCTCATATGCAAGTGTCTCTGTCGGGAGAAGGGGGTGCTTTTTTCGTCAGCCATACACACAATCGAGGGCAAGGGCGAGGGGGCGGGGGGGGGGGGGGGGGGGGGGGGGGGGGGGGAGCCAGTGCTCCCATGCGCCGGTCGCGAGTGGCCAGCCTCTTCTCCGCGCACCGGCCACCGCGTGCCTGGTGTGTCTCCCCTCTCTCGCGCCTGCCGCGCGCCCTCCGCGCCCCCCAGCATCACGTCCGCTGTGCGCCCTGTCGCGCCGGGACCCAGCCGCGCGCCGGGGGGGGGGTCAAAGCCTCGGAAGGGGAGTGCCGGCATACCCAGCAGATAGCTATCTGTTTCGACCAGGAGGGCCGACGTTGGGACCGCGGCCAGCACCTGGCGCAGCTTGCGCGGCAGCCACCCCGGCTCCGGGAGATCCTCATCCGTCGGCTGGTGCTCTTCGGGGCCCGGACGAAGGTGACGCTCAATTGCCCGGCGGAAGAAGGCCAGCTCGTGCTGCAGAGGGTCAACCCCGGCGGCAGCGGCCTCCGCGCGAATGCGCTTGGTTCTCTCCGGGTCGAAGCGATTGCCGTTGATGCAGAAGGCCACCGACAGGCCAAGGCGCCCGGCCAGCCGAGCATCCTGGAAGAGGATCCGCGCATCTTGCGCTGTGCCGCTGAACGCGTGGAGGATGATCCCCGGCGGCAGAGCGTGGTCCGGGGCCCCGAGCAGGACCTCCTGCAGGGCCTGCTGTGCGCGGACACAATGAACGGACACTGGGCGATGGAGCTGGCAAACTGGCGGTCAGTCAGACAGCACGGCGCGAGGGTCAAGCGCGGCGAGCGCCAGGGAAGCCAACTGAAGGAAGGGCGATAATGTGCGCATCGGCAACGCACATGGGCCGCCAGGGCGAGTTGGCGGGCAAAAAGGCGCCGCTGGATGGCCGCCACAAAGGCGGCCGCGTCGTCTGACAGCTCGGTCAGCTTGCCCAGCTCCGGCTCGTGCTTCTGTGAATCGCGCAGGAATTGCAAACGGAAGTGATCGAGGCCGATCTCGCCGACCCCAGCCCCGGGGCAAGCCTCCAGCCGCTGGGCCAGGCTCCGGAGGACCGTATCTGTCGGCAGGCACATGGTGAAGGAGGGGAAAGGGGCAAGGGGAGGAGGCAGGATCAGGGACACGGTATCTGGACAGCCAAGGCGAGGACATGGATGGCGAACATACTCTCCCGGCGAATGAGGTCCGCCATGTCGGCGACCGGGCCAAGTCCGGCCAGCTGGGGCAGGGCATGCGGCGAAGCCCAGGCGCCCGGCGCGGTGGCCTCCAATTCCAGGTCCACTGCGGCCACCGGGAAGAGGGGTTGTCTAGCGGAAGTGCCCGTGCCGATCGCCGGCGCCAGCCACTGGTAGTCCATGCCCAGGCTCTCGAGTACATACCACGGATGCACCCCGAAGAAGGGCACGGCCCGCGGGCCGGAAGCCTGGGCGCTCACCAGGTCGGCGGCTTCGGCCACCCGATCCCAATCCAACACCGAGCAGCTCATCAGGCACATGTCGGACACGATGGACTCCGCCAGCGTGGCCAGAGCCGCCGAAGCGGCGGATGGCCGCGCCGACGGGTCGCCCGGCTGCCCGGCCTCGGGACAGCCGGCGGGCAAGCTCATGTGCCCGGGGCAACAGCGGTTGGCCACGGAGGCCGTGGCCTTGGACGCCGGGTGTCCAAGGAGATCCTCGGTGAAGTGGCAATGTGTGTCGAAAAAGGCCATGGCGGAGGCGCGGGCTCAGGCGAGCGGGCGGATTCGAGGCAGTGGAGGGAAAAAAAAAAAGACGGGGCGGCGGAACAGGAGCAGGCCACCAATTAAAGAGGGGTATAGTGCGTGGGCCGGGAGCACGATCGCCCCCTGTGGCGACGAGGTGGCCGCCCTTCAGCCAGGACGCTGGATTGAAGTACCAACGGATCGCGCCCCGACGATCGGCCCCCGGGGAGCGGGGACGCGGCATCCTCGCCCGGCCTTTGACCAGACACCCGCTCAGAGGGAAGAACGCGAAGGCACACAGGCAGGCAAGCAGTAGCAGCAATAACACCAAGGGGGGATAAGGATATAGGGTACATTCTCGCCGCCGGCGTCTCTTGGCAAGAGGCGGTCAGGCGGTCGGGAAAGAGAGAGGGAGAGAGAGAGAGGGAGGGAGGAAGGGAGGAGAGGGATATATGCGGGCAAAAAAATGTGGGATGCTTGGTGAGACACACCCGTCGGGGCATGGGGAAGCAATGGTGAATGAGGACACACGTAGCGGCACAGCCGTATGTGTGTCATCACGGGGAGGGGCACCGGGAGGATCCGGCTGGCGGATGCTGGCCGATGTGAAGCACTTTCGCGACACCGCCTTGCTCCGTGCGGACGAGTGACCCCTCCTCCTGTGTGTGTGTGTGTGTGTATGTCCATGGGGCCGCATTCCCCTCGGCCCTTCGGCCATCTTGGTCGGCCCCTGCAGGCTGCTCCCCCGATTCAGAGGGCCCACGCATTGTCGTGCGGCGAGGGCAGGAAAGCCAGCGAGGGAGGGGGCGGTGGCCGCAGGGGCGCCTCATTGGGGATGTTCACCTGACCCAGGCGAATCTCCAGCAGGCGGAGCTGCAGCTCATAGTCCAGCAGGGTGTTGATAAAGTCATCGGTCTCCTTGATCTGCCCGGAGGCGGAGCTGATCGTCCGGCCCAGGAGAATGCGGAAGCCATCGGTCCACTCGGAAAATTGGCTCTGGCTCTCGGCCACAAAGTCCACCAGGGACACGCCCTCCTCCTGGCCCATGACCGAGAAGGTCCACTTCATCCAGTCAACCGGCTCGTCGTCCACGCGACCGCGGTTCCGCGCAAACAGCGGCGACGCCGAGTACAGCGCCAGGTCGGTGGCGTCCGACAGGTCCACGCGCTTCGGCAGGTTCGGCAGCTCGGGCGGCGAGTCCAGGATCTCGGAGAAGTCCTCATAGTGCAGGAATCGGCGGTTGGGCGACAGCCGGAAGAAGCGGAAGGCATTGCGCTGACGCCCCCCGCGCGGAGCGAACACCGGGAACCAGGACCCGTTCATCATGCACTGGAGGCGCTGGTTGCGCACGAAGTCGCCCACCTCCTTGTGGATCTTGTCACGCAGGGAGCTGAGTGGCGGTTGGCAGGCCAGGCAGGGGGGTAGGGGGGCGGGGGACGGAAAGGAGAGGGCCACCGGTAAGTTGCCACGACCGAGGCGGAAAAGCCATGACAGGAGGAGGGAAGGATGCAGGGGTGATGGTGGCCCACAGGGAAAACGGCAGGAGGCCCGGGAAGCAAACACCGCGGCACACGCACCGACAAGTGGGCTTCAGGAGCAGGTCGCGCCCGGCTTCCATGTTCTGAAGCTGGCGCTGCTGGACCTCCTTGAAAGAGGCGTTCACCAGCTGGAAGCGATAGTGGTCGACAGTACTCCAAGCCACGGTGCGCATGTACTCCAGCTGAGTCTGGACAAGCTGCACAACCTTGGGCTGGTATGTCGCAAGGGACGGGGAAGCAGGAGGGGGGATGGGGAGCAGGTCAGCAGACGATCTTTCGCATAAGGCCAGCCTGACGACGATAAGTGCAATGGCGGAGTCAGCGTACAATGTCAGCCTCATTGGCCTGCATGTATCCCCAGAGGTTCAGGAAGAGCTGCATGGCCCAGATGTACACGTCCTCGAAGACCAGGAGAGCCGGCTCCTTTGAGGCGTCTGAGCAACCGGGCGGATGATGAACGTGGGGGTCAGACGGTGCGGAATGGAGAAAGAGCGGCACATAGGGCGAAAGAGAGGGAGGCAGAGGGCGAGGACGACGACGCACTGGGCTCGGCAGCACTCTGGAAGTTCTCCACCAGGGCCTTGACCACCTCGACACTGGCCGGCCCGAAGCCGCAACGGCGACCATCCGTGCGGGCCGCCTGCTCGGAAATGAACTTGGTAAGGTACTCCTTGTGTGTGCGGGAGAAATGCACCATGCACTGGAGGCCCAGCAGGCCGACCGGCTGGAGCTCGCTCGGCAGGTCGTCGGTGGCGAAGCCAAGCTGCTGCACCTGGTTGTAGTGGATATCGGCACCCATCAGAAGCTAGGACGCGGGGCCGGAAAGCGGGAACGGTGATTGGGAGAGGGTGGGAGAGAGGGGGGGAGGGGGGGAGAGAGTGAGTGAGTGAGAAAGAGGGGGAGAGAGAGGGAGAAAGCACGGAATAGACAAAGAGGGCAAGTGGGCGGGGGGGTGCGGCGCACATTACTGAGGATGTTGCTATGCTGGGGATTGTTCTTGTTGATCTGGGTGTTGCGTCGACTGCGAATGAGGCATGTAGCAGGGCGAGGGTCAGAGTGATGGATGAGAGCATGAGCCGAGTCCAATGAGACGATCCGCCGGGATAACGCACCGGACAATGTCACGGTAAATGTTGGACTGGTAACGGAGCAGCTCGCTGGTCAGGTACTCCGACTGGGACTGCTCGAAAATGGCCTGGAGGAGGGGGGAGGGCAGAGGAGGGGTCAGTAAGGGAGCGAAGGATGCGAGAAGGGAGCGGAGGATGCGAGAAGGGAGGGAGGGGGGGGGGGAAGTCCAACGGAGGATGGTCGGCCTGCAAGCGGGACACTCGGGGGGTATGTGTGGAGGTGGCGCGTACGAGGATGATCTTGCTGAAGTCATGTTCCTGCAGGACCTCGCCGAACTCGCTAAGCTCATCGCCGTCGGCCGCCGAGTGCAACTCATTCATCAGGATGAGGGCATTCCGGCGAGTCTCGGAATCGGTCTCGGTGCGCTCGGAAATGCGATCCACCAGGGCCTGGTAGGCCTTCTGGGGGGAGTCCTTAAGGGCCTTGTGGAACAGCTGGAAGCCATAGTGCGGCGACTGGACCATCTTGATGGCGATGGCCAGCGCCGGCCGGCAAATGTTCACTTGGGTGGCGGCCACGGCGGGCACAAGCTTCGGGGAAGAGGAGGGAGGAGGGATGAAGATGATGTGGCATGGCCGGGGGGGGGGGGTCAGCAAATGGGCACAAGCCGACAGGGGCAAGAGGTGGCGCCGACGAACGGTCGGAGGGCAGGGGGAGAGGGGGGGGGGGGGATGGACATGTACGCACCACGTTCAGGATGATCTCATAGGGGATCGCATCCCAGCCCTGATCGGTGTTGCGGATCAGGGCCAGGAAAGACTCCAGGGCGTAGGCCAGCGAATTGCGGACCGACTCGCGGATGATGTTCAGCAGAACCGGCACACCGTCGTTGGCCACAAACCCCTGGGTGAAGAGGGGATCCTCGAACTTCTGCCGCAGACCGAAGACAATGCGCTTGGAGTCGCTGTCCGACAGGCCGGCAATGGCCTCGATGGCCTGCACCGTGGGCGACACCAGCAGCAGCAGCTCCACGCCCTCGCGCAGATGCATCTGCAAGTTCTGGTTGGTAAGATACTCGACCGGGACCCGGCGCGCGGTGCTGCTCGGGGCCGGCGTGTCCGAGGGGTCCATGCTGGCCGGGGTGACGGCCTGCTGCACGGCTAGCACATAGTCGGAGGCCTTGTACTTCGGGTCCAGCTGCTGGAACTTCGGCTGGAGGTTGTCGATGATCCAGCCGAGCTCCATCATATTCTGGTCCAGGGAGTACTGGATGCGCTCATCGCCGGAGCGGACATTGATCAGCATGGTGGCTGAGAGGGCGCGAGAGGGGGGAGGGGGAGAGAGAGAGGGGGGGGGCGCAAGAGAAAGAGAGAAATGGGGAAAGGGGAAAAGGGAGGGAGAAGAGTGCGAGAGGGGGAGGGGAGGGAGGGGGCGCGAGGGCCGGGGAAGAGGGAGGAGGGGAGAAAAGGTGTGTCCTGTGCCCTGGCGGCCGGGTGTCAGGGGGTGCCCCTCTTTTTTTGGCCGCCCTGGGAACCGGGAGCGGGGGGGGGGGAGGGGGAGGGGGAGCGGCAGGTCAAGGAGGTAGGCCCGAACGTGCGTATAAACGCGCGGGCGGGCGGGCGGGATATGCTTTGCTGGCTCAGTTCTGTTTGCTGTTCCGGACTTCGGCTGGCATGCCCTCCTCCTCCGATGAGCAGGAGCCGTGGCAGGGGCCGTAAACCCGAGGGGGAGAGAGAGAGAGACCGGGAAGGGAGGCCAAACGAAAAAGCGAAAGAGCGGACGGCGGCACAGTCACACAAACACCTCTGCCCGCATCCCCCAAGGGGGGCGCATGGAAAAAATAACAACCGCCCGTGGAAAATGCCCCGTTCCACCCCGCCCTGCCCGGAGAACGAGCGAGCCCTCGACGCATGCGCGCATACCCAGGCCCGGATCGCCCCCTGAATCTGGGCCGGCTCAAAATGCGGGGCACGCGCATGCGCGCACTGGGCCAGGCCAAGCCACCCCCCGCCCCCCCCCCCTGCCTCCCCCTCGCACATTGGCGGAACGCCCGCCGAACAGGTCGCTGGAAGGGTGAGAAACCGAAGGACTGCTCGGCAATGACTCGCTCGCCGGTGTCCCTGCGCTCCCCCCCCCCCCTCTCGGTCCGGGAATTGCTCCCTCGGCGGGCCGATGGTGCTCCCCACGGACCGGCGAACGGGGCAGCCGGCGACAACAGCGGCAGCGCCCGAACCCCGGAAAAAGGGCGGGTCAGATTGCCGGAAGGATCCCCCCCCCCCTCCCACCAGCACCCCTGGAAGGGCGGTCCCAGCGGCCAGCGGCCAGACGACTCCCTCCCCTGGATTCGAGGAAGGGGTGGGGGCCTCTGGCGCATCCCGCACTCGCCCCCCCCCCCCCCCTCTCGGTCCCAATAAACGTGGGATAACATAACACTCCTCGACACGCCGCCCACATCATCTCGGGCGACCGCCAGACAGGGGAACCGGCTGGGACAGAGAGCATTGCCAGCCGATTGGTGGAATGCGTCCACGCCCCTACACGACCCTTCTGTCCCCCGTGGAGGCACAAGTTCGGGAATTGTTGCCCCCCCCCGTTCCCCGGTGCGCAAGTAAGACCAAGTTCACTCTGGGGTTGATCCTAGGGTCCGCCAAGGCGTTCACATGGTCTCCTCACGGGATCACATCCGGAGGCGGCACCCCGACCTTCGGGTGTCCGCGCGGGGGCGACGGATCGCCTCGGGACAACACAGCACCGACAAGAAGGATGGGGAAAATAGCGGCTCAGGCCCGGCGGATGAGCCGCCCCCTGCCCCCTGCCCCCCCCCCTCCCCCCCCCCGGAGCCGCCCGCCACCTGTGCCAGCCTGCCATGTCCGGGCCTAGCCAGGAGCACGGGCGAGTCCCGGGGCCTGGTGGTCGGCGGGGAGGGCTGGGCGGAAGATTATTCAGTGGCCCTGTTGCCGACGCTGCCCGGGACGCTGCGCCCGGCTCAGACCTGCACCCCTCCCTCTCCTCCTTCCCCGCTCGCGCGCGCCTGTACAGGCACACATCCACGCACCCGCCGTCCCCTCTCCCTCCCTCCCTCCCTCTCCAGTCAACCATGAGCTCGGACCATGATCGTTACCACCACCGCCGGACGCTGACCCTGGAGCAGCGCGCGGCACGGTGTCCCAATCCCGCTGGCCGGCGGCTGCTAGAGATCATCTCCCGCAAGCGCACGAACTTGTGCATCTCGCTGGACATGACCGATTCGGCGGAGATCTTGTCCACCGCTCGCCTGGTGGCCCCGTATGTGTGCCTGTTCAAGACCCATGTGGACATTGTGGCCGACTTCAGCCAGGACTTTGTCGCCGAGTTGACCGCCATCGCCGAGGAGCACGATGTGCTGATCTTCGAGGATCGGAAATTCGCCGACATCGGCAACACCGCCCGCCTGCAATACGAGGCCGGCATGTACCGCATCGCCGAGTGGTCGCACTTCACCAACGCCCATGTTGTCAGCGGTCCTGGGGTGGTGGACGGTCTGCGCGGGGCGGCCGAGCGCCTTGGCCGGGGCCTGCTCCTGCTGGCGGAGATGAGCAGCGCGTACGTGCACCTTGAGGGTGTTTCCTCCGTGCCTCTGTGGCCCGGGACATGCCGTCACACGCGCGCACTCACTCACATACATGCTCTGTGTACATTGTCCAACGGGAATGCACCTCGAACAGTGGCTCCCTCGTCACGGGTCCCGTCACCGAGCTGGCCGTGGAGCTGGCCGCGCGTGAGCCGGCCCTCATTACCGGGCTGATTGCCGGGGGGGCTTTGCTGCCGGATACGGCCGACGTGATCACCATGTCGCCCGGGGTGTCGCTCGCCGGCGAGGACAGCCCCACCGCCCGGCCGGCCGCCGGCGACAGCTTCGGCCAGCAGTATGTCACCCCTCGCCGGGCCATCATGGACCGTGGGACCGATGTGGTGATTGTCGGCCGGGCCATCATCGGCGCGGCGGATCCCGTTGCCGCGGCCAAGCTCCATCAGACCGCCGCGTGGCAGGCGTACGAACAGAGTGTCGCGCACCTCCAGCAGGCGTGAGCGCGCATCGCGTGGCGCCCCGCCAGGCGGAGGCCCGAGGCGTGGACCCGCACCCGAGACGCCGGATATGTGCGCATCTTTGCATGTGCCCCACGGAAAGAAGCTCAACACGAATTCCCACCGAGTAAATACCAGGGAGGGGGGTGTCCGTCGGGCCTTCGCTCGGGGCTTCTGCAAACGAGGGAGAGCAGCTAGGCAAGGGGGAAGGCGGGGGGGGGGGGTATATTTGCAGAAGAAGGGGGGAGGCGAGACACGCGCAAAAGGAGGATACACGCATACACCCGTCTCGTGTGTCTTAATATCACAAGGAGAAAGGGGGACAGGGAGAGAGGGGGGGGGGGGCTGTTGTGCCGGCATACGCATCCCTTCGGCATGGAGGCCCCTCCTCTTACAGGAGCGAGCTGAAGGGATCGTTGTTGGCCGGCGCCGAGGACTGGGGGCGCGGCTGGCCGACGCCCTGCTGCTGGTAGTGAGAGGCGGCACCATACTGCGGCGGATAGCCACCCAGCTGGCCAGGCCCCATGGAGGACCCCTGAGCCATGCCGGGCTGCGGCAGGAAGGAGGCTGGCTGGGAGGAGTTCGGCGAATTCGGCGGGTAGAATCCCGCCCCCCCGGGGGTGGGGTTCATCATCTGGTGTTGCTGCTGCGCGCGAAGGGTGTTCATCGACACCGGTGGCGACTTGGGGCCAGACCGGTCGAAGGTGGGGGCTTCGGCGGGCTTCTGCTTGCGGTTGAGAGGTCGGGGAGGGTCAGAGCCGATGGCCTGCGATTGATGCGCCGGGAGGGCGGGCGCCATCCGGGCAGATGCGTCCACTCCCGGCGCGAGGGGTCTTGAGGGGTGTGGAAGCAAGAGAAAGAAAGAGGGCGGAAAGGCAGAGGAGAGGAAAAAGAAGAAGAAGAAGAAGAAGAAGAAGAAGAGGACCGGGCAAATGGACAAACAAACAAACAAACGAGCAACCAAAGTAGAGAGGCGGCAAACATACTGATGAGAAAACGGGCCCGATGCTGGCGAACGGATCGTTCGACCGGCTAGGCCCGGAGCTGGCCTTTGGCGACGCGGGGGTGCCGCCGCTGCTGGACACCGGCGTCGCCTGCATCACCTCACCGGTGTACAGCGACGCGAAGGGATCGTTATGTCCGTAGGATGGCGGCTGCGAGGAAGTAGAAGCCGTGGCGAAGGGGTCCACCGAGGCCGGGGGGGCCGTCTGCTGCCGAGGCTGCTGGTAGGCCGGCACCGAGTGATCGGTCGCCTGCCGGGCGAACGGGTCGATCTGGGGACTGAAGTGGACGAAACCCAGTCGAGGAAAGCGGAGGGGATGATGAGTGACCAGTCAACAAGGAGGAAGACATGGGGGTAGGAAGAAAGAGAGAGAGAGAGAGAGAAGGAGAGGGGGATAGGGGACGCACGCATTACGCGCCACCTGGGCCAGAGCAGCGGCTGCGGTGTTGGCGCTGGCACGCTCGTGCGGTGCCAGCTGACGAGCGCCCGAGCCAACCGGCGAAAAGGACATCGAGAAGGGATCGGAAGCCTGCTGCTGCTGCTGCTGCAGGGCTTGCTGGTACTGCGGGTGCTGCTGGTAGTTGGCCGCCGTGACGGCGCCCGGCGCGGCGAAGGGATCCGACACCGAGGCCCCGGAGCCGGCACTCGGCGCGGCAAACGGATCACCAAAGGGATCCGACAGGCCGGCCACACCACCAACCGGAGCCACCGGAGTGAAGGGGTCTGCCGAGAGCGGGGTGAAGGGGTCATTGGCCGAGGGGGCAAACGGATCAACCGGGACCGGCGGCGGCGGCCCGGCCGGCGCACCGCTGAACGGGTCCGACAACGAGGACACCGGCGACCCGGTGACGCTGTTGGCCCGGGACCGACGACGTGCCGAGGCCGACGGCGGCTGCAAGCCAGACCCGCCGGCGGAGGCCATTTGCGTGACCAGAGTCGGGGCCGGGGTCGGGTCGGCGGCCACCGCCCCGTGGTAGTGCTGGTGAAGCTGCTGCCGGGTGCGCTGCTGCTCCGAGGAGAAAACCGGCGTGGCGGATTCCTGACCCAGGCTGGCCGCACTGGCAGATGGCTGCACCACGCCGGTGAACATGTCCTTGCGGCTCTCGCTGATGGCACGCTGGACATCATGCTCCTCCTTGGCACGGTTGCGCTGCTCCTGCTCGTAGGACTCACGACTGGCCTCGAGGGCCATCTGCAGGTCGCGGTCGTTGTTGTAGAAGTAGGCCGACTCGCTGACATTGGCCGGACGCTCGTAGGACACGGCTCCGGTGTTGCCCTGAGACGACATGGACTAGCCGGCGGAAAGGCAGGGGGGGGGCGGGGGGGGGGGGGAGAGGCGCCTGGATGAGTGGGGGGGGGGGGGGGGCGGGGGCGAAAGCAGGGGTTCCTGGGGGGGGGGGGGGGGGGGGAGCGGGGACATACGCGGGCATGGCTGCTGGTGTTGGAGGCGGTACGCTTGTTGACCTCGCGCAAGCGAGCACGCTCCTCGTTCAGGATCTTCGGGTCGTCATTCAGCAGGGCGGCCAGCTCCATGGACTTCTTGCGGATGTAGCTGCCGCGGTCGCGGCCATTCTCCATGTACTGGAACTGGATGGGGAGGGGGCATGTTGTGAGTCATCAATTCCGGAGGGAGGGGGGGGGGGGGGGCACAACTGGCGAAGAGCGCAGGGGGACATCCCCAGGGCCCAAACACACCTCACGCAGGGTTGTCAGCTGGTGGATCTCAGACTTAGTCCACTCGATGGTGGCCGGGTGGCCGTTCTTCAGGAGGAACTCCAGCAGCGAAAGGGCCTTGGTAACATGGCGCCATTTCTGGGGGGGGG
>NW_009242975.1:2034576-2035483 GCF_000388065.1 Fonticula alba
GGGGACAATCGAGCGAGGATGCCGGGGCAGAATTCCGACCAGCTACGCGGGCCGAGGAGGACACATGAACCGGCCGGCTCGGGGCGCCTGGCCCTCTTGACGGCGGGGGGGGGGGAAATAGGGCACGTACGCGGCCGTGATCGTTCAGCCGCTTGAAAGTCATCTTCATGATTTCGGTGCGCTGCTGGCGGTCATGCGTCATGCTGGCAATGTGCTGGTACAGGGGCAGCGGACAGCCCCACGGGTCATTGGAGGTGGCCTCACGGACGGCGGCCTCCGCGTCGGAGTAGCCCTTCAGAACATTCTTCGTCTTACGACGGGCACTGCGGAGGTGATGGTCCATCGGGGAGGGGCGCGGCGCGACGGGCGCTATGCGTGTGCGTGTGCGAACGCGGAGGGGAAAAGGGGGGGAAAGGGGTGGGGGAGGGGTGGGGGAGGGGGGTGGGGAGGGGGGGGTGGGTTGGGGGGGGTTGGATGAGGCAAGGAGGGTTGGGTGGGGGGGGGGGGGGGGGGGGGGGGCCCGGGGGGGGGGCCCCCCCCCCGGCGGGCCCTGGGCCGGCCGATCCCCCCCCCCCCCCCCCCCCCGGGCGTGCTTCCCCCAACGCAATTCGAAAAGCCTCCGCCCGCACTTGTGAAGGCTCTCCCTCTCCCCCTCAAGATGCAGGTGGAGAGCCGGGCTCGCCCCCGACGGTCTGGGCAGCCCCCTGGTGGGCCTGACAGTCGTCCCGTGCGACGGGTGACTGGAGAGGGCGCATCTGCGGGATGAGCATGCGCATGAGGGAGTGCCACCGCGAAGGCATACTGTCGTGCCCCCCCCCCCCCCCCCCCCCCCCCCCCTCTTCCTCCCCTCCGCCCCCCCCTCCCTCCCCCCCCCCCGCCCTACCGAGACTGCCGCTGGGGCCCGCGG
>NW_009242975.1:2035581-2044978 GCF_000388065.1 Fonticula alba
CCGAGATAATCGCCGGGATGTGGACGCGCGCCCGGGGCCCGGAACGCACCGCGCGACTGGCTCGGCCCAGGGGGAGATAGTGTGCCCCCCCCCCCACCCCCCCGGAAGTGTCCATAAGAAAGGTCTGGGCGGGGCGGGGCGGGGCAAGCAGTCCGCCCCTGTACTGTGTCTAGCAGCGCCGATCGCCAGCTCGGCCGGATGCACCGATCCTCGGGACCATACCCCTGCCCAACCTTCCCCCCGGGGTGGGGGGCCGGGCCGGGCCGGGCCGGGCCGGGCCGGGCCGGGCCGGGCGCGCCGATATCTTTCCGGTCCAGTGTGATACCCCCGACGGCGGGCGCCTGGTACCCGCCAACTGCGTGGTGGTCCCTGCGCATGCGCGCTCCCCTGGGGCCCGGGCCTCGAGCCTGCTGCACTCCACCGTGCCGCAGCCCCAGCCACCCGGCCCCGCGCAAGGAACAGCGGGGGGGAAATGGACGCGGGGCCATGAATGGCCCCGGCCCCCGGGCTGGGAATTTATCCACCCCACACATTCCATTCTCGCCAGGGCTCGAGCCCGGAGAGGCGCGCCTTGGTGCGCGGGCAGATCCCCGTGTCCCCCCCTCCCCCGGGCGGTCCGGCCCAGGGAAAAGAACCCGTCCCCCCTGCCCCCGCCGTGGTCAGGGCCTTTCCGCGCTCGAGGCAGGGCCCGGCATCTGGGGGCCCCGGCGGGGCTGGCAAGCAAACGAGAGAGGGGCCCACGCCCGCTACCATCCAAGTGCCAACCCATCCTGCATGTGATCCTGCCACACGTGCGCTCTCGGGCTTTACCCACAACACGGGCGGCATACCCGAGGGCCCGGGCGCCGAGGACAGATCGTCCCCCGGTGGCAGGTGCGTGAGAGTGTCGGGCGCAAGTCCGTGTCGAAGCCACAGGGAGAGCGGCATCGGGGGGGGGGGGGGGGGGGGGGGGGGGGGGGGGGGGGGGGGGGGGGGGGGGGGGGGGGGGGGGAGACGCTCGGAACTTGTCGGCATTCGGCCTGCCCACTTTCAAGGGGGATGTGTGCGCTCGCGCGTGGGTGTGCTCGTGTGTTAACCTGCACACGACCATCTTGTTGCACCGGGCGGAAGGGCAGGCGCGAATGGAGCAGGAGGCAGCGCCCAGACCCGCCTCGGGCCTCGGGGCTCCTCAACGACTTTCCTCCGATTCCTCGTCCGTGCACCTCTCCAGACCTTCCTTGCCCTGACCTGGCCTTTGGCACCGCGCACTTTCCTCCTCGCCAACACCACGACCATTTCCGACCCCGAGGGACCCCCGGCATGAAGAAGTCCCGGCAGCCCGGCGGGGTTCTCCCGTTGCATGCGGCTCCCGGGGGTCTGACGCCCGACCGCTCAAGATCCACCCGCGGCCGACTGGCGCGCCTCCTGCTCTTGGCGGTCATGGTCTTGATACTCTGGGCCAACCTGCCGGCCATTTCGCTGCCTCCAATGAACCTTCGATCCAGGTGCGAATGCCATGTTTGCCCAGCGCCATCGTCCGCCCGGTCACTAAACTACCCGTCACCGTGGCTCCGCGTCCCGGACGCCTGCTGGGCAGACTCGGTGGGCAAGAGCCCGGCGCACAATCTGGTGGCACTCACAGTGGCGCCCACCATTTGACAGTCTTCACCTTGCTGAAGGTGCGCCCTGCGGCGCACGGGGGGCGGGGGAGGGGGGGCATAGGCCGGGAGGTCGGCAGTATGCCGCGGGGAGAAGGCTTGCTCACACATGCCACCGGGCACCGGGCCCGGCCATGGCTGGCCCATCTTGCCGCCCACTTGCAGGACATCCACGATACAGTGGAGACAACGTGCCTCGACGAGCCGCTCGGGTCGGGTCGGCGGCGGCGGTGCCGTCGCCTCCCCCCGACCAGGGGGTTTCAATGTCGGCGCGACAACTTTGAAACTTGGATCCGGTGTCTGAGCACATACAACGCAGTGAGCAGGTGCGCGCCCGGAGTGCATCTAACCCATCGAAGAGGAGGATAGTGTCTCCGGGCTGCATGTCGCCCTGCCGCTCTCCCCTCCTCCCGCCCGCCTCGCCCCCGCCTGTGTCTTCTTTCCCCGCGCAAGGAACTGACCATGTGAAGGGCAACAGCCTCCTTGCCATGGGGCCCGACACCCGACTTCTGATATACGGGAGCCGACGCTCGTGCGACACCCTGATGGCTGATGTGCTGCTCCCGGCCCTGACCCCGGCCCGGGACTACACCGTGGAGGATGCTCCGGCTCGGTGGCGCCGCGCCCCTCGTCAGACGCCTCCGGCCTATTGGTGGCGGCTGACCCGCCGGGACGGATATTCCCCGCGGGACGAATGGGATGAGGACCTCGCGCAGGGGCACACGGATTCGACGGCCGGCCCTGGCCCGCGCTCACTTCGATCCTTGAAGGGCATGGCCCCGGTCGAGGAGGCGGGTGCCGCCGCCGCCGCCGCCGCCGCGAGCCCCCTGACCATTGGCTTGGTCGAGTGCCGGCCCATCCCGTGTGAGGGGCATCTGGCGGCGCCGCGTTTGGATTGTCTGTTCGCCGATGCCTCGGCCGCGGCCACCAGCCCCGGTGGCCAACCCACGGCGCTTTACCTGTTCGCCAATGGAGACATCGGCTTCACACAATCCGGCCGTGCGGTCGGGCGCATTGCCCGGTGGGTGGCTCGGCGCCTGCCCGGGCGCGCGTTCTTCGGGGTGCGTCGCAAGGGGGCCTTCTGGTATTTTGCCCCCTTTCCCCGGGGCCCGGAGGAAGGGACACATGCGGCCTCCGGGGGGCCGGGCTGCCGGGTTGCCCGCCGCAAGCACTGACCATTCCCCGGCTCCAGGTGGGGCAGCGCGTGAACTTGGACCTGCCCCACTTGTTGGATGGCATGCCATCTGCCGGGCCAGGCCGCGACCGGGACACCTGCTCAGCCGGCAGCCCGGGCGAGCTTCTGCACCCGGCGCAGTGCGCCCTGCGGGGACTGGTTGCCAGCAGCCGGGCGGCCCTGCATGGCGACTCGGCCATCGACTACTTCTTGGCATCGCATCCGGTGGTACGCATGCCGGCATGCCCTGCCCGGGGCTGCCCCCATCACCCGGCACCCGGGCGACCCTTGCCCGGTCACACCTCCCTTCCTTGGAATTGCCCGCCCTGGGGAATGCCCCCGCGTCCACTAACCCAAGCTGTGGCGCCGCGGTCCGAGCAGATGGAAAAGATCGCCCAAGTTATGCCACCCTTCGTGGCCGGGCGCGTTCGATGGGACACCTGGCTACTGGCCTGGGCCGGGCGCCTGGCTGTCCGGGCGTCCGGGCCGGACGCCGAGCCGGTCCCAGTGGTCACTGTCGACCTGACGGCCGCCCTGAATGCGGTGCACTTCTCGCACGGGGTGCGCGGGGAATCGACCCGGCGGTATGTCGATCCGGCCCAGGGGGGAGGGAGAGCTGCCTGCCCCGTGCAGCCATGCCGCTGAGGGCCTCGCCCCGAAGGAGGGATTGCCGACTGACAGGAAGCCCATGCGAACACCAGCGAGGGGAATGACTTCAACCTGGCCCTGGCCCTGGGCCCGCCGATGGAGGACGGGCTGTTGCGGGCGGGCCCGGCCACGGCGGTCGCCGCCCTGGGCCTCACATCGAGGACTACCTTCGTTGTGCAGCCACTGGCGTGGACCCTCCCCCAGGGCCGGGGGATGTGGCGGCCCCCGATGGTGGGACTGCTCCCGCCTGGTCGGGTGCGCGCGGCCGCCCCCTCCACCGAGGATGGGGTGTCGCTGGTCGGACGGCACACCCTCTCCGCCGGGCAGCCACAAATCCGCGGCACCACCATGTGCACGCTGTCCGGCGGGGGCTTCGGTCCGGAGTGCACCCTGGCAGAGCGGAATTCCCGGCACTTTGATGGCAGCATCTTTCTGGTGCGCTCATCCGACACACTTCGTCAGCAGCAGCAGCAGCCAATGGACCCTTTGCTCTGTGGCCCCTATCGGGAGGGGCGACCGGCGCGCGATGACCTCGCCCTCCTCCCCCTCCCTTTGCATCCTTCTTTTCGGGCCGATGAACTTACCCCTTCGCCTCGGACGCCTCTGATGCCCGACTGTGACCGGTGGCCGGTGCTCTGGGGGGGGGGGCCGGTGTCCAGGCCGGCCATCGGGGGTTTGTGGTTGTCGCGTACCCGGCTGTGCCGGAACCGGCCGAAGCGGCCAAGTCCGCGGTGTATCTAGCCGCCGGGGCTCCCCCGGCCGAGCAGGCCCGCCTGGCAGGCCGGCGCATGGGCGTGCCCGAGGTGCTGTTGGCCGATTTGCCGGGAAACGGCTGGCCCCTGGTAGGCATGGCCGCTGACCCGCACGGCACAGAGCAGTCCCCGATGTGGCTACTGCTGGCCCCTCCGCGGGGCTCTGCCGGCTTGTACATTGACCCGCTGGCTCGTGTGTCCTTCGGCGTGGCGGAGCCCTTCCTCCGGGGACTGGACACTGGCGAAGTGAAGTGTGCGTGTGACCAGGACAGCCAGGGCGTCGGAGGAGGCTGCGAAGGAGGCGAGGCGGCCGAGATAGTGCCCGGTCCACATGTGCCACTTTTGTCCCTTCCATTGTTTCTGCGATCGCTGGTCCCGCTGTTCCAGCTGCTGATGCTGCTGCCCAGGCTTGTGTCTCACGCGACGTCCTTCACGCAACCCCCGAGGCAGATGATGACCGGGTGGCCAGACTCCTGCGAGCGGCGGTCCAGCTGGCCACATTGGACACGGTCATGCGGGCGCTCAACCGCGAGCACAGCGTTCTGGTCGTGCCTCAGAACGCCCTGGCCACGCGGCTGCTTACGGGTGGTGTCTTCCCCGGGCTGGACCCGGAGGCCGATGCCACGGTACATGCACATCCCCCTCCCTGGCAACGCCATGCCCACGAATGGACCGACCATGGCTGACATGGAAACGCGCACGCACGCACGCACGCACGCACGCACGCTCTCATACGCGATTGCCCGCCGACCAGGTGGCCCTGGATCACACCGGCACACTGGACGCCTGGGTGTATGCCATCCGGTCAGGGCACACCGGGCGATCAATCCTGCGGGCTCTGGAGAAGGAGCTCCGCACGCGCTTCACGCAGGAGTACCACCAGATGCTATTCGACTTGTCGGCCGCGGCGGAGGGGCCGGGGCCGGGGCCTGGGCGCTCCGCCTCAAGCCCCCCCGGCGGCGATCTCCTGACTGGCGCCTGGAATAAGCTCATCGGCAATGGGAAGTTCCGCATTGGCGGCATGACCGGGTACGAGCGATGAAGATCGGTGCTTTACTTGGGGGATCTCCCCCATTTGGACCTTTCTGTCGATTGGCCCTCGCCCACTGCTGCTGCTGCTGCTGCTGCTGCTGCTGCTGCTGCTGCTGCTGCCGCTACTTATGCTGTTTTTGTTGCTAACCAGCTGACTACTACGCCAGAGTTCTGCGTCTGCCAAGCGCCGGGAGCGAGCGCGCTGCACGGCGCCCGGCGCGCCCGGCGGCCGATATGTTTTTGACATGGTCGTCCTCTCTCCGGGACATGGCGGTGCGTGTGCCAGTCACAGCGGGGGAGGGCAGGTGCGGGAGGTGGGTGGTTTCTGGGCTCTTTTCGTCTTCTTCCTTAGTCTGCCCTTTGCTCCCGATGGCCGGCGACCTTCGGACCAGGGGATGCCGGCAAGCCAACATGCTGACTGGATGGACCAGAATTTGACGGCATGCATGGCCCGGAGGGAAAGGGAGCAGCTGGACGCGAGCGCCTCGCCCGTGGCGCCGCTCATCCCCTTGACCCTGGAGATGACCCTCTTTCTGGAGCCGCTGGGTGACGAGGTGACCGGGGCCTTGCGGGGCCGGGGCCTGTTGAAGGCCGAGCGCGATCGATGGCGGGCGCACCTGGCCGCCGGGGTGGTGGCCGCACCGGGCACCGGGCAGGGGCTGGCTCTGGCCATGTATGATGCCCTGGGGGTGCTGCTCAATGCCCTTCGTCGAACGCACGACCTTCTGGAGGCTGACGGGCCCGACGGGCTGGCGGCCGGCGACATGACTGATGTGTGCCTCGGCGGCGAGGCCCGGCTGGAGCTGCTGGCAGCCGGCTCCCGCGAGCCGGGCCTCATCGTGCGCATCACGCCGCAACTGCGGGAGGTGCGTGAGCGTGGGGCCGGTGCGTCTGCGATCGGCCCGCTGGCCATGGAGGCCGCGGCCGGGGTCCGCCAGGCCCTGCACCAGCTGGCCTGCATGGGCGTGCCGGTCATCTCGGATGTGGACTCCTCCGGGCGAGTTCCGCCACAGCAGATGGCAGCCGGGGGCGCCACCGACCCGGCCCCATGCGAGTGGTGCCTGGCCAATACGCGGGAGCTCGGGGTGCGCCGGGTGAATGCCCTCCGTCGGTTGGCCTCCGAACGTCCCAGCATGCCGGTGACCAGCTTTGAGGACATCGCTCGAGTGTTGGACCCGGCCCGAGTGGGGGGCTTTACCCGGACGGCGGCGGCCATCGAGCGAGCGGCCGTGGCGTGCCTCGGCGAGCTGGCCCCCGAGTAAGGCCCCGGTGCCGGCGGAATGCCGGACGGACGAGGAAGCCCCGCAGAGGGGGCGCCGCAGGGGGGATTAAAATAGAACGCAAGCAAACAGACCACACGCCACCATCTTGGCGCAGGCCTGGCAAGGGCGGCGGTACTGGGGGCGGGTGTGTGTGTGTGTGTGTGTGTGTGTGGCCGGCCTGAGGTATGGCTGTTTGGTGGGGGGCGTCGGCCCATTTCGCCGAATGCTACCTATCTCTCATTGGCTTGCTTGGTCCCCGTCCGCCGGTTTGAATGGTGATTGCCTGGGCGGATGTGTTTCTGGAAGCGACCGGCCGGCCACGATGGCCCCTGCAATAATGACACAAGCACAAGGCCCAGGGCAAAGCAGGGGGAAGACCATCAGATGGGGGCAAGAGCGGTGGAGGCGAGTCAGGGCAGTGGAGGCGAGTCGGGGCAGTGGAGGCGAGTCGGGGCAGTGGAGGCGTGCAAAAAGACCGGGTCGAAAACAACCCGGCCAAGAGGCACACGACCGGCAAGGCAAACAACAATGTCAGCAGTCGGTACCCGGCGCGGAAGACCCAAGATCCGGGAGCCGAGGCCGGGGGGAGACGCCAGAGACACGGACATGCCGGCGAATGTGCCCCCGGGTGGCTCGGCGTCTCGCACAATGGCGGGTGCCAGCCCAGAGGGCGGGAAGGTGGCCTCGTCGTGCAGAGTACAGATCGGAGGGAGCGGCCAGCCGGAGGGTCCCCTGCCGGGTTTCCGGTGGAAGAGAGAATGGACCGAATCGGGGAGGATCCTCTTTCCAGGAGGAGGAGAAGGAAGAAAAATGACGGAGCCCCCTCCTGAGGAGGGGGCTCTCAGTGAGTCAACCGAACTGGGGATCGAACCCAGGGTCTCTCGCTCCGGAGGCGAGCGCGTTATCCACTTCGCCATTCGGTTGGTGTGGGGAGCTTTCAAAAAGCGGCTTTTAAGCAGGACGGTTTTCTCGAGTGCCGGGCCGACACATGCGGACTGGGCGCTCCGCGAACTTGGTCCATGCAGAGACAAATCTCAGCCCGAAAATGGCGTGAATGACATTGTCTTAATTGTGTCTTGCGGGATATCGCTGCATGCAGTCGCGCCAGTTACATCCGGTGTGTGGGCGTGGTCGCCGTTGGCCAGCCTCCCCGGCAGGAGGATCCACACGCCCCGCCCCCCCCCCCCCCGTCCATAACAACTGGGGGGCCATACGGCGCCTGGTCAGAACGCCCTTGGCGCCGCGCTCCAGGCGTGTCAGGGCATGCGGGAGCGGGAGGGCCGGAGGAAGGGCACACGACGATGGCCGGGGGGGGGGGGGGGCCGCATCGGCGGGGCCGGGCGGGTGTTTTTCAAGGTGCGCTTACACGCACGCCTGTGTCCGTGTGGGTGTCACAACACTGGGGATGCGCCGCCATCGTGTGTGCGTCGGGGTGTGCATGTATTCTCCGCGCGCGCGCGCGCGCGCACGGTCATTTGCTCGGGTTCGCCAGTGGGCGTCAACATCCCCACGACGGGATGCGCACGTGCACGGGGGGGGGGGGGGCAAGTGCGTAGGTGTGCCTCCGGCGCCCGGCGACGGACGATGACGACGGTGACAGTGGCTGGGACCGGGGAGGGGAGGGGGACACCAGCGAACCGCTGCGGCCCATGTGTGCTCCGGGGACCAAACCGTTTGTCGCCGACGGGCGCGAACACGCCGACAAGCGGGATTCCGTGAATCTCCATCCCCGGGAACGTTCGCGCGCCGTAGCATGGGAAGGGCATGTGCGGGCGCCGGCGGGCCCGGGTCCCGACAGGCGGGGGGTGTCCTTCGCGGGCGTGTGTGTTTGTGTGCGGCGCCCCCCAAGGGCCAAGTGGACCGGGCACAGGATCGCCATTGCTCGCGAAGGCGAAAGCCGATGACGCAAAGGCCCGGCAGGGCGCTCGGGCGGGGCGGGGGGTGGGGGATGCCGGCGAGGGATGACCGCCGAGACACTGTTGGCGAGGGCGCACACGGATACGCGAGCGGGGGCGGAGCGGGAGAGGCAGGCCGACAGGCATGCACACCGGGCTGGCGCTCCCGCCCCGGGCGGTGAACAAGAGCAGCTCCGGGGCGGGAGGGCTGTGCTGGGCAACAGGCACGCACCCAGAGCGGCCCGGCATTCGCCGCTCCCCGCCCCCGATGGTGTCGTTGCCCACAGGGGGAGAGCTGGGTCCGAAGAGGAGGAGGATGCTGGCTAATGGGCACCTCGGGGGGGGGGCGAAAGCCGCGGGGAGATGATGCACCAGCCGCCCGGCGATGATGGACCGGTCCGGGAGGTATGCCACGACATGCGCAAGGCCAGACCCGGCTGCCGGCTGTGCGGGAATGGCGGCCCCGGTCCATTGCCCTTGATCCGAGCGTCAGCGGAGGGCGAAGAGGGGCCCCACTTTCGCCCTTGGCTTTCGCCGCCCGGGCGAGAGGGCACCGAATGGGCTGCCGTCGTGCGGCCGGCCGTCTCTCAGGGCAAGGCCAACGCGCCGGGGCCGGCTACCAGCCTAAAGGTGTGCGCTCCCCTCCTCCCCTTCCCCCGAGGCCTCGGAGCGCTGGTGGAGGGCGGGGAGCCAACGAGTAGGCCGGGCCTGCTGTCACCCTGGCCGGCGCTGGGGCCGGCCAGCGGGGGGCCATGCTCTCCCGGGGACGGGGGCCCCGCCGAGCATCGCCCCCCGAAGCGAGACGCAGAGGCAGGGGCAGGTGCGCAAGGCCGTCAGTTCGCAGAGGAGCCCCGCGTGTCCGGCCGTGGGGCGCAGGGGAGGGGGGGGGCTAATGAGTAGGCTTGAACGAGCATATTGTATTTCATTATCGGGCCATGTGGAGGGCGCATGCCCAATGATGGCCCGGGGTGGCGGGGACGGGGGCGCCGGGGGGGGG
>NW_009242975.1:2045114-2046155 GCF_000388065.1 Fonticula alba
AACTCCGGTGCCCCCCCCCCCCCCCCCCCCCCCCCCCCCCCCCCCCCCCCCCCCACCCCCCCCCTCTCCGCCCGCCTCCTGCGGTCCCCACCCCCCCGGGGGGGGCGCAGGCGCCCCGCCCCGGGGGGTGTGATAGTAAAAAGCGGGGGGGGCCCCCCCCCCCGGCGGGGGGGGGGGGGCGCCCCCCCCCGTCGGGGGGGGGCCCCCGCCGGCGGCCGGGGGGCGCCCCCCCGGGGGGGGGGGGGGGGGGGGGGGGGGCAAGCACATGGGTCACGCGCAGCTGAGCCCGCGGAAGCCGCCGGCAGGCGACCCGGGAGGGGGGGGGGGACGGGGCAGGGAATGTGGCCGGGCCTATGGCCAGTGCCACGCCGCGAGTGAGACCTGCGAATATAAAATGTGATTTAACGCCTCCCGACCGAGGGCTGGGGCTTCAACCGGGTGCGTGCGGCAGGGCCCGGCCGGACAATCCCTGCCCCTCCGGGAAGGATTGCACTGGAGAGGGCACCGGGGGTGGGCGCCCTCTTTGCATTCTGGCCACCGGTCTCGGTGCTGGCCGACTCTCCCCGCGGTCGTAGGCGAACAGCCAAGCACGGTCGGCGGCGGACTGCGGGCCTGGGGGGGGGGGGCGCGGCGCGGGACGGCGCCGCCAGGCGGAGCGGCGCCCCCCCCCCCCCCCCCCCCCCCCCCCCTCCCCCCCCCCCCGGCCCCGCCCCCGGGACCGGCCCCCGTTCCACCTCTCCGGCGGCTTAGGCGAGCCGAGCAAACATTGCTGGCCTCTCTCCCCCATGGCGCAGGGGCAAGTTGCCGAGAAGCGGGGGCGGGGGCCATCACGCGCGCGTCCTTGTCCCCACGTCGTCGTTGTCTGCGCGTGTGCGCGCGGGCGTGGTACTTCAACAAGAGCAGTGCTCATCGACCGGGGGAGGGGGGGGGAGGAAGGCGGGCCGGCAGAGCCGAGCCGTGCGGGATGGCCGAGCGTGCCGGGAAGTGCAATCCCGCTCCGGGCGTGCATCTTCAGCGCGGCCATCATGCTGTGGGAGTGCC
>NW_009242975.1:2046932-2049751 GCF_000388065.1 Fonticula alba
GGTCCGCGCTGGCGCCTCGGTCTCGCGGCCGGCGAGGCTGGGCGTCAGGTGGCCCGGGGTGCGGGCCGCCGGCCGAGGCGCATGCGCTTGGAAGCCCCCCTCCCCCCCCCCCACTGGGAGCGGTGCCCCGGGCCTTGGTGCTTGGGCCTTCTTCGCACTGGTGCAGGCCCACGCCGGGTTGCTCGCCGGGATCCGGAGATTGGTGTGGGGACGACGTGTGCCGGGCGGTTGTCCGACCGACGCGCTGTGGCCGGGCCCCGCCGAAGGCACCGAAGGCCAACCCTTGCCCTTTTCCTCTCCCCCCCCTCTGTGCCTCTCTGCGGTCCATCTGTCTTGCTCCCTGCATTTCTCCCTTGTTTCTCCGTCGGCGCTAACGGGAATAGTCCTCGCGAGACGGCTATCCCGGCCCGATAAGCGACTATCCCCGTTGGCCGGGCCTGGGCTGGTGCTGGCCTCGACGCCGACCAGAAGGTCCCAACCAGACGTGCAGGGAGAGGGCGGCGCAGGGGCGGGACCGGGGCTGGGGCAGGAGCCGGAGCCGGAACCGGGGCCGGGGCCGGGGGAGGGGGGGGTCACCTAAAAAATGCCCACCCCTGGGGCTGTGGGGGCGAGGCAATCTATGACCACTGGCATCCAGAGCCCGGGCGAGCGCCGTTCGCCCTACTCCAGCGTCGGGTGTGTGTATATGTGCATGTATGTTGGTCGGCCGCCGCAACTCCCCTGCTCTCCGCGCCCCCCACCCCCCTAAAAGGCAAGAATCCCCGAGCACGCATTTGTAATTTGCTCTCGCTCTGCGCCCCTGGCGGGGAAGGGCAGGGGCCAACCACCAAGCGGAGAGGCGCTTTTACAGGTGCGTGAGCGTGTCCCACTTTATCTTCCTCCCCAGAGGCCCGGCCACCGCAGCCCGCCCTTTGAGGCCACCAAGTGGGGGGGGGGGGGAGCACTAATGCTCGCCCCCGCTGCCCCCCTCGTCCCCCCGGCGTCGGTGCTGGCTCAGCTATTCGCCAAGGGGGCTGGAGACGGTGTCTTTCTCTCGGCGACTCGGGGCGGGGGGTGGGGGGGGGGAGAGGAGGGGGGCACGGCCCCCCGGCAGGCCCTCCTGCCCCGTCGTCCCTTCCTTCGGCCCCCCCCCCCCCCCCCCCACCCCCCTCGCCGCGTGCGTAACTTAGGGCCGCGGTGCGCTGGCAAGGTGGCGAGCGAATGTACAAGATTCTTGGTGGACGAAGCGAGGCAACACACGCATGTGTCTGGGGGATCCGGCCGGGGGCCTTTGTTTGTGTGTGGCACCGCGGCACACACCGGGCACGGCCACGTCCTGCGGGGGGGACCCGTTTGCCGCCCTTGCCCCCCGGCCCTCTCGGAGCCCCGGGGACCTGTCCGCCGGCTGCCTGCCGGGGGCCGGCCCTGGCCGGCATGTTCTGTGTCTGTCTCCTTCTCCCTCTCTCTCTCTCTTTCTCTCTCTCTCGCGGTCGGCGGGTTGTGGCCGGCACATGGCCCCCATTCACTTGGCGCGGGCTCGGGGGGACCGAAGGGTGGACAAGCCACGGCGGGCTGCTTGCCGGGGGTGCGCTTCGCCGTTCAGGAGCCGGCGCCCTTGCATCGATGCCACGCCTGGGCGGGAGGGGGGGGGGCGGGGCAAACTGGCGGCAGAGGCACATGTACATACGTGTGTGTCGGCGGGCCAGTGCGGCGGCCAGAGAGAGAAGGTCCGGGGGTTGGTGCTCAGACTCCCCGGCCTCGCTCTGCGCAGAGAGGGGGCAGTGGCCCCCGCCCCGGCCACCCCCCGCGCTTCCCACATCCACTTGGGGGCCGCGCACCGTCAGTAGCCTTTTCATGGTGTGATGCGTCACCGGGTCGCGAGGGCGGGCCACCACCGAGTCCGGGTATGTGTGCATTCACACCCAGGGTGTGGCGCCGACACGCCGGGTCCCAGCCGCGCGTCCAACCGCGCCGCGCGCCCGCGCCATTGCTTTCCCGAGCCGGGCGCCCGCGGCGGTCGTCGGAGAGGGGCGGGGGCAGGGGGGCAAACTCCCGGGCGCCCCCCCCCCCCCCCCCACCCCCCCCCCCACCCCCCAACACCCACCCCCCCCCACACACGCCCCCCCACACACCCCCCCCCCCCCCCCCCCCCCCCCCGCCCGCTGCCCCGCGAGGGCCTGTACCACCATCGGCCGGCCAGCGACGAAGCGCACAGACTGGGGGCCCTGTTCGCATCTAGGGAAGACCGTCCCCTCTCCCTCCCCCCCCCCCTGGGACCCAGTCTTGCACCGGGAGAATCCCCTTCTCGCTGACGCTGTTTAGAGGGAACCAAGCTTGCGCCCGCCCAGATGGGGCCGCCCGGCATCCATCCATTCCTCCCCTGCCTCTCCCAGCCCGCAATAGCCCTCTCCCTCCTCCCCCGTTCTCCCCTCCACACGCACACAGCAGCCCGCCCCGCCGCGTCGTGGCCGCCTGCGCTCCTTCCATCCATTTTCCGTCGTCTCCTCTAGCCGCACGACCTTCCCTCCACACCCGGCGCAGGCGGCTCCTTTCCCACACGCCCCCACTCGTCCCTCCTGTTTTCTTTTGGCATAAAGCTGTGCGTGTGCATCCGCTCCCGCGCGCTCTCCCCCCCCCCCCCCCCCCCTCCCCCCCCCCCCCCCCCCCCCCCCCTCCCCCCTTCCCCTCCTTTCCCTTCCTCCCCCCCTCCCCTCCCCCCCTCCCCCCCCCCCTTTTCCCCCCCCTTCTCCCCCCCCTTCCCCCCCCCCTCCCTCTTCCCCTCCCCCCCCCCCTCCCCCCCCCCTCCCCCCTCTCTCTCCCTCTCCCCTCTCTTTTCTCTC
>NW_009242975.1:2053047-2060035 GCF_000388065.1 Fonticula alba
CCCCTCTCTCCCCTACCTGTGAGTCATGTGCAAGATCCCCACCCGGCCGCGGGTTATCGTCCCGCAGGGCAGCCTCCCAGCCTACTACAACAGCAATGGCATGCCCATCTCCTTCGGTGGCAGCTACAACGGCAACGGCCATTCCGGTCACGATGTCGACCTCTCGACCCTCGAGCAGTGGGCCTCCCAGCACAATGGCCCCGCCGGCGATGGCGAGGACGATGGGTCCCAGGGCGCGGGGTTTCCCCACCCCAACTCGGTCATGTCGCAAGGCCCCAGCGCCGAGGATGACCTGCGTCATCTGCATAACCGTGCGCCGCCCTCCCTGCGTGAGATCTCGGCCATGGTTAGCTCCTCTGGCCTGAACGCCACCGAGGACTTCTCCGCCTACCACCATCCCCATCTGCCGCACTCCCATGGGGCCGATCAGCGCCTCGAGTTCGGTGCGTCTGCGCTTGCTGTTGCTCTTTTTCTATCCCTCCCCCTTCCTCTCTTTCTCGCCCCCGCTCTCTCTCCCTCTCCCCTCTTCTCGCTCTCTCTCTCTCCCCCCTCTTCTCTCTCTCTCTCTCCCCCCTCTCCTCTCTCTCTCTCTATCTCCCCTCTCTTCTCTCTCTCTCTCTCCCCTCTCTTCTCTCTCTCTCTCTATCTCCCCTCTCTTCTCTCTCTCTCTCTCTCTCCTTCTCGGTGTTCTTGCCCTTTTCCTTCGCCTCTCACACGTGCTCTCCCAACACCTTGTCTGTACGTCGTCCCTCTCCTGCCCGCCCCCCTCTGGCCGGACAACGACAGTCCCCTACATGGACGCCGAGCATGCTCCTGTCAATGCCCTCAGCAGCAGTGACAGCTCGAGCAACCTCTATTTCGCCGGTCCCAGCGCCCCGATCAATGCCGCCGGGCCCTTCGCCTCTGACGGGAACGCGGTCTACGCCGGCACCACCGCCCCTGGGTCCTCCTCTTCCAGCGCCGCCGCCGCCGCCGCCGAGGCGACGGCCCACATGGCTTCTTTTGCTCCGGCCAATGCCCGGCCATACCCCTCGATGCTGAGCGCCAACGGCGCCCACTTTGCCGAAGCCCCGGCCCCTGCCCCGGGCCTCGGCCCGGTCACGGCGACGTATGCGCAGTTCCGCCACCCGGCCTCCCAGGCCCCGGGCGGGTCCTCCTCTTCCGGCAATTCGTCCCCCTCTTCGGTGTCTCCGATTTCCTCGCCTTCCAACCTTGCCGCGGCCTTCGATTCCGCCGGTACCCCGGTCGGGCCGCTGGTGTCCTCCACCGGTTCGGCGATCGGGTCGTCCTCCCCGCATGGCGGGGCCAACTTCGTGGACGAGGGCCGCTTCCAGCAGATGCTCTCCCTCGGGCCGGAGTCCTCCAATGCCGGGGTCTTTGCCCATGGCGGGTCTTCTTCCGGGGCTTCCTCATCTTCGGCCACCCCGGTGGCCTCCTCCTCGCAGCAGTCCCCCCCGGGTCCGGGCATGCACCGGTCCGGCATCGACACCCCCCTGCACCATGCCACCTCCACTGGCCACATCAAGCAGGAGTATGGCCCCGGCCCGGTTGTTGCCGGCCAGGCGCAGCAGTCGCACCTGCTGGCCACCACCGGGGAGACTGTCGCCCCCGGCACTTCTTCGGCTGACAACTTCAAGGGCTTCTACCTGGAGCAGCCGCAGTCGCAGCAGCCGCAGGATCACTCGGCACACCGGCGCTCGAGCACCGATGGGATGGTCCTCCCCTCGGAGGACTTCTCCTCCGGGCCCTTTGCCAAGACCCCGCGTGCCAAGTCCCCTGGGGCCACTGGCAGTGCCTCGCGCCGGGGGTCCGTCACGGCGGCCAAGATGACCACTCGCATGCCGGGCCGCTATCACCCGGTGCCGGTTGGCCCGACGGTCGCCGCGGCCGATGTCCTTTTCTCCTCGGCCGCCACCCTGGCCAAGCCCTTCGGTGCCCCGGCCGGCGGCATGCTGCTGCCGGCGGTCAACCCGGCTGCTGGTGTCTTCCCCCCGATGGACATGACCCAGATGATGGCGGCCGGGCCTGGGGCTGCTGCGGCTGTCGCGGCGGCGGCTGCTGCTGCTGCTGCTGCTGCTGCTGCCACCACCACCGGTGCCGGCCCCACCGCCGGTGCCGCCGCCGCCGCCGCCGCCGCCACCACCACCACTACCATTCCTTTCAACAGTCTCAACTCTTCGGGGTTCATTCGCGCGGTGCCGGCGGCGGCGCTCTTCCCCCCGGCGGCGGCGGCCACTCTGCTGCCGATCCTGCGCGGCCCGTTGGTTGATCATCAGACGGACTCCCTGGCTGACCTGTCCCCGGGACATGCCCAAGCCACGGCCAAGGCGCGAGTCCTGGCGTCGGCCACGGCCGAGGCTACGGCCTCTGCCGCGGCCAAGGTCGCGGCCAAGGTGGCCCTCGAGACGGGCGGGCGGGCTCGCGCTCGCGCCAGCACTGCCACCCGGTCGCGGTCCGCCTCGCCGGCCGTCGACGGTGGCAAGTCCACTTCCAGCAAGTCCCCCTCGCCGGCGGGCAGCAACACAGACAAGGCCACCGACGAGGGGTCTTCCTCTTCTTCCTCTTCGTCTCCCGGCCCCTCGGGAGCCGGGGCCAAGTCCGCCAACAGCGCCACCGGCAGCGGCGGGGCCTCGCAAAAGCGCCCCGCCGCCGGGCAGGACTCCAGCTCGGATGCCAAGCGCGCGCGCAATCGCCTGGCCGCCGAGAAGTACCGCCACAAGGGCCGGCACCTGGTCACCCATCTGACCGACCGTTGTGCATCGCTCATTTGCGACAAGGACAACCTCATGAAGAAGGTCGACGCCCTGGAGGCCGACAATCAGCACCTGCGCAACATCATCACCTCGCTGATGGGCTTCTCGACCGGGGCCGGGTCCGCCGGGCAGTCCATCCCGGTGGTGATGCTCCCGCCGCAGGGCAGCTTCGTGGACCCGACCACCGGTGGTGGTCCGGGCCCGGCGACGGTGGTTGTTCCCCAGCCCGGCTCTGCGGCGGCCACCGTGGCGGCCCTGCAGCAGCAGTTTGTTTCTGCCCCGGTGGTCACTGGCCCCGGTGGTGCTTTCTCACACGCGGAGGTTGGCCCGGTGGCCGGCCTGCCTGGCGTCCATAACGCCGGTGCCTACTACGCCGCTCCCGGGGGCGGGATCCCGCAGCCGCAGTCGCAGCCGCAGCCGCAGCAGCAGCTGGACTATGCGGCCATGATGCCGCGTCACCATCACCACCACCTCCCGGAGGTGGCTACCGATGGGGCTCTCCTCGCTGCCTCCTCGTCCCCGCGCTTCATGTACTACAAGTAGGGGCATGTGTGCGCGTGTGTGTCTTCGTCGAGGGCTGGTTCTTCTCGTCTCTCTCTTCTTCCTCTCGCTCTCCTCGCCCACCTTCCTTCTTTTCTTCTCCTCCCTCCCCCTGTGCCTCTCTCTTTCTCTCTCTCTCTCTCTCTCTCTCTCTCTCTCTCTCCCACATGCACACGTTCAAAACAATATACACAGTATTTCCATTGGCCGTGTTTGTTCTCCCGCGGCGCTGCAGAGGAGCGTTGGCAGCCGCGGCGGGAAGTGAGATCGCCCAGGCGGGGCGCTGCATATTTTGGGGCCACAGGAGGGGGGGGGGACCTTTCCGTGGGCGATCTCCCGGATCGGGGGCCCTGCGCTCTTGAAAGAGACCTCTCTCTCCTGCCTGCGTGCCCCTCCCTCATCCTGCCTCTCTCTCTCTCTCTCTCTCTCTCTCTCTCTCTGCCTCTCCTTCTCCCACCTTGGACCTGATCATGGGCGTCTCTCGTCCGGCCGTGCGTTTGGCGCTGGCGCTGATGGCGCTGCTTGGGCTGGCCCTGCTGGCGACCCAGGCGGTCCCCGTTCGGCCGGTGGCCACGATGGCCCCCTCTTCGGTGCCTGTACAGCTAGATGACATTCAGCTCCGGATGGCCACTCACCAGGCACACCGCCATGCATTGGTCTTTTTCTACACCGAGTGGTGCGACGATTGCCGGGATCTGGAGGATGTACGCACTGCGCGCCATGTGGAGCCGAGTCGGCTTCTTTTGTCCTCTTTCTGTCTTTCCGGCCCTTCTAGTCGCCGGTCAAGCTGACACCACAACTCGTCCGACCCAGCACTTTAACGACGCGGCCGTCGGTCTGTCGGACTTTGCCGAGTCGATCCTTGTGGGCCGACTGGACGGCGAATACTTCCCCTCGATCGCTCGCAAGTACTCCCCCGAAGGGTTCCCCTCACTGGCGCTCATCCCCCGGGAAGACCCTACGGCTGTGGCTTTGTGCGTTTGTCTTCCTCGATCCCCTTCCTCCGGCAGTGCATCCTCCCTGGGCTCCCTCCCTCTCCTCCGTCCCCGCTGATTGTGTCACATGCGAGTCTCCAAAGTGTGTGTGTGTGTATGTGTGTGTGTGTGTTGACCCTGTGAATATGGACCCTTGCCGTGTCCCTGATCTGATGGCCTTCATGTCCGGTAGTTATGAGGGCCCGAATGATGTGCACGCCATTTTGGACTTCGTGCGCCAGCACACCGGGCTGAACGCCCTGCCGCCGTTGCCCCGGCCGCGCTTCCTGCAACCTCTGACCGGTTACCAAATGCTGGAGCATGCGGCCCGCGGCGAGCAGCATGTCGTGGCTCTGCTCTATGCCCCTTGGTGCTACCACTCCACGCGTATGTTGAGTGTGATGGAGCGTGTGGCGGCTCTCTTTGCCACCGAGCCCACTGTCCTGCTGATTCGCGTGGATCTGGATGAGAGCCCTTACCTGCGCGAGGAAATCGGCACGGTGGCGCCCCCGTCGTTGGTGCTCTTCCCTCGAGGGGCACCGGCCGATGCGCTGCCGCTTGAGTTCGGCGCGTCGCGTGACCTGGAGAACATTGTGGACTTCATCAACCGGCAAACCGGCACCCAGCGTCACCATTATGGCGGATTCTTGCCGGAGGTTGGCCGGCTGCCAGAGCTCGACCGGTTGGCGGCCGACTTTGCCATGGCCCAGTGCCCTGGCGCCAGTGTCACCGCCGGCGCCCGGGCCGCCTCCGACATTCTCCGCCAAACAGCCCAACACATGGCTGATGGGCAGTTTACCTCGGCTGAGGTTGCCCCCTACCTGGCCGTCATGCAGGGGGCCCTGCACGAGCCGGGCTTCATCGGCCGAGAGCTCCGGCGCCTGGAGCGCCTGGTCCATTCGCGGTCAATCACCCAGGAGCAAGCCGATCGAATGCACCTCCGGGCTAATGTTCTCCGGGCCTTTGTGCACGATTGCGGGCAGAGGCCCGAGCCGGAGCCCGTCGCTGATGGCTGGGCCGCCGTCCGGTCTCACGATGAAGACCTACCTTGAACAGAGCCCTCCCCGTGCTTAGCCTTGCCCTTTGGAATAGATGACAACTCTCTTCCTTCGGCTCTCTTTTCCACGTTGGTCTTTCTGGTCTCTCTCTCTCTCTCTCTCCTTCTTTCTTTGCCCCACCATTCCCTCCTCTGGGCGTCCCTGGACACACACACACACACACACACACACACACACACACACACACAAAGACACAGAGAAAAAAGACACAGAGCCACAAGCACACAAGCACACACATGCATACAAGTATACTTACGCAAATGCTGTCGTTGTTGTTTGGATCGGCGCTTTCCGCTGGGAATGCCCTCGTTCGGGCAGCGCCGGATCAATCTATGTGGGCTACAAGACGGGCCCCTCAGAAGGGGTTAAAGGCCTGGCAGAAGCGGATGCACCAGAAGGGAATCGGCAATTCCAGGATGAAGGGATACACCGAGGTCCCGGGTCCCGACAGGGGATATGCCTTGCCCATTGGGGGGAGAGTAAGGGCAGGCTTGGCCAAAGTCCGAGCGACGACGATGGCAGCGTCGGGGCCAACCACTGGCGGGATGGAGGACACCAAAGCGGCGGTCGACATGTCCGAGTGGAAGCCGGAATCCTCAGCCACGCCAAGGGGGCTGCCCTCGACATTGGACATCGGGCCGCGGGATGTGGACGAGCGCGGGTGCCCCGCCAGCCGGTCGGTCTCGACCAATGGGAAACCCGGCGATTGGGCCAGGGAAATCCGCGAACGGCCATCGGCCGTGTCAAGGCCAGGATGGCCAGCCTCCTCACCGGAGCCCAGCAAGTCGACGACCCCCAGAGTGGGGGAGGATTCATCGGTGGCGCTGACCGACGCCGGGGATCCCGTTCGGGCCAGGATGTGCGCCTCGGACTCCGGGAGAGACATCAAAAAGTCGGAGTCACTGCCGGCCGTGGAAGACACCAGCTCAAAGGCGTCGTCGATGTCCGAGCTGCCGGGCTCGAGTGAGTCCTCTGCACGCTCCGAGACCGGCACCAAGAGGGCGTTCTTTGGAGCACGGCGGCCGTCCGGCCGCCGGATCGCCCGACTGCGTGTCTCCTGTCCGAGGTCGAACACCCAGTCCTCCAAGTGATCGGTGGCCAGGTTGATCGGATGCCTTGACAGGGGTCCAGGCTCGGTGGCCACGCTGCCGAGGTCCAGGCTCGATGGCGCCAGCGATGGCTGCACCGACTCGTCTGACAGGAGAATGGTCGACTCCGACCGAGTGAGGCAGATCGTGCACGGCTCGGCCGGCGGCACGGCACTTGTTTCATACAAGAACTGGACCATGTGCTTGACCGGGCGCCTGTAAAGGGGGAAGGCGGGTTCCAAGCGCCGGTATGTGTTAGGACATCTTCCCATGGTGACGTTGTTCGTGGGCCGTCGGGAGCAAGAGGAAAATGCGAGCAGGGGGCAGGGGACCCGGCAGGAGAGACGTACTGGTCAGGCGCGCAGGATTGCGGATGGGAAGTCGTCTCGATCAGCGGGTCGGTGTGCGTTTGGCCGTCATAGAGCTGGAGCCGGGCGCGGAAACTGGGTCCAAGTGTGGCAGTAGCGGGAGGGAAGGGGATGATGTAAGAACATTTCTCCGAGGGGAGCCGGCGCGATGGGACAGCCCTCTTGGCCGAGTGGCATGAGAGGGACGGGGGGGGGGGCGGGGCGTGG
>NW_009242975.1:2060093-2063168 GCF_000388065.1 Fonticula alba
GGGGTACGGAAGTCGAGGCGTAGGGAGGGACGTACCCGGCGGACACCATGGCCGCGTGCATGTCCAGCGAGGAGAAAAAGGGCACCGCCGAGTCGTTGGTCCCATGTTGGATGAGAATGGCCGGGAGCGAATGGCCGAGGGATCGGACAGGACGCGGGGAGGGGGGGCCCTCGCCGCAAGGACACCCTCGAGAGGCTGCCAGGCGGACCACTCGGATGGCTGCCCGGCAGAAGACTGGCATTCGTAGCAGGCGGGATGGCGAGTAGATGGCCAGCAGGTTCAATGACGAGTCCGGGATGAAGGACTTCAGTGGTCCGTGGGGCTCCAGCGCCGGGGTTGAGCCTTTGGCCGGGGCGGCAGGGATGGGAGCATCGCCCGGGAATCCGGCATAAGGGGACTGGTCTCCCAGGACACGGTTCAACAGGGCACGGAAGGATGTGGCTGCGGCGGTCGCGGTCTCGTCGGTGGAGGAGAAGTCTCCAGGCCAGGCGGACATGATCATCCGGAGGATCGGCCGGTAGAGGCCATGCGCGTGGAACTCCGGCGCCACGGCAATCAAATCGAACGGGCCACTGACGAGAATGGTCGAGCGGATGTTGGCCACCGACCAGGAGTGCTGAGAGTACCAAGAGGGAGAGAGAGAGAGAGAGGAGGGGGAGGGGCCCCGAGGCAAAGGTCAGTCTTGGCACAGGCTCTGCAGGCCCGAGAACGGCGGCCGAAAGAGGGAGGAGGGCGGAGAGAGGCCGGGGAAGGGAACGCACCGCCCCCACGGTGGCAATCAGCGGCCCCAGGTAGGTGAGGCTGAGCAGCTCGAAGGAACTCAGCTTGTCACCCTCGCGCGGCCGAAGCGACCGGCGCAAGTCCAGCAGCCCGACGGCCGTCGAGGGCGAGGCGGTCAGCAGGGAGTCCATCGAGGCAAGTAGGCCGGCCGCGGTGTCGGCCGCTGACACCTCGGGACTGGAAGAGATGGACCCGGGCCCGGGGATGGATGCCCGACGAGCGCCGGGGGCCCGAGAGGCGGGCGTCGAGGGGGAGGCTGTGCTGGCCCCCGAGGAGGTCTTGGCCGCGGTGGCCTGCTCGGCGAACTCATCCAGGGCACCACCCTCGGCCAGGATCTTGGCTACGAGCATCATGGCGGTGATGTGTGCCCCGGCCGACTGGCCTGCCAGCGTGATGCGGCTGGCGTCGCCACCGAAGCGGTGAATGTGCCGGCAGGTCCAGCCCACCGCCCGGCTGACATCGGCCACCATGGCCGAGACGGAGGAGGCCTGCGGGAAGTTCCGGTAATCCGGCAGAACGCACACCACCCCGTGCGAGGCAAGCACACTGGCCAGGAAGGCGCCCCAGGCCTTGTAGCCAATGAGCCAGACGCCACCGGTGGCGAAGATAAACTGCCAGAAAGAAAGCGGAATCGGGGGAGATGGAGGGAAGTGATGTAAGTACATATGCATGTACATGTGCATGGGTGTGTATGTGTGCGAGGGAGTGGGGGGGAGGGGGGGGGGTGGGCGGGGGGAGGGGCGCGTGCATGCACGCGTATCCCCGTGTCCCCAGCTGACATGCTTATCGGGCGATGTGGTGGGAAACGGGCGCAGGGGGATACAAAGGCTAATCGCACCACTGGACGCAAAGCCGAGGGGCCGGCCACACTATCGGACTTCGCACGGCCACACTCGCAAGCGGATCCGAGGCAGGAATAGTAGGATTGGGGGACATGCGCGGCGGCGGCGGTGGCATCGGCATGTGCGGCTGCGGGGCAGCCATCCGTTTCGGAGCAAGCATCCGTCTCATCGCCAGGCTTGGTACAGCAGAAGTGCTCCAGCTCCCGGGGCACGTAGATGTCCAAGGCATTTCGAGCCTGGTCGCCATAGACCACATTCCGTCGGATGGCCCGACGAGGTGCCGTCAGGTACAGGTAGAATACAGGCAGGAAGGCCGGGAAAAGCAGCAGCACGAAGACCAGCATGTGCAAGAGGCGGAAAATCCACTGCACGCCATGCCACATGAAGATGGTGATCAGTTGCAGGGCCAGGAAGGGGATTGGCGTCAGGGGGTGTGTCCGGCGCCTGATTGTCGGACGGTCAGTGCTCGCCATCAACCGTGAGGAGGACCGCATTGCCCAGCCACTGGCCGATGTGCCTGTGCGAAGGGCCAGGGATCCATTTGGCCCATGAGTGGCGGAAAAGGAAGGCAGGAAGATAGAGACAGATGGAGAGGAGGAGGAGGAGGAGAGAGAGAGAGAGACATACCACCGATCGCGCTCCTCAACCACCACCTGCACACCATGGGCAGGGGGCTCTTCAGATGAGCGCTCGCCCGTGGCGGAGCCCGCACTAGGCCTGGCGGACAGTGGAGTCCCCGGGACCCGGGCCGAAGAGGGGAGACTGATCGAGCGTGGCCCAAGAGATCGACGCATCGGCCGCAAGTGCGAGGCCTCACTCGGATGCACCGGCCCCGGCGAGAGGGGCCCCCGAGTTGAGGGGATGGTTACCGAAAGGCTCGGCCGCTCGTCGCCCGGGCGATCGCCTGGCGGAGCGAAAGCCATCGCGGCGTCCAGTGCGCGAGGCGGCCCGTAGCGGGGGATGTAGGCAAGGGGAGAGGGAAGGGTGGCGTTGGGGGGGGGGGGGGGGGGGGGGGGGGGGGGGGGGGGGTGTTCCTTCACGGGCTGGCAATGAGGCAGCGAGTCGAGGGGGGAAGAGATGAAGAGCCACGTGCACTCGCACACGCCAGGCCAGGGAGAAGGGGGGTAAAGGTGCGAGGGAGGGGGAGGGGGGGGGAGATGTGCGATACAGGCTCAAAAGTAAGAGACCGCTGGGGGGCGGCCGAAAAAAAAACACCTCACGATCTTGGCCCGAGACGATCAACAGGAGACCCATCTCAGAACCACGCCATGTCCCGCCGGCCCTCTCCGTTGGGGCCCGATCGGAACGGACGTCTTTCTCTTGATTCCCATCCAGGGCTCGGGGCCGGTTCCCTTCGACCAACTGGGGGGACAGATCTGCGCCGGGGCAAACAGAGAAGGACCGCCCACCAAAAGGGTAAGCTGCAGGAGGGGAGCACTCCGCCCGGGGGGGG
>NW_009242975.1:2063259-2070365 GCF_000388065.1 Fonticula alba
CCCGGCCGCTGACCCCGTTGTCCATGCTCTCCCCCCCCCCCCCCCCCCCCGCTCCCCGCCCAACAAACACACCAACACCCCCCGGGCCCCCATCCTCCCGCGCACCCCCCCCCCCCCCCGGCTCCTCCTCCTCAAGCCTGAAGTCTGGCATCAACCGGGCGACCCTGGCACTGGAGTTCAGTCGCCTGCCCCCCCCCCCCCCCCCCCGCTCCCCGCCCCCCGGGGAGGCGTCGTCCCCGCAGAGGCTCATTTTCACGCTGCCGGGCTGTTTTTCTCCTCGCAGCGCGGGTTCGGCTCAGACTGGCGTGGCGCCAGAGGCAACGGCGGCAGGACCCCGGGGCGCCCCTGTTTTCGTGGGAGGGGCCGTCGGAACACCGAGCACGATGCGTGGCGGTCCTGTGTCGTGCTGGCGTCGCCGCCCTGGAGACATCGGAAAAGGGGAGACCGCGGCGCCGGTCGAGTCGGAGCCGCTGCATCCAATCCGGCGCCTTGCCACGGGGCGATGTTCTGTGGGACGCTGGCATTTCTCCGCACCTCCGCGCGGCACTCGCGGACAAGGACCCACACATCTCGCTGTTCTTGGTCGCTCAACCTCCCCCTCCCCCCCAGAGGCACTCAGTCCTCCATGTTTCGTCGCGCCCCGGGGCCGGAGAAGCGAAGGAGAATGGCGTGCGTCGTGTGGTTCGGACCCAAGTCTGGCACCCCCCCCCCCCGGGCGGGGAACAAAAGAACTCGCGGCAGATGGGGAGGTCACGTGTTTATGTCACTGGGTGCGTGCTGCTCTCCGAGAGCGGAGATACTTGGCGAGCAGACCAATGAGCGAGGCAACAATCGGCACGGCGGCCGGGGCAAAGAGAGGCACGTAGACCGTGGCCGCGGCAGCCGGCGTGGCGAAGTGCGCCGCCGGGCTGGGAGACAGGGTGTCTGGATCGCGCGAGGCCAGGCCAGTAGTGCGGGCCGCCGCGCGCAGATGTCCCAGTGCCTGGAGAAGGAGGTCCAGCCCGGCGGGGTCCTCCGCCCCAGGGGGAGGCATCACCGCCGAGCCCGGGCCACCAGCGAGGCGGTCGCGTGCCGCGCGGACATCGGATCGGGCCAGCTCCACCAAGCGCGTGGCTCCGGGGGAGATGGGCCCCGTGGAAAGGTACTCGGCCAGGGCGGCAGCCGCGCGCGACCGGCTGGCAACCGCCTCGGTGGCCAGGAGCAGCTGCCGCACAGCCAGGGCCTCTCGCTCGAAGGCGCGCCCCTGAGGGGAGTCGGGGATGCCCGCCGAGGGGGCGAAGCCTGCCGGGGGGGCCAGGCCCAAAAGTGTCCGACCGGCCGGGGCAAAGACCTCTCCCGCCACTCGGCGGAGAGTGGCGTCCACCCAGTCTTGGTACTCGGGCCCAGCTTGGGGATCGGCCCCGGCCGGCGGGGGGTTGATCACAACCAGGACGCCCCATTGTGGGACAAAAAGGATATTGTCACGGGCCGTGGCCGAGTCGCTCGGCTGGAAGCCCAGCGGCTGGAAGCGCGGCGGCGGGATGAGTGCGACGAAGTGCAGAGTGCGTGGGCAATCCAGAGCATCATCTGGTGTGTGTGTGTGTGTGTGAGTGAGTGAGAGAGAGAGAGAGACAGAGTGTGTGTGTGTGTGAGGGAGAGAGAGAGACAGAGTGTGTGTGTGTGTGTGTGAGGGAGAGAGAGACAGAGTGTGTGTGTGAGAGAGAGAGAGAGTGAGTGAACACGCCAAGCACGGGGACGAGAGACGCGCAGGGGAGAAGGGCTGTTTGGGAGGGCAGTCGTCCAATGGCGATGCTCTTACGCACTGAGACCCCATTCGCCAATGTTGACAAAGGCCGCCAAATCGGCGGCGTTGATGGTCCAAGGCTGGCCAGCGGCCGTAGGAGCGGCGGGGCGCACAGCCAACGGCGCATGGAACCGGTAGTTGACCGAGCTTGACAGAGTGGCCAAGCCGCGGGCCATACCGACCAGGTCATCAACAAAAGCTGACCAAAGCGAAATGTCAGCACAATCGACCACAAAGAAATGGGCCCATTCCAGGGGAAACGGGGGGGGGGATGAAGGTGCTCCAGAAGCGCAACGAGCAGGGTACATACCGTGGGCGGCATCCATGGACGAGGCCTCCGGCCGCACGGGGAGGCCCAGCAGGCTGATCGAGACATGGACTCGAGCTGGGGACCCGTCACCGGGCTGCGGAGCCGGAGCCACTGAATCCGCAAGGATGAGATCGATGGCATCGCCGGAGGCGGCCGGGCCGGCGATCGGCGGTGCCGCCTGATTGAAGATGCTCAACAGAGTCTGCTCGATCGGGTGGTCTAATCGCCGGGAGGTGTCACTATCAGCGAATGGCAGGCCGGAACAGGAAGAGGGGGAGAGGGCGGGAGCTGGGAGCAGGAATGCCGTACCCAGGCTGGCGCCAGGCGGGTGGTGAAGGACGAAGTGCCGCGTATCTTCGAGCGTCACACGCCACTGCCCAGCGGCTAGGTGGGGGTCCTGCTGGCTGGCGATTTCCCACAACGTCGGGGTGGTAAAGCGCTCTGGGTATTTTCCATTACCGCAGGGCCGGCGAACAAAGGGCGCGATGGGCCACCCGATGGTCAGGGTCACCAAATATTGTCGTGCATGATCGAGCGAAAGGGAGAGAGAGGGGGGAAAAGAGAAGGCTAGCTGACGGGCGGGACGCACCCATGGCCAGGGCAGGGCGCTCGGCGTAGCAGCGCAGGCGGAGCCAGGCCCGGCGCTCAGGGGGGATACGCTGGTTAAAGCGCGTGACGGCGTTCTCACAGGCGGACACTGGCGCCCGAACCACCAGGGTGACTAGCTTCAGGTCGGCTTGCAGGGCAGTGGCCTCCTCGGCCAATCCCATGGCCGAGGGGATGAACTGCGCATCGCGCGACACGGTCATCGTCACCCAGTAGGCTGGGACCAGAGTCAATACTGAGAAGAGGATGAAAGCCAGCAGGGCGCCCCAGCGCCGGGGGCGTGTCTTGTCGGAGAAGGCTTCGCTCAAATCGGCATCCGGAGAAGAGGCGCCAGCGGCGACCGGGGCCCTGTCGGCCATGGCGAGGGTGCAAACAAAAGGGGGGGATCGGAGAGGAGGAGGAGGAGGAGGAGGGGGAGGAGGAGAGCCGGAGCGGCAGGAGGAAGGAGGGGGGGGGACGAGTTGGCCAGTCAAGCCATCCTCCTGGCTGCCGGTCCTTGAAAGGCGGCTGTTCGATCTCGACCGTGGCTGTTTCACCAGCTCCAGTTGACGGGCGACTAGACCTCCTCCCCGTCCCTCCCCCTCCCAACGCACAAGAAAAGCCGAGCAAGAACACCGGCGCACAAGCCACAGAGTACCGGGGGGGGGGAGGGGGAGGGGCATGCAGGCCGGTGGGCTAACCGATGGGGCTAGCGGGCGCCAGAGAACTAGTCGCGGGTCATGTGATCGTTCTTTTAGGTGATCGACTCGATCGGACGGACGGATCGCGGATCTGACAAGAGGAGGATAGCATGCGTGCGGCGTGCGAGCGTACATGTGTGTGTATTATTATTTGCGCGTGCGGCACACAAAAATCTAGGTGTGTCTTTTCGAGACACGTAGAAGGACAAGGACAGCCCCTGGCATGCGGGATAAGGGGAAAGCAGCAGCAACAACAGCAACAACATGAGAATGCTGCATATGCAGGGCCAAGGTCACTGGAAGATCAGCCTGTTGGAGGCCAGACCGCGGTCGGTGCTCAGAGAGAAGAGGATATTCTTGTGGGGGTGGAAGGCCACACGGACGACCGGGCGCTTGTGTGAAGCACTGAAGGCGACCCCGGCGCGGAAGGAGTCGGAGGAAGGATCCTCCGAGGGGATGGTCATGCTGGAGTGGGCCCCGGGGGAAACGCCGATCGTGCCGCGTGGGTTGCGCACATCCCACAGACGAATCAGCGCGCTGGATGTGCCACAGGCCACCAAATTCCCATCGGGGCTGATGGCGGGGCATATGTACATGGATAGGTTTTCTCCCTCGCCGTCGCGCCAGCTGAAGACGAGCTCTCCCTCGGGGGTGCTGTAAGAATGGGCATCACTCGGGAGCCGAGGCGCAACACGCTGGTCGATGAAGCGGAGCTGATTGGACGAGGCGGACATGCTGGGGGCGGGAGAAAAGAGAGAGAGAGAGAGAGAGAGGTCAGAAAGGGGCGGGCGAACCAATACCGGGCCGGAGATGGGTGCATACCACGCGAGCAGAATGTGGCGGTTGGTGGGGTAGGCGACGAGATTGCCGACACGCTGGCCGAGGCTCCATTCGGCCACCAGCCCATCGCCAAAGCGCCCGGTCTCGGTGCTGGAGGAGGTGGAGCGCTCAACATCGAAGGCGAATATCCGCCCGTCGGAGCCGCCGGAAAAGGCGGTCGCCCCGTCGGCCGCCAGGGCCAGGCCACGGATGCTGGACGTGTGCGACCGGTACAGGCGCAAAGGCATGGACTCCAGGGTGTCCCGGTCGCCGGCGGACAGGGAAGACCGGTGGCCAATGGCATCGCGCCGGACGCGCACCGCATGCTGCCGGGCAACGCCAAGCCGGGGAGAGGCACGGTCAGGATATGCAAGCGCGCAGGCGGGAATGGGCACCCTCTTGGAGAGGATGCGGGGGGCAATTCGGAGACAGGGGGCAGCAGGGGGAAACGCACAAGCTGGTGCGCGTCGGATGCGGCCAGGAAGTTAACATGTGAGTCGGAGGAGGGTAGAGCACACACACGAACGGCTCGCTCAACCGGGCCGCCCGCTCGCGAAAGCACCCCGTTGAGGGTGATAAAGCGCGGGGGCTCGGTCGACTCCGAGCCCCCCGAGCCGACAAACTGCACGGTTCGACGTTTTTTGGGCGCCGAGGGGGATGTCTCCTTGCTTTGGGTGGAGCCCTTGCGATCGAGCTGCATTTTGGCCACCAGTTCGGGAGAGGGCAAGGAGGGGGGGGGAGGGGGGTAAATATGGACGAAGGCATGTCCGGAAGGGGGGCCTGAAGGGTAGTGTCCTCTCCCCCGGGAGTGGGGGGGAAAGAGAGAAGAGGAGGAAACGCACCAATTGCGTGGCCGGGCAGATGGCCAGCGATGCGAGGCGGGTGTTGACCGCGCTGGCGCTGGCAGCCCCTCCGGGCAGCGGTTTCTTGGGAGTGCTCTCATCGCGGCCGACCTCGAGCGCACATGCCAGTGTGTGGCCGCCATCGATCCAGGCGGCGGATTCGATCCACCGAGCCCCGTCCGATCCGCTGGTCATGTCGGCTCCGACGGTCGAGGCGCTGAAGACCGACCGGAGCCGGGTGCCGGAGACACTGCGAAAGGCCAGGCGGCCGTCGAGATCGGTGATGGCGATGTACTTCATGGAGGCCGACCGGGGATCGGCATTGATCGGGGCGACCAGCAGCTCGCGCGGCTTGCGGAAGGTGGCGTTGGGCAGGAAATTGGTACTGGCGGCGATGGCAGCCAGGCGCCCGGGGCGAAGGGAGGCGGGAAGAGGCGGGGGTGAGTGTTTGTTGGAGTGGGGGATTGCCTGTTGTTGTTTTGTTTGGGTTTGTTTTTCTTGCGCCTCCGGCAGCGACTTTCCAGGGGGGGGGGAACAGGAAAAGGAGCAAGGTACCTGATGCGTCGGAGGATCATTGGAGAACTGGCATCATCCGGTGTTGGAGGGAAGGCATCCAGCTGGGGGGCAACATGGACCAAGGCTTGCTCGTCCACCGGGGCAGGGCCGCCTTCCGGGGCAGGGTCGACATGCAGATCGTGGGGCGCCATGTTGGCCGGGAACCGAGGCAAGAGCTCCTGCGAGGAGGCAAGCTGACGGAGGAGGTCAGCGGGGTTGGACCCACCGTCGGCCGGGGCGTTGGCTGGCATGGCAGGCGAGGCAGGCCGGCCGGTGCCAGCGCCGATGGTGGCCCGCTGGCGGGCCAGCAGATCCGACAGCGAGCGCGGCTCGGCGGCCATCAGCTCCTTCAGCAGGTCCTCGGTCAGACGGGTCAAGCAGACGAGCGAGTGGAGGGGATCCGCGGTGGGGAAGTCATGCGAGCCGAAGTCCGGGCTGGCTACGGCGGCATCGGCACCGGCGGTGAAGGCCGACGTGCGAGCCAATTGGCCGATGTGCCGGCTGAACATGGGCGCGATGGCGCACACGCGCTGCCATGATGCCGCCGGCAGGACAATCAGATGTGGCGCGAGGGCCTGTAGCCCGGGGTCCAGGGCGGCCCCGGTCGTGGAGGTGGCATTCGGCGAGCCATCGGGCACGCCGGAGCCCCGGTCGGGCGAGGGGGACCAAGATCCGATCAGGGACTTGAGTGACTGGACGGCCGGGGGGGTGGCCGCGGCTGGCGAGGAGGCGAGGACGGTGGCCATCGGCTCGATGGGGGGGACCCTGCTGTGGGTGGCGTGGAAGTCCGCCATCGGGAGCATCTCGGCGAGGGAGCTGGTGGCCATGCCGGCGACAGTGGCCATGGTGGGGGGAGGGGGCAAGGGCTGGGAGGAGAGGGCTTTGGTGGCTGCCGGCGGCGGGGGATGGGCTCCGGCGGCGGCTTCCGATTGGGAGGTCGAGGGTCCGAGAGCCAGCGCCAGGGGATTGGGACTGGGGTCGGACGGGCGAGGGCGCTTCCGCGCGTCAATAATGGTGGGGACGAGGGCATCAATGGATGGGCTCCGGGGCAGAGGCCGGGCCGGAGGGGTGGCCAGGGCGGCTGCCGGGGAGGAGGCACGCTTGTGTCTCGAGGGGGTGGTTGGGATTTGCCCGCCACTCTGGTGGACATCGGTGATGGCCCGGTCGACTGATGGCCTGGAGCCCGGCGAGGCCAGGATGGCATTCGTGGGGGGAGCCGTCATGGAGGGGCTAGCCGTGGTGACCCGCCAACTGGCTGGCAAGGCCTTCGGCAAGGGGCCTGGCGGGCAGATGGTTGTCGCACCGGAGGAGGCCGCCGACCACTCGTCCCGGGTGGGCCGATCAAAAAGAGCATCCAACGGGCTGCGGGGGCCGGCGGGGGTGTCCGCCTCATCCAGGCCCGGCAAACGATTCATGTGTGTGTGTGTGTGTGTGTGTGTGTGTGTGTGTGTGGAAGGGGTGGGGACTGGAGAGGAAGAGAGAGAGAGAGAGAGAGAGAGAGAGAGGGGGGG
>NW_009242975.1:2070399-2074997 GCF_000388065.1 Fonticula alba
GGGGGGGGGGCGGGCCCGAGGGAGGCCACACCGACGTGGATGTGCGTCTGTGCGGTGGGGCGGAGGAGGAGGTCAGCCTCGTAGTGGTCGAAAGGGCGTACGTGTGTGTGCTCTGGCGCGGGCAGCCCCGAGCGAGGCCATGGCCCAGGGGTGCACGCACACCTTTTGGGTGTCTCTTTTGCGGGGGAGCCTTTTCGTCGGCCGTTGCGGTGGCTGGCGTTTCTCTCTCCGCTGGGGCGGGGACCGCGTGGCGGGGATGCGTCGGGGGGGGTGGGCTGACGGAGTCCCTTTACAGCGGGCCCTTGCCCCCGCCGCCGCCCCCGGGGGGGATGGCCGGCCCGGCCGGCACGGCCCGGGCCTGTCTTGGAGGAATGGGGACGCCGGGGCGGGCTATCCTGGGGCTGCTGCGTGAGGGTGGGTGTGGCGCGCGGGCGGGGGCGCGTCTGCTGGGGGGGGGGGGTCCTCGGATGGTCGCGGCCGGAGGGACGAGAGGAGCGGGGTTGCTCCCGGACGGGCTCTGAGCAGGGCCTTGGCGGGGGCGGAGGCCACGATCGCGGGGAGGGGCCGTCCGGGGGCCGGAATAGGGCCCGCAACGGGGGGGGGGGGGGGGGGGGGAAGCAGGTGTCAGCACCTTCCCCGCTCGGAGGGGGCTCGGCCCCAGGTGGACTGCGGTTCCGAGAAAAAGGGAGCCGCTTGTGGGCACCGGAATCCGGCTCCCGGGTTACGGGGGGTGTCTCGTGAAAAAGGCCCCACGTGCGGGGCTTTGGCGTCTTTGTTCTACGCCCTTCTGTCCGACGAGCCCCATGTGCGAAAGGGTGTGTTAGTGTGCTAGTATGTGTGTGTGTGAGAGAGAGAGAGAGGGGGGGGCGAGAGGGAGGGAGAGACAGGGGGTGCCTGCCTGCCTCAGCGAGGAGGGGCAGCCGCCGGCAACCGGCAGGGCGCGAGGGGCGAGAAAGAGGCACACATGTCCGGCCTCGGGTCCTCGTTCGGACGGGGGAAGAAGGAGCGTACGCCCGGGCGCGTGGGCTCCGAACCGAGAGGAGTTGGCATGTAGCGCCGCAGGGGCGATGGGCCGGACGCGGCGGCCGCCAGGGAGATCCATCTGAGTCGCTGGCCGGGGTGTCTCGTGGCGGGCGCACTTTCGGGAAAACCGAGCGAGGCAGAACCGGCGAGCGACGGACAAGGACCCAGTGGCATCGTGTTCTCACGGGGCGGTGGGAGGGCCGGAAGAATGGCGGCAGTTTCACCTGGCAGATGTTCGGACACATAGGAGCTTTGGCCGCCCAGCCGGCGGGGGTGATTCTCGGAGAGGGACGCGGGAGCTCGCGGGCGCGGCGGGTGCGCCCGGCGGTGTGCTTGCCGTTTGGTACTGGCGCGCACATGTGCAAGTGTGTGGCTGTGGCGTGGCGGAACTGGGGGAACTGAAGACCGGCCCGGATGCCGGTCCCCCCCCCCCTCCCCTCCCTCTCCCCGTCGCCAAGACTCGTAGGCCCCCGGATATCGACCCGGGCCCAGGCGCCGTCGCCCGCTCTCGGCCTCTTTCCTCGAGGGCTCGGCTGCCGGAATAGGCCGGGGATCGGCGAGGCGGTGGCCGGGGGAGGGCATGCTCCGGGGACAGGACGTTCGGGTGGTTCTTTCACCGGCGGCGTTCAAGCTGCCACGGGGGGCGCTGCCGCCACAGACGGGCTAGATCCGAGAAATGGCTGCCCCTCCAGGCGCTCAGAAGTTCAATGCGGCAGATGAACATGTCCGGCGGCGAGGCCGGGCGGCCGGGCGGCCTGGGGTGAATGACGAGGGATGCCGGGCCTGGTCGCGCCGGTCCCTTCGCGGCCGGAGAAAAGGGGTCCTTTCAAGGAGGGCCCCCTTCCCCCTCTCGGTGGTCGGGCGCTGGCGCGCAGATGCACACCAGTGGTGATGTGGAAGAAAGGGGGGTGCGGGCGCGGGCGCGGGGTCTCTTGTCCAGGGCCAGCTACTATTTTTTGCGCATCCTCGCCTCGGGCGGGGCCTGCCGCGTCAAGAGGGGAGAAGGGGCGCGGTGGGGTGTGGGTTGGGGGCGGTTAACCGCCGCTGTCCTGGGGTGCCAGCGCCCCGCCGGCGCCGCCCGCCCTCCGGTCACCGCCCTTGGCAAGCGGTCCAAGGGGGCGGCAGGGGGGCGGGGCCGGGAGTCGTTTCAACCGCGACGCCAGCGCATTCCTCTCGAAGAAGTGCCCCGGTCCCGGCGACCGACCAGGACCGGGGCATGAAAACGCGCGGGGGCGCGGGGCCCGCCGGGGGTCGCACTTGTCTTGCAGTGAGATCCGATGCCCCGGAGAGTGTCTCAACGGCGGCGGGAGGGCCAAAGGAATGGGCCGAGACGCGGGCCTGAGCTGCCAAAGGCACCCCCCGACCGTAAGCCAGAAACATGGACCACATTTCGCAGAACTCCCCCCCCCCCTGGCTGAGACTTGGGCGGATGCCGGGGCGGAGCCGGCGGGGGGGGGGGGGTCTTGCCCGTGCGTTTGCCGTCAGCTAGGCCCCCGATGGCAGGGAGGAGCAAGGCAGATGCGCTGATGTTCAAGCACACACACACACACACACACACACACACACACACACACACACACACACGCGCGCGCTATCGTGGCTGCACACCCTTCGGTCGAAGGCTCCACTCCATCAGAGCGCCCCCACCCCTGGTTATGGGGCGGGGGGGCGGGGCGGCGCGGTGGCCGTAGCAGGGGGAAGAGGGCAGGAGGAACACGCCAGACCCGGAGCGGGCAGCCGTCCCTACAGTCAGCCGCCAAGAAGAGATCAGGCCCGGCGCGGGCGCGACGACGACGGGGGCGAGGGGGGCGAGGGGGGCGAGGGGGGCGAGGGACGCCCCTGCAAGGCTATGGCCCCTCGGCTGCCCCCCGCCCGCCCCCCCTCCCCCGCCCCTGTGCCCTCGCACCCGTTTCGGCCCCCCGGTGCCCGAAGGCGCCCCGTGAGCGCCTCGCCATGCAAAGCTTGTGCCATCGGAGCGGCAGGCATTCCTCCAGGCTGGCCGGCCGCCATGCAGGGGTGCGGGGGCACCGCGCAGAGACGCACGGCGCACTTGCATGTGTGGGTATGCCTCATCCTCGGGCTCCGGGCGCCGACCTGCGCGCTGGCAGGTCGGGCGGATGAATCATCGGCTTGCGGTGGGCGGCCTGCAAGCCGCGGGGGGGGGGGGGGACAACAGTGTTGGCAGCCTCGAGGCGGCCGGGATCGGCTGGGACGGGGAGTCGAAGCGTGCGCGCGCACGCGGGTGCCTGTGTCCGTGCATGCGCCCGCCCGCAAAAGTATGCGTTCCACGCATTCATAAGAACTTGCCTCACCACGGCCAAGACCGGGGGAGGGAGCAGGACCGGGCCGATGTGCCCCCTAGAGGAGGCAATAAAAAGCCCCCACCCCTTGCGTGGTTGCCCGTCGGCTCCTGCGTGTCTGTGTGTGTGTGTGTGTGCGTGTGTGTCTGTTACCCGCACCCGGGCGTGCAGGCTCACCTGTCCGCCCGCCGGCCGGGAGGGGGCCGCCTTTGGGCGGGGTATCCCTCGGTGGTTGGCGTGCCCGCGTCTGGTTGGTGCATCCGCGCGCGCGCGCGCGCGCGCGCCCTCGCATGAGCCATCGGCCTTGGCACGCGGGATTCCTGAAACAGGACCGCTGCCGACCTGGGCTCCCCCTGCGCCCGGCTGAGACCGGGCGCCGGTTGGTCGACCGGCGGCGAGGGCCTTTCCGTGAGCGCGCGCGCGCCATGCCTTCTTCGGCGCCGGGTCTGGGGAATTCTCCGGTCCCCACGGCTGGCATCATCTGAGGGTCGGTCGGGGCAAACCCACTCGGGGCGAGAAGGGAAGTATGCAAGCAACTTCCAGCATCGGCCCCACTCCGGCCGTCCGTCTTCGGCGGGGGAGGACTCTTTTGTGGCTGGCGGGTTGCGACGACGGGTGCGCGCGCGTGCTCATGCGCGCCCCGCCGGCCGGCCGGGGCCACACTTCGCGGGCGAGCCCGCATGCATCGACACAATCGTCTGCGAGGGTGCCTGCTGTCGGCTCCGGGGCGGGCCGGGGTGGGGGGGGGGCGGGGGGGCCGCACAGGCTCGCACGCAGCCCATATCACCTGCCAAGAAAAGGAGCCCGAGAGGCGAGGGGGCTCATACATGGGGATATATATGATAATATGCCATAATCAGCCAAATAATGCCGCTGCTTGTGTAAGACGCCTGGGTCGTGGCGTCGCCGGCAACGCCCGGGGCCCATCTGGCCTGCCCCCGGCGCGCGAAAGCACCGAAGGCCCGTGGCCGATGACGAGATACGTGGCGATGCCCGTCGCCGGTGGCACGCCGAAAGGATCCCCACCAGGAGGTAAGGGACCGGAGGCCGGGGGGCCGGGCGAGGGGCCGGGGCTCGGAGGCGTGGGGGGATGGCTCAGCCCGCGCCCGGCCCGCCAGGGGGTGCGCGGCCGGACTGCAGGAGGGGCGCGGGGGGCCGGCGCGGGTGCGCGCGTGCAGGCACCAACGCCCCTGTGTCCCACGGACCTCCGCCTCACGAAGACGGGGGGGCCAGGGGGGGAGACCCTGGCCGGCTACGTGGCCTCGGGGGGGGGGG
>NW_009242975.1:2076157-2079977 GCF_000388065.1 Fonticula alba
GCCGGCGGGCCTTCGCGTGTTTATAGGCCCGACAACGCGCGCGACCACTCTCCCTGGCCCAGGGGTCGCCCGGAGGCGGCGGGCTCTCGCCGAATTGCCCCAATGGCCACGTTGCTTCGCCCGGGGCCCCCGGGCGCCGGCCCCGGTGTGCCCCCTTGGGCGGACGCTCCGCCCGATGCCGCAGGACAATGGTCCCGCCCGCCGCACAGTGCCGGCGAGGCCCCGAGCGCGGAGCAATATACCGCGGGCGAGCAGGTCGCCGGGGGCTCTCCGTGTCCAGGGCAAGGCGGGGCCCGGGGGCCGTGGGGTGGCCACCACGGCGGCGTCCCCCCCGGCCCCCACTCCGGTGCACACGCGTGCCCGCCCGCCCAGGTCGATAAGCTACGCCCGGGCCAGCTGCTGTGGCCGAGGCTCTCCGTGCCCCTTTGTGCTGGTGCTTTGCCTGGTCGCATCGCGGGTGCTTGCCCGCGCGCGGTGGCGATTTGCCAGGATTTGGTAGCCACGCACCGGTGTGTGGTGGACGTATGCGCGCGCGCGCGCATGTGCCCGCGGCGCACGCCTGTCGAGAGAGAAAAAGAGAGAGTGGACCCTGGAGGGGGGCGGGGTGTCGTGGCCACGGGCGGACAACGGGGGCGGAGGGCCTGTTCTAGCGGCCGGCGCTGAAACAGCCTTTCCACCACCATCGCTGACCTCTGTTCCGGGCATGGTCCCCGGCCTCTCGGCCCGGTGCCACCATTGTTGCTTGGCTCATGCTGTCCCTCGGCCCGCCCCCCCCCCCTGCCCCGCGGCCGCGCGGCTGGGCGCATCTCTCCGGGCAACGGGAGAACGGCGTGACGGAGGCCAAGCCCCGGGCATGTGTGTGTGTGTGCGTTCCTCGTCCCCTGCCCGCGCGCCGGCCAACCGGACGCCGGGGGCCCCGCCCGGGGCGCCCGCCCGCGGAGACGCGGCGCCGGTTGGCCGGACCCAGGAGGCCAGGCAGGTACCGCTGGCCGGCGTGCCGCCAGCACCACCGGGAACCGGTCGGCCCCTGTGTGGCAGGGCCTCGCCCGGGAGTGCGGCGAGACTTGCCCAGGGGCCCGGCCGGCGCGAGGGATATTAGGCTGCCAGGTTGGCCCGGGCGTCGCGCCCGGGGCCCCGGCCGGCCCCCCCCCCTCCCCCCCGGGGGGACCTCCAGCCGGGGGACGTCGGGGACAGCCGACGGGATAGACCTCAATAACCGATGGGGCCTGGTGCATGCGCGCGCGCGCGCACGGAAAGAGCGACGCGGCGACGAGGACCGGCCAAGTGAAAGGCCGCCGGGGAAATCCCACACCGCACCCGCGCCACGCCCGCGCGGGGCCTCCCGGGGCGGCTGGCCGGCGAATCCTAGGTTGCTGGGCCGCGGCCGACAGGCTTCCAAGGTGCGCATGCGCCCCGGGGCCCCGGGAATCCGAGTCCCCCGGACGTCCTCCGGCCGGGACGAGGGCGCCAGCCTGGTGGACTCGGCCCTGCCCCGCGTGCAAGGCACACTTCCGCGAAGCGGCTCGCATGGTGCACTTTCTTGTCGCGGGCCCAAGCGGTCATTTGGCCCCCGCCCCCGGTCCCCTGTCCCCGGGCCCGCGCGGCTGTGGCACCTGGGGGCCGGGCGCCTGGCGCCCAGCGCTCCGGCTCGTCAGCTCGGCAATTTCTTCGGCGCCCCGGGGCCCGGCGGCGTGAATGAATCCCAGAAGCTCATTAGTCGGGCGCCGGGGTTCACACTGCCTTGGGTCGCTCTGTGCACTCCCCCCCCCCCTGTCCCCCGCGCCCCCCCCCCCCCCTGGCCGCGCGGCGCTGGTGGCAGCCTTCTTCGCACGGCCGCCCCCAGGGCGCGGCCGCGGCCGCGGCCGGGCTTCCGATGCTCTTCCCGGAAGAGGGGCCTTCGGCCGTCGTCTGGTATTCCTGGCGCGCGGGCATGCGCGCGCGCGCGCGCGTGCGCCGAGCGGACGCCCCAGCGACTTTGGGCGTGCCGGGCCGAGAGGTCTCAGCAAGAGCAGGTCCGCCCCCCCCCCCCCCTATACCCCCCGCCCCCCCTGGTATGCCCCTTCGTCGTCGCGCCCGACCTCGCGGCTGCAGGCGACGCGGCGGGCTGTTGCATTTTTCCTGCACCGCCTCGGGCCCGGAAATTGTCTCTCCCGTCCTCGGAAGTATTAATCGTGGTCTGTTTTTCCAGCGAAGGCATGGACAACCCTGCCAAGGGGGCGGGGGGCGGGGGGGGGGGGGGGGGGTGACCATGCGCCTGTCCATCCTCTTCCCGTGCACACGCGCGCGCGCGCACACGCGCACACGCTCGGCAGATCACCGACCCCGAAAGCGCGATAGAGAGAGGGAGATCGGCCAGACGCCGAGGTGCATGCTTCCAGGCGGGCCTCCCGAGGAGGCAGAGGTTCCCAGGGCGAGCTCGGTCGGCGATGGGCCGGGTTCGCCAGCCGTCGGAAAAATAGCCCCCGAGTATGCCCCCCCCCCCCTGGCTCTCTCCTCCGCGCCGGTGCCGGGGCCGCCTCCAGGTCCATGGGTACGTGAGCGTTCCTACGAGAGCAGCTCGTTCCAGAAGAAGGCGTGGGCGCACAGGCTGGAGTACCGCCTGCCCTGGCGCCGGCCACCGGCGCCCCCCGCGCCCCAGGGGAGAACCGGCCCGTGGGGCGCCGGCCTGGACACGGGGGAGGGGCTGGGGAAACGGCCAGGCCCGGGGGTCCACCCGCACGCCCACTCGCACACCCACACACACACACACACACATACACACACGGAAAGGCGGAGGGCACCTCCCCCGCGCACAACATACATGCCCCTCAGTCGCGGCAGGCCGCGCCACTCCGGCCAGGTGGTGCGCGCCCGAAAGCCAAGCACCCCACACACACGGGCCCCCGGCCCGTCCGGGGGCGAGCCACTCTTAACAGAGCCACCTCCAGGGGCGGCCAGCGCGGCCGCCGTCTCCGACCGGCCGTCTGCGCCCCCGCCGAGCGAGCCCTCGTGCCCCGTTCGTTTTTCCCGACCGGCGATTGAACCAGGCACGACCCCCCCGGCCCGTGAAGCGCCTGTGTCCGCACGAGCCCCGGGCCTGTGTGTGCGCATGCGGGCACCACCCACTCCGCCGGGCCTCTCCCCCCTCCCGCCCCCCACACAAGGGGGCTGGGGGGCGGGGGGGGAAGACCACCAGACGGGCCCCCGCCCCGACACTCCATCTCCCCCCCCCCCCCCCCCCAGGGGCGAGGGAGGGGGAAGCAACAGCATCTGGATCAGAGAACACCCTACAGGCGTGCTTGTGCGCGATCTCCCCGCCGGCCGGAGAGACATGCCCGGCCTGGGGCCACCCCCGGCTCCGAGGCACTTCTCCAGAAAGGCCCACCCCTTGTGGCCTCCGTCCGTCTGAGGGAGGGGCACAACGAGGGGGTGGGGGGGCTTACACCGGAAACGCACCGCACTGCCCGGGGTTCGGCCGCGCACCAGGCTGCCGCTCCCTTATGCTGTCCGGCCCTCCGGGCCTCTCGCCGCGCGGCGGAGCTCACACGCACGCGCACGGCCGAAGGGCCAGCCGGCACCAGGCCGCCACGCACACGCAGCCGCCAGGGGGCCACAGGGCGCTTTGCCCGCGCGATTGATTGCCAGGCACCGAGCCGTGGGCCGGAGATCCCCGGGTGCAGATCGCTCGCGCGCCACCCGCGCCCTGCCGGATCCGCCCCCCTCCCCCGCCGGAGGCGGAGGGATGTCCGTGGCCGTGATGGGAGCCATGAAAGCTTGTCGTTCTTGTCCCGCGCGCCTGCGCCCGGGTCTCGGATCCGCGGTGCCCCCCCCCCCCCCCCCC
>NW_009242975.1:2080040-2080815 GCF_000388065.1 Fonticula alba
GGGCAGGGCAGGGCAGGGCAGGGCGGGGCGGGGCAGGGCGGGGCGGGGGCGGAGGACGCGGGGGTCAACACAGCCACGCCCACACACCCGCGCCTGTGTACGCAGATGTGCGCGACACCACTATGCCGCCCATTGTGGGCCGAATCCCCGGCAGGAATCGGTATCTGCCTTTGCACACTCCTCTCACCCCCCGGCCCCCCGGCTCCCCGGCCCCGACGAGGAGTAAGGCGCGTCTTTCGCGACTCTTCCCCCACACCATCCGCGCACCTGGGCGCTTGCAACCACCACCCTCCCGAGGCCCTTGCGAGGGAGTTAAAGAATTGCTCCCACACAGGCACCCCGCCGGGAGGAGAATACACACCACACTCCGGGTTCCTTTACCTCCCCTCTTTCGTCCGCCTCGCGCTCGCATTCCCCCATTCCCCCCCCCCCCCCATATACACACGCCGCCTCGCACGCGCATCTCCGTGACAGGTAGCTCGGGATCTCAACCTCCCCCCATCCATCTTCCTCAGCGCCCCTCGCCGCTCTGCATCTCCTGCCTCGCGGTAAGTCCCCTGCTCATCCCCCTTGTCCTGTGCGCCCTCTCTCCTGCCCGGTGCTAACCCGTCACCCGGGGCCGCAGTCCATCGTGTGTGCATCCCCATCTCCCCCCCCCCCTCCTCTCTCTCTCTCTCCTCCTCCAGAGCTTGCACTTGTGCATCCCCTTCAAGGCAAACAAGTGTGTATGAGTGCCTCGCTCGCACGCCCCCTGCCCTGACCCTCCTTCCCCCCC
>NW_009242975.1:2081097-2109144 GCF_000388065.1 Fonticula alba
TTTTTTTCTCGCTCGCGCACGCCCGTGCCCGCTCCTTGTCCCCTTTCCTCCCTTCCGCATGTCACACCTCTCGGTGGCGGATCGAATCGCACGCGCGAGGGTCTGCCCCATGCCCCCCTCCTGAGGACACGGCGACCAACGAACACGGGCTTCTCCGCCGAGCACACACACACACACACACGCACATCCGCCCGCGCGCGCACACACTTGTCCTGTCTTGCCATCCCCCCCCCCCCCATCCCCCATCCCCCATCTCGCCCTGAGTGCTTCCTCGTGTCTTGAGGCTGCTCTCCTTCCCCTTCTCTCCCCTTCTTTGGCTGACTCGTGTAACCACCTGCTCTTCCCCCTACCGTCGTCGCTTTGGGCCTCGGTTGACCGGCTGGCCACTCGCCCCCTCCTCCCTCTTCCGCCCTCCTCCGCCCTCCTCCGCCCTCCTCCGCCCTCTTCGGCCTCTCCCTCCACAACCGTACGCATCGTCCCTCTCCTCCTCCTCCTCCTCCCCCTCCTCCTCCCCCTACCCCAGATTGTGTCTGTGTCCGGTGCAAACTTTGTGAGCGAGTCAACAAGTGGGTGTGTGTGTGTGTGTGTGCACGCGTGCATATCTCCGTGAGCGAGTGAGTGAGTGCGTGTGCGTGTGCTCCCGTCCGGCCTCCACCCCTCTCCTATCCCCTCAAGGGAGCACCCCATCGGGTCCGCCCTCGTGTGATACACATCGCCTGTGAGAGCGCATGCGCGCGTGCCCCCCTCCCTCGCCTCCTCCTCCTCCTCCTCCCCGGCACGGCTCGTCTCCTTTCCCCCCCTTCGCTGCCACTCGCGGCATGCTCTTCCCCTTCACGTCGCAGTCGCTGATCGCCGCGGCCGACTCATTTCGCACGCAGTCACCCCCCTCGACTGCCATTGAGCCGACCACCAGCAACCCACAGCTCCGGCCAGTCTCCTCCTCAGTCAACACTGACCCTTCCAGCGCTGTTGCCTACTCTTCTTCCTCCACCGCCTCCACTTCCGCCCCATCCTCCTCTGCTGCGCCTCCTCTCGCCATGGTCGATGCTGCCCCTCCCCCCATGACGGCTCCTCGCTCGCCTGGCCTTCTCCCCACGGTCCTGGCGGTGGCCATCGGCGGTGCTTCTTCTTCACGGACACCCGCCTCCCTGCCCTTCGCCATGGCGGCCCCCCTGGCCTCGACCGCCTCCTCCACCGACTACATCGATGATGATGACGACGACGACGATGACCATTCATTGGTCCTGCTTCCGGCATCCATCGATCCGGCCACTCCCCCGGCAATCGCCCCGTCCGCCCCGCTGTCGGTCTTCTTCTCTCCAGCTCGCTCTACCAAGGTCACCCCCTACCGTCAGGTGCCCTCGTCCTTGGTCACCTCTCCTGTGGGCTCTCCCCCTCTGGCTCCCTCTGAACAGCCATCTTCATCGACGACGACGCCGACGACGACGTGTCCCCCGTCTCCGTGTCCCCCTTCCCCGTCCTCCCCCCCCTTGCAACACATGAGGCCGACGACTCCCGATTCTGATACTTGTTCTTTGTCATCTTTTCTGGAGTCCCTTTCTGCCGAAGACCCTGCATCTGGCGTTGACAGCCTAAAGAGCCCCTCCGACAGAAGCAGCATCCACAGCGGCGCCCTGCTTGAGGACCCCGCTAGCCTGGACCCCAACTACCACCACCTGTCCTCTTCCTCCTCGATTGCCGCCCTCCCCGCGGCCAACGACGACGGGCCCGCCTCCCTCTCCGTGCGTGGTCTCCACTCTCTGGTCCCATCTCGGGACTCCTTCCTCCTCCTCCTCTTCTTCTTCTTCTTCTCCCTTTCCCTCTCGCTCTCCGCCCTTCATCCCGCCGTATGTCTGTCCACCTTCGTGCTTACCCATATGTCCCCCACACCGCATGCCGGCCGGCTCTCCACACCTCCACACCTCCACCACCACCACCACCACCCCAGCAGCGTGGTAACTCCATCTCCACGGTCAGCCTCGCATCCAGCACGGCCACCGGCTCATCGCTCAATCTCCAGCACCTGCCCACTCGCGTGCTGGTTCGCTCGCCATCCATCGTCTCCTCGGCGTCCACCTGCTCGGCAACTTCCACGTCTTCCTCCTCCTCCGGCAAGACCTCCTTCCTATCCCGGCGCAAGCAGGCCACCGTTGGCATGCCTGTTTCTCCGGCTGCCAGTAACAGCACCATTTCTAGCCTGGCCAGTGGTCCCACCGTCAACGCCGCCACCAGCACCAGCCACAGCACCAGGATGCACTCGGCATCTTCCACCTCCTCCATGCACCTGGATTCGCCGGGCGGCGAGCATGCCGGCGCCGGCACGCATGCCCTCCCCACGGCCCCGACCTCCAGCCATGGGTCACCGACCGGGGCCTTCGGCATGACCAAGCAGTCGGCCTTCAACCACAGCGAGGACTTTACCACCGCCTCGACTCCGGCCTCGGCGCCCCAGACCCCCATCCGGCCCAGTCACCTGCAAGTGTCCGCCAACGATGCCATCCTCCGGGCGGAATCTTCACCGGGGCTGGCGCCTGCCTCGGCGGCTGCCGGATCGGCGGCCGCCTCCATGCCCGCCTCGCCGGCCACCAGCAGCCAGTATTTGGCCGCCGTGACGGCCTCCACCCCTGGGGGTGGGAATTCCACCCCCGGGTCACGCTCGATGTCGGCCTCGCCCTCGATCAACTTTTCGATGGAGCGCATTTCGTCCTACGACACGCGCTCCGAGCAGGCCATGGGCACCATCCAGCGGGGTGCCCGGTCGGTCAACATGTTCTCCATCAACCGGAAGATGATCACCGACAAGCTCTTCAACCGGTCCATGATGAAGTCCCCGGCCGACATGCTGGACTTCACGGTGGAGGATGCGGTGCTGAATTCCGACCTCCGGGCCGCGCTCATTACTTTTGCTTCGTCGGAATTCTCCGAGGAGAATGTCATCTTCCTGGGGGATGTCATTTCGCTGAAGCGCAATCGCGACTGGCACCGCATCGAGGAGATGGTCCGCGAGTATATCCACACCGACTCGCCGATGGCCCTGAACATCGAGTACAAGACGCGCGACACCATCCTCAAGCGCGTGTCGCTCTTGACACCGGAGTACCTGGATTCCATGACCGATGACGATGACATCACCCTCTTTGATACGGCCTTCAAGGAAATTGTCCGCCTGGTGGAGACCAATGTCTTCCCGCGCTTCAAGGCCCAATACTTGGCCGCGCGCAATGTCAAGCCCATGGTCGATGTCATTGACCACACTCGCCGCGTGGTCATCGTCGGTGGCGGCATGGTTGGTGCTTATGCGGCCCTCCTGCTGGACCAGATGCCTCGGTTCCATGTGACCCTCATCGATACCAAGGAGTACTTCGAGTTTACGCCCGGCATTACGCAGGTGTTCGCCGATCCGAGCAAGGTCGATCGCTTCCGTCTTCCCCATGCGTCGTACCTGCGCAATGGCCGCATCATCGTTGGCCATGTGAATTCCATCACCCCGACCAGCGTGCGGGTGGAGAATGTCGATCACCCGTGCGATTACATGATCTTCGCCAGTGGGTCTTCCTACAATTCCCAGATCAAGGGCCGCAACGTCACCACCGCCTATCGGACCAAGAAGGTGACCAATGAGTTCCAAATCCTCCAGCGCGCTCGGCGGGTATTGATCATCGGCGGTGGTGCTGTCGGTGTGCAATTGGCCGCTGAGTTTGCCGAGAAGTTCCCCGAGAAGAAGATTTCCCTTGTGAGTTCCAATCCGCTGCTTTTGCGGCGGTTGCCTTCCTCGGCTCACCAGCTGGCCAAGATGTACCTCCAGTCCATGGGGGTGCAGCTGATCCTCGGAGAGCGTGTCATCGGTATCGATCAATCTGGCACCATCCTGCAGACCGACAAGGGGACCATCCTCGAATGTGACAAGTTCTACCTGGCCGTCGGCCTCATTCCTCAGACCAAGTACCTGCAAAATTCCCTCCCCTCGCTGGTGGATGAGGATGGCTTCATCACCGTCACCAACACCCTGCAGGTGGAGGGCTATTCGCACATGTTCGCCGGGGGTGATTCCTCCAATCTCCCATGCGAGAAGCTGGCCATCGCCGCTGCCTCCCATGGTGTTACCATTGCTCGGAATATTTGCCGTCTAGAAAAGGCCCGGCCGCCGCTGGTTCTCGGAGAAAAGGGCACCGCCTCCTCCTCAGATCGGCCCATTGCCCAGATCGTGTCGATCGGCGGGCAAACGGCCATCTTCGCCGTGCGCGGCATGCAGGCCATGGCCAACAAGAAGTTCCTGAAGACCAAGGACAAGTTCGAGCGCGATATGATCAACTCCCTTCACCACAAGGCCCCGATCCATGTGCTCCTCGGCAAGCCGCCGCGGCCACTGAAGGCTGGCCCCCGTCCTTGATGTTTATGTATATGTATGCGTGTGCATGTGTATGTATATATTTGTGTATATATATGTATATACGCGCACAACCACGCGACATCTCTCCCCCCCTCTTCCCCCTCCCCCTTTCTCCCTTCGCTTCGCCATGGGGCTTCTCCTCTGTGGGATGGCCAATTGCATGTGCCGCGCGCGCCCCCGTATCTAAGTGTGAGAACGAGAGGGGAAATATGGGAACGAGGCGGGCAGGGCGGGGCACATGTCCGCGTGTGCGCGCGGGGGTGCACCTGTATGTCTTCCGCTCTTCAGCATGTCCGATGTCGCCGCGCGCTGGTCCCCGGGGCCTCGGACTGTGTGTGTCCCCATGTACAGCGCCCCGTCATCCTCCTTCTCTCCCCCTCCCTCCCTCTATGTGAGGTTTTTGTGCCCTTGGAGGAGATCAAGCGTGCGCGTGTGCACATGGATATTTCCGGCACCTGCCACTCCCCTCCCCCTCTATCTCTCTGTCTGCCCCTATCTCCTCCTCCTCCCTCTGGTGTTCGCGTGTGTGTGTGTGTGTGCGCGCGCGCGCGCATTTCGCCCTGTCGTGTGTACCCTCCCCCGCTGGCAGTGTCCATTTCCAACCACCACCACGCGCACCAGCACGGGCAGTCTCCCCCTTCCCCCCCCCCCTTCACAAGCAGGAAACCGCGCGGGCTGTTCGCGGATCCCTATATATAGATCACCGCCCTCCCCTACTACCTTCCTTCCCCCTCTCCCCCCCTATTTTTCCCTGCTCCCTCCTGAACACCCGATCTGTCTTCCCTTCCCTCCCTGTGGTGATTCCGACGTGATGTGCCGTGCACAACACCTTGCTCCCATTTGAACTACAAAATACTCTCTTCTCTTTTTCTCCCTTATATACAACTTCTCTTTTGGCGGTCATGCGTGGGCAATGGCAATGCCTTTCTTCCCTTTCGCCTCTCTCTGCCCTTCGAAAAAATTTTGTACCTTCCCTGGTTTCTTTTCGATCTGTGTATACCGTGCCATCCGCTTTCCCTTGGGCACATGCCCACCCGAGCATGGTGCATGCCGGTATATGTGCATGCAATCGAGAGGCAGAATATGTACATCTCCCGGTTATGTATATACAGTTACATATATATATATATATATTTTTATACAGTTTATATTTACGGTTATATATTTTACAGGTGTGCAGCCACCCACCGCATGAGATACCGTCTCCCTACTCCCTGCTAGTGGCCCTCCGGCGCTTTTCCTCCTCCATCCCACGCGCCGGCGGAAGCACATCTGGACAATGTCCGCCAGTTTTGGCCCAACCTCCAATCCATAAAGACAAGCGAGATACTCCTCGCCGTGCTCTCTTGTGGGGTGGGGGGGGGGGGGGGAGGCGCAAGAGGTGTGGGCCACCTGGGCCGAGAAGTTTGCGGGTGGAGGGGGAAGCCAGGGACCCCGGGCATATGGTCGCCTTCGGATGACCAATGATCCGGCTGCCCTGCTCTTCAACGAGCCATGCCACCGCACCATCCTCAAGTCTCCTCAACGGGGGCGTGTTTTGCTGATCAACATAGCAACGATCTCGCCGTTTGGTTGACGATCGGACAAAGGCCAGAGTGTGGGGTGGAGAGGATGCAAGTGTACCATGCCTAGGGTGCACACATGCTTCGATAAGCTCAGGTGTATGTATGGGTGGGGGAGGGGAGAAAGAGAGAGAGAGAAAGAGAGAGATAACGAGAGGAAGAGAGGATGAGAGAGGGCGAGAGGGGGTGAGGGGGAGGTGAATCTATCAAAAACAGAGGCCAACGGATGAAGAACAGGCGGTGGCACCAGGCCGGAGCCCTGACAGACTGGTTGAGCCACTGTCTCGGATAGGGGGAGAGGCAGGGGATCGCACTCGAAAAGGCACCCGCGGACAAGAGCCATCCCTCATGAAACAATGGCAGTAAGGGCATCATAGAGAGAGAGAGAGAGAGAGAGAGAGAGAGAGAGAGAGAGACTAAGAGGAGGCCTACTCATGGCAAGAAATGCTAGCACTCCCCCCAGAGGCGACAGGGGGCCGTTGGACCCCGCCTGGCCTCCACTGGGGAAGAAGAAGCATTTCTTCTGGCCAGCTTGCGCCACATGGTGGCCCAGCACACGCCTCAGGGCATGCCGGCCACTCCGCGGCTGTGGACCGGCGAGATACGGTGGGAAGCCCGCCTTGCCTGCCGTGCTCCATGGGCCCTCCCCGGGGTCAGGTAAAGATAGCCCGGAAAAGGACACGGCTACCACCATGGGGCATCACTTGCCAAATATCAACAACGCGGGAGCCAACAAGATGATGCCCCGAGGCCTGCCATGGCACATATCGGTACAAGAGAGGAGAGGGGGGGGGGAGGCGTTTGTATTGTATCAGGAGGGAAGGGGCGATGGGCGAGCGACGGCGCATACGCGCCAATGCAACGGGTACGCAGGCGCCCTTGTATGCGCGCGGGTGTGATGTTGTGTGAGACAGGAGAAGGAAGCGAGAGGCATGGGAGGTAGGGGAGAGGAGGGGAGGGGGGAGAGAGAGAGGGAATTCTCCTCCTCCTCCCCCGCCCCCCCCCCCTCACCGATGCCAACATCACCACCGAACACCGGGAGAATGCCTCCCAAGGAGGCTACCAGCACTTGTGGCTATTTAGTGCTGAGAGTGCTCCTCCTTGACACCGAGGACAGACTTGAAGTAGTCAGACTCAGCAATGAGGGCGGCTGGATGGACGCACGTGCGTGAGTGTGTGTGTGTGTGTTAGAAAGGGAGGGAAAGACAGACAGCGAGACGGTCAGCCACAAGGCATCAGGTGGGGGGGGGGGGGGGGGGCGAGGGCGGACGCATGCTGCCAGGAGGAAGCACGAAGCGAGGAGAAGGGGGCACCACATGCCCAGGCTCAGGGGGTACGCACGGTTCTTGGCAGCAGAGAGCTGGAGCTTGGTGATGAAGAACATGGTGACAAGACCACCGGCGAAGAAGGTGCCGGCGTGCTTCATGCGGTTGAAGAAGAGGGAGGGACGCATTGTGGCTGTGGTGTTGCAAGGAGGCAGAGGAGGTGAGAATGCGTGACACTGTTGGAGGAGGAGCGTAGGGACAGGGGCCCCAGGGGAGGAGGGTGGGAGAGTAGGAGGAGAGGAGCAGAGAGAGAGAGAGAGATGGGCAATGGACTGGCACGCTGTTCTGTCCACAAAAGGGACGGCGGGACGCCGACAAGGAGTGCTTTTCCGGGTGAGGGCATGCCACAAGGAACAGCCACAGGGGGGAGGGATGGACGCGCGCACGCGCATGCACGCGCAGTTGTACACCATTCGTATGAGAGGCCGCCTCCGGTTGTCGGGAGGAGAAGGGGGGGGGGGCAATTGCACCATCGGAGATGTGGCCGGCAGAGGCCGGCCGAGAAGGAACTGCTGAGCAGCAACTCCCCCCTCTTCCCGCCCCTCCGGCAGAGGAGGAGAACGCGGCGGCAGGTGACTGGATGTCTGGCGCGGCCCTGTCTCAACAGCAGGTGACAACATGCGCGTGGGCGTGTTCCCCCCCCCCAGCAACGGGGGCACCATCGAACGCCCCTGTCGCCGCATGGCGGCCATGCGCCGCATGGCATAAGGAGAGGAGAGCAGGAGGAAGGCGAGAGAAAGAAAGGGGAGGAGGGAAAGGAGAGGGAGAAGGAGAGGCGCAGAGAGGATAAGCAGAGGGCGAAGAGAGGGGGGGGGGCGGGTATGCACAGTGGAGGGAGACGGGAAGACCAGCGGGAAAGATGGAGATTCACGTTCTGTGGCGGGGATCGGCTGCGCAGCCCGGACACCGGCGATGTTTTCTCCCACCCCAGCATGGTGTTCACCGGCGAAGGGGCACCCGGCCGAGAGCGAGCCGGGGATTGCGCGGACTGACCTATGGGCCGGAGTGTGCACACAAGGGACCCCCCACGACTGGACGGCCACAGAAGCCCACGGGCCGCGGTCCCGTCGCCCTCGCCGTCCCCGGGCCCCGGAGCCAACCACCAAAGGGGCCCTGCCTGACGGACGACGCCTCGCGCCACACCCAAGAAGCATGCTATTCAGTCGGCAGATGGTCACCCGCCCCCCGCCCCCCGTCGTCCCCCTCCCCGCCGCCCCCCGCAAGGGTGCCTCTGCCCCGGCCGGGAGGGGGGCCGGCCAGCCGCGGCTGGCCTGGCGAGACAGTCTCCGTGCCCTATGGATGGAGTGTCGCCCCAGCCGCCTGCCCAGGACCACAATGCCCCGGAAAGCCCGCGCGCAGGCACCAGTTCCCAACAATGCCCACCCCCTCCCCCTCAGCATCCCCTGCCGCCCTCGCAAGGAGGAGTAACGAGCGAGAGCGATGCGCGAGCCGAAGGAGCAGCATCCCAGACGGGTGAGCCTCCCGGGGTTTAGGGTTACCTGCGTGATCATCGGTGGGAATGGTATTGTTGTCTGCTCGGCGTGATTGCCCAGCGCGAGATGCCGAGTCGACATGGATGTCCAGAATTGCCCTGCCTCACCACGGTCGATGGGCACGCGCCGTTTGGGAGGCGAGAGGGCGGGGCCTCCGCGAACTCCTCCAAGGGGGGAGGGGGAGGACGTCGACTCCCCTTGTCCCCAGCCCCCTGCCCGCGCCCCCTCGAAAGGGGCCGGCGAGCTACGTCGCGTCCCATCGGCTGTTTGAGGCCTCGCGTTGGTTGAGGCCCGTCTAGAGACGGGCCACGCATGTGAGGCAGTCGGGCTAGTGAGAGCCAAACGAGAGGGACACAGGGCATGCCGGCCTGCCCTTGTGCCGCTTGTCCCAGACGCCCGCCAGGGGCGGCCCGGGCCCCATTAAAGATGCTTTGAAAAAGCCTGATGATATATCAAGGGTTCCGGTACTGGTGTGTGTGTGTGTGTGTGTCCCCTGTCGTGGGCTCGTTTGCTTACCAAACACCTGCGCAAGGGTGGGCCCGCCCCTGGGTGGGTACTCGCCTTGTGGGATTTTTCGCCGCGCCTTGCCCCCCCCCTTCCCCCCGTCTGGCGGCGCCTGAGCCTTGCACAGGGCATCAACTCGGGTGCAGGCACACACACGACCATGGCCTCATGCGCGGCTGGCAACCCTGCTCGCTTCGCACGCCTACGCACACCGAAGCATGCACGCCCGCGCGCCCGCACCTGCGGTGGGGGGGACGTGCGAGACCGGGCCCGACACACGGCCCCCTCCTGGGCCTATCCCCCCGACGGCGCCCGGTCGAATAGCCCTGGCCGGCATTTTTAGGTCCTTCGTTGCCGACGAGCCCCCGGGCCGGTGTGTGCGCCTGCTGTGGCCATCCGGGCGGGGAGTGCGTTGGTGTCAGAGGGGCAACGCAACCACCCGTGTGCGCGCGCGCTCAGGCGGCCGTGTATTATTCCGCGCACGCGCGTGCGCTAGCTAGCTAGCCAGCCTGGCACTCGGGCTGGGGCCCGAGACTGGGCGGCCATGGTCGGAGGGGGGCGGGGAGGGGCGGAGCCAGGGCGGCGTCGGCCGGCGTGTCTCCTGGCGGTGCCTCGCATTTCCCCTATGACAAGCCGAGTCCCGCGGTGCCGCCGCGAAGACTGGCCCAAATCCGCTTCCCCCTCCCCCCTCAGACCACCCCAAACTCCCGGGCCAGGCGAGGGGCTCCCGACGGTATCCTCCCCGCGCCCAGCCATTGGTCCCGCCGCGCGGAGCGTCCAGGCAGGAGGGGAGAAAGACCGAACGAGGCAGTGGCGGGGGTGGGGGCAGGGAGGGCATGACTGCGTTGCTCTCGGGCCGGCGTGCCTGGGCCAAGGGCTCCGAGGGGGGTGGATACCAAAAAAGGTCCCATTGACTTGACCTGCCCGCCGGGACGCTCGCCCTCGGATCTCAGGCTCAATTCCCCTTTGCTTGTTTTTCCCACTCGTAAGTCCCGCTGCCCCTGCCTCCTTTTACTCGTGCTCTTGCTCCCCGTCACACTCTCATGCTTTCCCCGTGGCAACTGACCAGCGGCCTCCCTCCGCCCCCTCCCTCCCGCCCCCACCATGCCTCGTCTGTGCCAGCCCAACAATGTGTGCGTGTCCTTCTCCTCGCTGGTCTTCTCTCTCTCTCTCTCTCCCTCTCCCTCTCCCTCTCCATCTGGCTCGCCTCCTCCCAGGACCTCCTGCTAACCTTCTGCATCCCCCTTCGTCCCTGGGCACGCCGCTTACACACGCACACACACACACACACACACCAGCCGGTCCCCAGGCTAACCCCTTCCAGAAGGTCCAGCAGGACCTCGTCGTCGGCGAGAAGGCTTTCAAGTACTTCTCCATCCCGGCCCTGAACGACAAGCGTGTCGAGCAGCTCCCTTTCTCCATCCGTGTGCTGCTTGAGGCGGCCATTCGTAACTGCGACGAGTTCGTCGTCAACTCCTCCGATGTCGAGAACATCCTTGACTGGGTCAACACCAGCGAGAAGGACATCGAGATCCCCTTCAAGCCCTCTCGTGTGGTCCTCCAGGATTTCACGTGCGTACCCACGCCGCTCCTCCCCCCCCCTTGCTTGCCCGGCCCTGCCCCTGGCCCTGTCGCTGTCTCCCTTCCCCTCCTTCCCCCTTCCCCCTCCCTCCCCCGCACGCGTCGATGACTCACTCCTGCCCCTCCCCATGCCCACAGTGGTGTCCCCGCTGTCGTGGACTTCGCCTCCATGCGTGACGCCATGACCCGCCTGGGTGGTGACCCGGAGAAGATCAACCCCCTGGTCCCGGCTGACCTGGTCATCGATCACTCCGTCCAGGTCGACTTCTTCGGCACGTGCGTCCGCTGTCTCATCTCCTGCCTCGCTTTGGCCCATTTGCCGGCCTCCCCCCTTTTCTCCCGTTCTTCCCCCTCCGCCTTTCCCACCCTTCTCTTCATCTTGCCCCCGAAATCCACCCCCACTCACAATGCCCCTCCCCCCTCGCCCCCCCCCCCCCGCTGTTCCCTCCTCTTCCTCTCCCCCTCCTCTCCCCATGCGCACAAACAGCGGCGACGCCTACCAGAAGAACATGGACCTCGAGTTCGAGCGCAACATCGAGCGCTTCCAGTTCCTCAAGTGGGGCGCTGAGGCCTTCAAGAACATGTTCATCGTTCCCCCCGGCTCCGGCATTGTCCACCAGGTGAACCTGGAGTACCTCGCCCGCCAGGTCTTCCACGACTCCGAGACCGGCACCCTCTACCCGGACTCCGTCGTCGGTACCGACTCTCACACCACCATGATCAACGGCCTCGGCATTGTTGGCTGGGGTGTCGGCGGTATCGAGGCCGAGGCCGTCATGCTTGGCCAGGCCATCTCCATGGTCCTGCCCAAGGTCATCGGCTTCAAGCTGACCGGTACCCTGAGCGCCACCGCCACCGCCACCGATCTGGTCCTGACCGTCACCCAGATGCTCCGTGCCAAGGGTGTCGTCGGCAAGTTCGTCGAGTTCTTCGGCCCCGGCTGTGCTTCCCTGTCCATCGCCGATCGCGCCACCATCTCCAACATGGCCCCGGAGTACGGCGCCACCGTGGGCTTCTTCCCGGCCGACGGCAACACCATCAGCTACCTGCGCCAGACCGGTCGCGATGAGGAGCGCCTGGCTTACATCGAGGCTTACCTCAGGGCCCAGAACCTCTTCCGTGACTATGCCACTTCCGGCTCTGCCGAGGACTCGGTCGTCTTCACCGATGTCCTCGAGCTGGACCTGGCCACCGTGGCCCCCTGCCTGTCTGGCCCCAAGCGCCCGCACGACCGCGTCCTGCTGAGCGCCATGAAGCAGGACTTCGCCTCCTGCCTGACCAACAAGGTCGGCTTCAAGGGGTTCGGCATTGCCGAGGAGAAGCTCGCCACTTCTGTCCCCTTCCAGTATGAGGGCCAGTCTTACGACCTGACCCACGGGTCGGTGGTCATCTCCGCCATCACCTCCTGCACCAACACCTCCAACCCCGATGTCCTGGTGGCGGCCGGTATGCTGGCCCGCAATGCCGTGGAGGCTGGCCTCTCGGTCAAGCCCTACATCAAGACCTCCCTGTCTCCCGGGTCCGGTGTGGTCACCAAGTACCTGGAGCACTCCGGCCTGCAGACCTACCTGGACAAGCTCGGCTTCTCCGTTGCCGGGTACGGTTGCATGACTTGCATCGGTAACTCCGGTCCCCTGCCGGAGGCCGTGTCGGCCGCCATCGAGGCTGGCGATCTGGTCGCCGGTGCGGTGCTCTCCGGTAACCGCAACTTCGAGGGCCGTGTCAACCCCCACACCCGTGCCAACTACCTGGCCTCGCCGCCCCTGTGTGTGGCCTACGCCCTGGCTGGCAACCTGAACGTCGACTTCGAGACCGAGCCCATCGGCACCGGCAAGGATGGCCAGGCCGTTTTCCTGAAGGACATCTGGCCCTCTCGCGAGCAGATCCAGGCCGCCGTCAAGGAGCACTTCCTGCCCAGCATGTTCAAGGAGGTCTATGATGGCATCACCACCGCCAACGAGTCCTGGAACAAGCTCCAGCCCCCCACCGGTCGCCAGTACGCCTGGGACACCGAGTCCACTTACATCAAGTGCGCTCCCTTCTTCGATGGTGTCAAGGGTGCCGACACCGAGCCCATCCAGCCCATCATCGGTGCCCGGTGCCTGCTGAATGTCGGCGATTCCATCACCACCGATCACATTTCCCCGGCCGGGTCGATTGCCAAGAACTCGGCCGCCGCGCGCTACCTGATGGAGCGCGGTGTGGCCCCTCGTGACTTCAACTCCTACGGTGCTCGCCGTGGTCATGATGAGGTCATGGCTCGTGGTACCTTCGCCAATGTGCGCCTGGCCAACAAGCTGGCCCCGGCCGTCGGCCCCAAGACCACGCACTTCCCCTCGGGCGAGCTGCTCGATGTCTTCGATGCCGCTGCTCGCTATGGCTCTGAGAAGGTGCCGCTTGTCATCCTGGCCGGTGCCGAGTATGGTTCCGGTTCTTCTCGTGACTGGGCCGCCAAGGGTCCCTTCCTGCAGGGTGTCCGCGCCGTTGTGGCCGTCACCTATGAGCGCATCCACCGCTCCAACCTGGTCGGCATGGGTATCATCCCCCTGCAGTTCAAGGAGGGCGATTCCGCTGATGCCCTTGGCCTGACTGGCAAGGAGACCTTCGACATTGCCCTGCCCGATGACATCCGCCCTGGCATGGACATCACTGTGGCTGCTGTGGCCGATGACGGCCAGCGCACCGAGTTCCAGGCTGTCCTGCGCTTCGATACCGAGGTTGAGATTGTCTACTTCCGCAACGGCGGTATCCTGCAGTACATGCTCCGCAAGCTGCTGACCGGCAACTAGATCAAGGATGCTCTCGGGGCTGTTGGCACTTGTGCGCGTGCGTGATGTGCACACATGTATGTGCACCAGTGTGCGAGGAGGCGGCGTGTGCGTGTGCATGGTGCAGCACACGATGTTGCCAGTGTCTCTTTTTGCTGCATGCGCGCGCGCCCCCCCCCCCCCCCCGCCCATATCCTCTCTTTCTTGTGCGGATCTCTTCCCCCCTTCTCCCGGTTTTCTCGTGCGCTCGCCTCCGTGTTCGTTCGATCTCCGTGGATTTGCGCGAAGGAGGAGGGTAGCCGAGGCAGGCTTTTTCCTTCCCCTTGTATGTGCATTCGCGTGCGCGCGATCGCGCGGGAGAAATACACTTCCATTTGGGATAGGACCCCTTTCTCCTCCCTCCCCCCGCCCGCCCCTCTGCTCTCCTTTTTCTTGCATTCTTTTGGGATGGGGATTTCCTTCCCCTGCGTGGCCGTGGAAGCAAGCAAGCTGGCAGGTAGCTGTGTGTGTGTGTGTGTGTGTGTGTGTGTGTGCGTGTGTGTGCGGGCACGTGTGGTATGCATCTACTTTTGATTGCTTTATTGTCGTTTCAAGGCAGGAGACATGGTTTGTGTTTTGAGCACCGGGGGATAGGCTCCCTCAGCATCATACGAGGTCGTGGGAGGGAGGGCGAGAGGGAAGACAGAGGGGAGGAGGACAGACACAGCCGGACCCAACGCAGGGACGAGAGCAGGACTTCCTCTGTCTCCCTCACTTCTTATCCCCGTTCAGCGGAATGATCAGGTTGTCCGGATCGATGAGCTTGTACTCCACTGAGAGAAGATGGAAGTGCCGCAGGAGCACGCCCTCGGGCTGTGGCACAAGCACCGAGAGGGAGAAGGGTTGTCAGGGTCACGGGAGGGAGGGAGAGGAAGAGAAGAAGGGAAGGGGCACGGCGAGAGGGAAGTGTAGGAGAGGGAGAGTCGCAACACACGTCGAAGTTCCAGAAATCCTGGGGATGGTTGAAGTAAACGTGAGCCAGAATACGGTACAGACGCCGGGATGTAGAGGAGAAGTGAGCATCAGCCGAGGACTGGGACACCGTCACCCTGCGTGTGTGTGTGTGTGTGTGTGTGTGTGTGTGTGTGTGTGTGTGTGTGTGTGTGTGTGTGTGCGTGTGCGTGTGTATGCACCGAGCACCGGCCGAGAGAAGGGGCGTCAGATGTCAGGCAATGGTGGGCGAGATTTGTCCGAACAGGGACCCGTCCGAACGTACCGGGAGGGGAAGTACTTGTTGTTGTGAAACAGGGCCGACGTCGAATCCAGGAGATGGTTGATGTAATCAATAGCGGGGCACTATGCAAAAGTAGAGACGCAGGAAAAAAAAAGCACCCATCGGTGTATGTATGAATATGCGCGTGTTTGGGCGTGAGATGGAGAGGTCAGCACCGCTGTGTGTAGTGGAAAGGAAAAAGGAGAGGCAGCAAAGGAGAGGAGAGGAGGGCGGCTGCGAGACTCGGCGTGTGTACCTCCTTCGGCCGGGTGTGCGTCGCACACAGGTATAGTTCATTGGGTGTGGCAAACATCTGCTTGCAGGTGGCCGGGGTGCAGACATCCACCAGTTTGGCGGCCAGCAGCTCCAGCTGCATGCAAATATACCTGTGTGGCGGGTGCGTGATAGGGCGGTCAGCCATGGGGAAGGCGCGAAAAGAAAAAAGAAGCAGGATCCACACATGGCCACCCGGGCCCCGAGGCATCCAACTATGGCCGAGTGGGACAAGGCAAAGGCGCAGTCTGCGCACCTCAGGTGCTCGTGGATCCAGACATTCTTGTCCACATCATCCGGGCAGACAACCGCGGCTTGCACATTGACCTCCTCTTGCCGGAGGAGATCCTGAATGTACTCTTGCAGGGCAAAGGGGCTGTCCAACTCGGAGAGATTGCGCACGGGCCACTTGTACGCATCCTGCGTTCGTGATAGGAACCCCACAGATGGGCAGGCAGGGAGAGAGAGAAGGCGAGAGGGGGAGGGGAGGGGGGGGGAGGAGGAGACAGAAGGAAAGAACATTGTCAGTGATGAAGGCGGACAAAGAGGAAACCGGATATGCGTGTGCACACGCGCGCCAGTCGGATTCGGCGCGCCAGGGTAGAGCACCACCAAAACGAAACTCACGGCAGGATGTATGAAGGCAAGGGGCACGAACATCAATGGAGCAGCCGGGCCGCAGGCGACGGCAGACCTGGTCGGTCATCGGGAGGGGGGTAGAGGAGCGAAGGGATGGAGGGGAGGGGGGGGGGAATGTCCGGCAGCGAGGATCACGGAGGGCAGGAGGGGCAAAGAGGGGTAAACAGGGCGGGGATTCGTGGTTGGGATGTGAGCGGCTTCGTCGTCCGCACGAAGCGGTCGCCGATTGGCGCCCCTTTAAGACACTTCATTCCGCCCCGATCACGCGACATGGTCACCAAACAGTTATAACCAAAATGCGTGGCAGCGGCGGGCTTTGCCATCTTAACTCGGGCAATTGGGCGGCGTCTGGGCGGGGCCTTCCGCCCTGCCACCCGGGCGGGCCCTCGCCACGAAGCAGGACCTTCGCCGCTCCTCCTCTGTGCGCCGGGCTGTGCAAGGGACTGTCTGCCCACGGAGCGTGTCTCCCCTCTACCCCCTCCCGTCCTCTGCCTCAAGGAGAAAACATTCCAGGCCTACACGAGAGGTTTCCACCGAGCCATTGTGCTGCTTTATCGGGTGTTCATTTTTGGGAAGGGGGGGGGGGGGGGCGGGCGCCTCTGCACGCCGGGGTACGGGCGCACTGGCACCACGGTCAGCAGGAGCATTCATAGTCGCGGCTCAAGGCAAACGGATGTACGTGGCAGTGGCGGCGATAGCGGTCTGTGTTGATGGGCTCCTCCTTCTGGGTGCTGTGAGCCTCAGTGCTTCTCTTTCGGTGGTTGAGGGAGGAAAGAAGAAGGCACACGCAAGAAGACACGTCGCACGCCGACAAGGCAGGGCACACGTGCCCGCCAGTGCTGCCATCTCGCCGAGTCCCACACGGCCCAGTCACAATGCATCGGCTGCATATACATGCGCCGGTCCTTGAGGAAGGCATGCCTGAGAGGGGGGTCGGCGCGAGCGGCGCATCCCATGCAAGGGTGCACGCGGACTGTTGTCGGGCACCGGCACACGGGCTCGGTGTGTGGCCGGATGCACATGCCCGCCCGAGGCCTGGATGCAAATGGGATGCCTAGCGCGAGGCCAGATCCGGCCACTGCTCGGGGAAGAAGGTCCGCAGACGCTGGGCCCGCGCGGTCTTCTCCTCCATGGAGGGGGTCTGCCGGTACTTGTCAAGGGAGGAAGTTCGCCCGGCGGCTTCCTCCAGAGAGAGCGACGGATCTTCCTCCATGCCTGCCAGCATGGCGGCGACTTCGCCGCCCTCGGCCTTCAATTGGCGTAGGATCTCGCAATTGTTGTGCTGCAGGTGGACATACATGCTGTCATCGCGAATTTCCTCCGTCATACGGGGCAGAATGTGCGCATGGACATGCTGGGCATGCGCGTGTGTCAGCATGCCAGGTGGGCCGGGGGTACAAGCACATTGTGTCACGCAGCAGGGCCAAAGACGCACATGAATCGACTGCCCGGAGAAGGGACCATCCTGCACAGTCATGGAGTAGGAGTTCATGGCCGGCTCGGCAACCTTCAGCGCCTCGGCAATGATGTTGACCGAGTTGAACAGATCCGAGATCTCCTCCGGGGTCAGCTCACAGAGAAGCCTGACGCCGCGGCGAGGAATCACCAAAGAGTCTGGGCGGGGTGTGAGGGAGGGTGGTGGTGGTGGTGATGGGAGGGAGAGAGAGAGAGAGAGAGAGAGGCAAAGATATTGCCCCTGCCAAATGGGCAAAGGGGGAGACACCTCAGGCAAAAGGATGGGGCACGCACGAAATGGCAGCAGGGGATAGGCATTCAGAAAGCTTGATCGTCCGCATCCAGCAGGAGGGGGGCAGGCGGTCAGGGGGGGGGGAGTATTGGGATCAGCTTCTTGGAGCCAGGCAGGGCAGGCTAGGTCATCCGGCTCCTGTGTACGCACCCCAGAGTCAGGGGAGTCTGGTAGAAGATGTTCACAGCGCGCACGGTTACCTGGCCGAACTTGACAACCTTGTCGGGGCAGAAGAAGTCCTCATATTGGACATTGAGGTTGTGATCGACCGGCAAAATGTCGGACATGGTGCTGGTGGAAAGGAGCCTGGACAAGGGCAGGCGAATGAGGGGACCGGTGTGTGCGGAGAGTCGGCAAAGGAGAAGAGACATGCACAGGCGCCGGGTTGCAAGGGCTGGAGGAAGGGGGGGGGAAAAAAAAGAAGCAGCCGGGCAAGTTGATCGAAGTCGGCAGGCCCGGGCTTGGTAGCAGCGGCAGCCTGCCCAAAAATGCCGCCAGTGGGACGGTCCGTTCAGCGCACGGCTTGGGCGGGCCATGTCCGGCATCCGCCGCTTTGTGGAGCCCGGTCGGGGCGGCGACTGTGCGGGGTTCTGTGATCGCAGAGGGCATCGCGGCCGAGTGGCAGCCTGCAGGATTGGCACCTGGCTGGTCTTTTTATGCCGGGGAGTTCACCGGACATATTTCCTCTGTGGCCGAGGTGTGTGTGTGCTTGCGCGCGTGTGATAGTGAGGGGGGGGGGGGGGGGAGTGGCGATGCTAGACAGCCCAAAGCAGGGCAAGGGAGGGCGACAGAGGGCGGGAGGCTCCTGTCCCTGACACTTGACCGCCGGCCGCGCTTTGGGCGGATCATGGTCATCCGCTGGGTGTTTTCTTGATAAGCAGCCGAGAACTCGGGGAGGCTCCTGCACCACGGGCAGCCACTTCTGTGACCACCTGTCCTGCCGCCTTTCCGCCTCCCCCCTCCCCCCTCCTCCACCCGCCCTCCCTGAAAACCATGTCCAAGATTGTTCGCGTCCCCTCGCCGGCGGAGTTCGACTCCATCATGGCCGACCTGGCTGACGAGCCGCTCGTCTTCGTGGTGTTCATCTCCAGCGTCGCCCCGGAGACCGGCGAGACCTGGTGCCCCGACTGCGTGATCGGTGCGCCTATTGCATGACCCCAGTGTACCCCTTCCGCCTCTCTCCTTCGTGCTGTGCCATTGCTTACCTGCCACCTGTTGGTCCCTCACCAGCCGACCCGGTCATCCGCAAGACCGTTTTCGAGCTGAAGAATGCCATCCTTGTCGAGTGCCCCGTCGGTTCCCGCGATGAGTACGTCCTCCTTGCCGCCTTCCTTCCTCTGCTCTGGGCTGCTTGCCCCGGTTGTTGACAGTTCCTCGTGCGCTGGCGACTTCACCCGAAGGTACAAGAACCGCCCGGAGCACCCTTACCGTGTCCACCCGAAGATTCAGCTGCGTGCTATTCCCACGCTGATGCGTTGGAAGGGCGATGTGCGTTTTGCCCTCCCACCCGCTTTGCCATGGCTCGCTTGTACCTCCCTGGGCCCCCGGCCTTGCCATGTTTCCCCCCCCCCCTCCCCCCTTGTTTGTTGACATCCTTCTCGGTCGCTGTCCTGGCCGACCGCCCGATGACCAGGGCCCAGTTGGCACTCCCCTTGTGGAGGAGGGCTGCCTGGTTCCCGAGGACATCCACAAGCTGGCCGAGCTCTGATGGTCTCCCTCCGTATGTCCCTTGCCTGGCCGGGGATTGCGCCCCCCCCCCCTGGGCCTTTCAAATGCACATCTATGTCCTCCTGTCTATTGGCTGACGCGTCGGCTGGCGCGTCAAGGTGTGAGAACGCTTCGAGAATCGAGACAAGGAATGGGTGCCCTTTCGGCCGGGCCACGCCGGCCGGGAGGCTGTGTACATGGATGGGGCGGGGTGTGGTATCTCTCAAGGACAAAAGGGAGGGAGACGGCTGCCCACCGGTGATGAGCAGGCAGCAGGCGGGACGATGGGTTCGGCGGGGAGCGGTGGCGCCTCCTGGAAGGTGCCCTCCTCGGACTGGCCGACCTCTTGGGCGCTTGCGGCGTGGGTGCTTTCGCCGCCGCCGCCGCCGCCGCCGCTGTTACTGGCGGTATCGCCATCGCCATCGCCATCGCCATCGGTGAAGATGAGGACCTTGGCCGGGGGATCGACTGGGTGCCGGTCGATCGGCGAAGGGGACGCCAGCAACAGGGCCGCCCGGGTCAGGGCGCTTTCACTAGGCGACTCGGACCACTCATCCGAATGGATGTGGCCGAGCTCGGGTGAGTTGAAGAGCTTTTGGGTGGGCGAGAAGAAGGGGTCAGGCCAGAGTCATGGAGAGGAGGAGGAGGAGGAGGGGCGGTGCACATATACACACACTCACACACACACACACACACACACACACACACAATTTGGCGAAAGCAATGGGCAAAAAAAAGAGAAGCAAAAAGCCAAGAAGAGAGGAGAACGAGGGGGGGGGGGGCACATGTCGGACCTTTGCTCGTTGGATCAGCGCATTCAACAGAAGCATGGGGGATTGATCAGCGGCCGGTTCGCTGGCCGCCACGCCGGCAGCGCCGGCAGGCGCAGGCACATCGCCCCGGGTGAGAAGAGCCGCCCGCGGGGAAACCCAATCTGGGCGGCCCTCCGCGGAAATGACCGACCGGCCAGCCGGGGTGGCTTGTGTGGGCGCGCTGGCCGGAGCATCCCCGGCCGTCGGAGCAGCGGCCCCCTCATCCGAGGCCTGCTTGGCGAAGGTGCTCTTGAGCCGAACCGCGCGCAGGGCGTCCAGCGAGACGGCCAAGCCGCCGGGGGCGGAGCGCTCGCGCGGGCGCAGCCGCCCCTTGACCGGCGGTGTGGCTGCCGACGATCGGAGCTTCACCCCGCGAATCATGTCAATCGAAACGGAAGGCGGCCCGCCAGCCTCATCGACTCGGGCCCGGGGCTTGCGCGGGCTGGCGCGTGTCAGCGTCAGCCCCGGGCGCTTCTGGCCGAACCCCGGGGGCGGGGGCGGCGGAGGCGGTGGCGGTGCCGCCCCCCCGGCAAACGGCAGGGGCGGCGGGGCCGGGGGCGGTGCTCCACCGGCACTCGGCTGGAAGCTGGCGCCGAAGATGCCGCCATCCGGCTGGTACGCGGCCCCGGCATACAGGGCAGCTCCCCCGGCCTTGGCTTGGGCGCGACGCATGCGGCGGAATTCACGCTCCACCTGAGCCAGGCGCTGCTCCACTTCGGCAATGTACGCTTCAGCCCGGCGAGCTCGTTTGAGGAAATACACCCAAGGGAAGAGCAGGAAGGCAATCCACTGGATGGTGGACCAGAAGGCCTGTGTGTCCATGTGTCCATATATTTGCACATATATATATATATATATGTGTGTGTGTGTGTGTATGCGCATGTGTGAGAGGGGGAGGGGTCGAAGCAGAGAGTGGGAAAAGGAGACGGCGGAAGGGCTGGACAAAGGGAGGCACCGAATGTGCGGCCAAATGATGCATATGGCTGGTAAGCATGGTCGTACCTGATTGAGAACCAGTGACCAGTGTGACGCGGCCCAGCGGAGGGCGCGTAGCCACCGGCGCACAGCGGCGCGACAGGCCTCAACACCCTGCCGGAGGGCAGCCGTCACGGACGCCACCACGCGCCCCGGCAGCAGGACTACCCAAACGACCGTCGCCACGACGGCCGCATACACGTCACACCAAAACTGCGCGAACGACCGGGCCGCGGCCTCAACCCGGATGATGGCACGAGTGAGGCTACGCCCGAGTCCGGAGGAGGGGGCGTCAACGGCGGGCGCGCTGCCAGCCGGGGCGTCACGAGCATCCTCGAATGCGTCATCCGCCAGCATGGCCGAGGGGGGATCCCCCGAAGCCGGGACCGGCGCTGGTGCTGAGACCGGGGCCGCGCGCGCCAGCTCCCCGGGTGCCAGTTCATCTTCACCATCGCTCTGCCTCAGGGAGAAGGCCGACATGGCCCGACGATCGGCCACTGGAAGGGGGGAAAACAGGATGCTGGAGGTGAAGGAGCTCGGTACAGTCTCGGAGGTGGCGACCCCCGGCCCCGGAGCCGGTTTGCTGACGAGTCCATCCCCATCGGGAGATGCGCTTGTGCACGACGCGTCGCGGGGCTTCAAATTGCGGCGTTTCTTCGGCCGGGCCATGGGTGTATGCGCGCGTACGTGTGCGTGTGTGTGTGTGTTTCTCCCTCTTTCTCTCTTTCTCTCTCTTTGTCTCTTTGCGAGCACACGTGAGTCTATTCAGACGGCAGGTGAGAAGAAAGCAAGTGCCGTGCTGTGCTGTGCTGTGCTGTGCTGTGCTGTGCTGTGTGTGTGTATGAGGGTACGAATGGGAGGGGAGTGGGTCTGTGCGGTCAGAAGAAATGGGAGGCGAGGTGAGAAGGGGGGGGGAGGTCAGGAAAGGGACGGAGATTGCCCACGGCAGCGGCCTCTCTTCGGCCCTGCGCTGCCAGATCATCCCACCCTGGAGGGCGCTCGTCGCCCTTGCCTGAGCCCCCCTCCCCCCTCCCCCCTCAGGGACCTCATATGGGCCCGCACGCGGGGCAGGATCGCGCCTTACCTCCCCCCGCCCCCCCTGCTCGCAACCACCCTGCCCCGTCCTCCCAGACGGGGGAGAGACGCGCGGCCGAACTTCAAATTTAGCGGCCGTTGCGAGGGAGCATATCCCCCAACGGAGTGCGCCCCCCCCCCCCCCCCCCCCCCCCCCCCCCCCCCCCCCCCCCCCCCCCCCCCCCCCCCCCCCCCCCCCCCCCCCCCCCCCCCCCCCCCCCCCCCCCGAGGGGGGGGGGGGGCGCGGCCCCACATCAAAATTTGCGGCCCCTGGCGGGGGGCACATCCCCCCCCGGGGGGCCCCCCCCCCCCCCCCCCCCCCCTCCGCGCCCTGTCCCGCCGTGCCCCTTGGTCAATTGCCGCGCGCGCCGCCCAGGGGCGAGGTGGGAGTGTATTCACATGTCATCACGTGTTATCCGTAATGGTGCGCGGCCAGCCGCAGGCCCAACTCGAAGGCGGCCCGGGTCCCGGCATCCGGGAAGGCGTCCACGAAAACAGACCCAGTGCACCAAGGACAGGCCGGGTGCGGGGGTGAACCAGCGGCCCCGGGTCCAGCTTCAGCGAAGGCGGCCCCGGCTACCGCGCAGCCGTCCACCTCCTCGCAACCCAGGCGCTGATAGAGGGCATAAAGATCGGCCGGAGCGGCGGCAGTGGCGGCGGCGACGGCGGCGGCGGCGGGCCGGTGCTTGTCGCCAGCCAGGCGACTGCCATGGCAGCCTCCGACTGTCGAGCGCCCGCCGCCCAAGGCGACGCCACCACTGCCAGAGGGAGATGGCTCATCCGGGAGAGCTATCGAAAAGACCGAGCCCGGCAGGCCGGCCGCCGCCAGCCGACAGAGAGACTCACCAATCGAGCGGCCGTCGGCTGGGGCGGAGGACGTAACCCCGCGGGCTGGAGCCGGCGAAGAGTCGGCCGACGGATCGCTGTGATCGCTCTCCACCTCGCTTTCGATGTCCTCTTCGTCGGCATCATCGTCATGGTCATTGGACGTGGCGGCCGCCGGTCGGTGTGCATGGCAGCCACACTGGCCTCCCCCCGATGCCAGTCCATCGCCGTCGAAGTGCGTGCTCACGGTGGAGTCCAGGCACTGGTGGCTTTCCCCCTCTTGATGGGGCGAGGCGCCCTGGGGCCCGGGTGGCGGGGGCCCCTGAACCGAAGCAGCCCACGTGCAGCAGGCAGATGCACCGGCTGCTGCCGCGGCGCCCCCGGAGCCACTGCCGGGCGGGAAGAGATGGGACGGCGAGGCGGCGGCATCGATGTTGAAGGTATCCACCTGCGGGGGAAGCGACGATCCGGCGGGGGCCGAGTCGGTGACCAAGTGCGAAGCATTCTTACATGCGAGTGAGGAGGCGCCACCACAGGGGGGCGTCGCAACCTCGCCACCGTCGCCCGAGGAGGGCCGACTGCCCGGCATGTGGCCCGGGCGCCGCCGGGTCCGCGTCAGCACCCGGAAGTCCGATACTGAGGGTTCGGTCGCGCCGGCCGTGGCAGTTGCCGCGAAGCCTGGCCGGGGGTCTTTGCCACGCGCCGTGACGGCGACGGCCGCAGTGTCCGCCACCACGGGCGATCGAATGCTCCCATCGTCGTCGGCATCTTCGGTAGTGACAAAGGACCCGGCGCCGCCATCCCCCCGCCGGGGATGATGGAGCTGGCCAAACAGCGGCGTCGACATGCTCCGGTAGTCCCCGGGGGATCCGGCCGCGAAGGGCACGGCCTCATGGAGATCCAAGGAGCTGGTCGAGTTGAGCTGGTCGGTCCCGGTGCAGGGGCCGCCACCGGCGGAGCAGGTCCCTCCCCCGGGCAAGGCCGGCCAGGTGGGCCGCACGGGCTGATCCCATTCGGACCAGTCGAGGTCCGTGTCATCGAGGCGGACTTGCTCCGGGGGGGTGTCATACCGGCCGTAGTTGAAGTATTGTGAAAAGTAGTGCACGGTCTCCAGGAGCCCCTGGCGGAGGCCGAACTGCGGCGTCCAGCCGAGGAGATCATGGGCGCGCCTTCGTGACCGGGGGAGGAGGGTGGGGGGGGGGAGGGAGAAGACAGGATGATCCATCGGTGTGTGTGTGTGTGTGTGTGTGTGTGTGCGTGCGTGTGTGAGGGGTGTGAGCACTCGGGCATATGTGGGAGAGAGAGAGAGAGAGAAAGAGAGCACGAGGGAGAATCCATCGGGGTAGGCTCGATGCGTACTGGATATCTGGCCGCCGCTGCTTCGGGTCGTCCACCGGTGAGGGGAGATACACGACGCCGACATTATCGCGCAGATGGGGTGACCGGTCCATGTTCAACATGCTGACGGTCGAGAGGATGATTTTGGAAAAGTCCCCGATCTGGTACTCATCCGGATTGCCGATGTTGATGGGCGGCAAGGCGGGCAAGCCATCAGCCTCATGATCCGAAGGGGTGGCCATTAGGTCGATGAGCCCGGTGATCAGGTCGTGGATATATCTGCGGAGGGTGCGTAGATACGAGCGTGCGTGCGTGCGTGCGTGTATGTGTGAGAGAGAGAACGGGGCAAAAAGAGAGGGAGGGCATTGGTCACCGAGGTGGCGGGCAGCGGAGGGCCGATCGGGTGGACGTACTGGAAGGAGCGTGTCTGTGTCCCATCGCCGTAGACCGTCAGGGGCCGGCCGGAGAGAGCCTGCACGCAGAAGTTGCTGACCACACGGCCATCATCATGGGCCATGCGCGGGCCGTAGGTATTGAAAACCCGCGCCACACGGACATCAACCCCATGCTGCCGAGCATACGCATAGGCCAGGGTCTCGGAGATGCGCTTGCCCTCGTCGTAGCAAGCTCGCGGGCCAATCGGATTGACAGATCCGTGGTATGTCTCCGGCTGGGGGTGGACTTCGGGATCGCCGTAAACCTCTGTGGAAAAAGGGGATGCGCGGGTTTTGTCGGGGGTTCGTTTTTCCCCCGCCGGAAATCCGCCCAGGCACGTCAGTGGCCATGGAGCGCGGGCTGGCATTGCCAAGGGAGAGGCAGCGAGCGGCCGAGAGTGGGGCAAAGGAAGCGGAGGAGCCAATGGGGGCGGGTCCCTACGCACCACTGGTGGAGGCCAGGAGAAAGCGCGCGCCCGAGCGCTTGGCCACGCCGAGCATGTGCATGGTCCCCAGGACGGCGGTCTTGACCGTGCGGATGGCATTCCCCTGATAGTGTGGCGGAGAGGCCGGACAGGCCAAGTGGAAGACCAGATCGCACTTGCCCACCCCGCGCAGGGGTTTGGCCACATTGTGCCGGCGGACCGCGAAGTTCGGGTGCCCGCGCCAGTGTGCCAGATTCCGCCGGCGGCCGGTGGACAGATCGTCAATGCAAAGGACATGGTGCCCGGCCAGCAGGAGCCGGTCGATCAGGTGGCTGCCCACGAAGCCGGCACCGCCGGTGACCAAAATCCGCAGCGGGGTGCAGCCGAGCTGGCGCAGGTCCCGGACCTCCGGCAGGGGGGCCAGCGCGGGGGGGATGGCCCCGGCTTGGGGGCCCCGCCGGTGGAGAGGCACCCGTCCAGGACGCGGGGTCTCGGCCGGATCCACCCGCCGGGGCATGCTCCTCCAGAGGGGGGCCTGCTCGCGCAGGGCGCACTCCGGGCAGCGGCGGGTGCGCGTGGCGCCGGCCGATGTGTCGGGCTGCGCGGTCGACCGGCCGCACTCGCCAGTGCGGCAGTGCTGATCGCCGGTCGGGGAGCCGCTGTCAGGGGGCGCCGAGGCGTCGGGCGACAGGATCCGCCGGACCTGGTCTTCCTGGATGAAGGTCAGCAGGAGCCCGGAATCCGAGGAGGAGCAGTGGTGCTGCGGGGGGAGGTAGAGCCGACGCAGGCGCTCCAGCTCCACAACCAGTGGCGGCTCGCCTGGGGCCAGGGCCGCGCTGGAGACCACGCTCACCAGCGGCGCCGATGAGGGGAGGGGAGGAGTGCCGGCTGGTGGCCGGCCACTCGCGGGCGAGGACGGCTGAGCACTCATGTGCCAGTATTGCGCATCAGCCGCGGAGGGGGCGTCGGGTTGAGGGACTGGGTTATGGGGGGGGGGGGGGGGGGGGGGGCACGGGGAAGCGAGGGCCGGGTGCAGGGGGAGGTTTGTGCGTGTGTGCGTGCGAGGGCAATGTCGGACGAGAAGGGAGGGGAGGGGGGAGGTGTGGCTGGGATCCGGATCGGGGGATGGCGCGAGGCCGCGCGAAAAGGGGCGCAAGAGCCGCCACTCCTGCTACTGCCCGCCGATCTGTGGAGGCGCGCGTTTGGGCTGCACCCCCCGCGCGGCGTGTGTGGAGGGGGAAGGTGGCCTGGCATGCCACCCATTCTGTCGCCTGGGGAGTACACGACTGTGTAATGTCCCCCCCCCCCATCCTCGGTCGGGTCGGGGCTTTCGGAGACACCCCCCGCATTGGGACAGGGGGATTAATCCGTGCGCGGGGCGGGCGGTGATCGGCCAGGCAGGCGCCGGCAGCCTGGGGTCTTTTGCCCCCCCCCCCCCCCCCCCTCCGGGGGCCGACTGTCCGGGAGTTGCCAAGACGTCGGGGCATGCGTGGAGGGGGCATGTCCGTGTGCTGTCCTGGGCAGCCTGGGCAGCGGGCTGCACGCGGGGCGGCAGTCGCGCTGGCTGGGTCTGCCCGCTCTTGTTGATGCGCCGGATGCCCGGGGGTGGCGGGGCGTGTTGGGCGGCTTACAGGCGGGCCGATGACACACATCCCCCGGCCCCTCGCCCTGGCGGCGGGAGTCCAATGCTCGGGGGGTGTCCTTCTGGCGGGGTCCCGCAAGCCGACAGATACCAATGGATCGCGCGGGGCGTGTGTCCCCCGTTAGGACACATCCGGGTTGCGGGGCGCAAGCGTGCGCGCGCGCGCGCGGAGAAAAAATGGAGGGAAAAATACACCGGCTTACGGGCCTGCTCTTCGCACGGGGGCCAGGCCGCGGTGCAGTGGCGCGTTGGAACCCGTCCGAGGGCAGGCCAGGCCACAAGGGGGGGGCTGGGCAGGGGAGGTCGGGGTGATCGTGGGACCGGACGCAATCGACCCAGGCTAGACCCTGCCAGAGTCGGCGCGGCTCGGGAAACTGGTCCCCTTGGCCCTGGCATGCTGGCGCATCCCCCCCCCCCTGGTGGATCTCAGGAGAATGCGGCACTCGCCCTCCCTGCGCCCCGGGGGATTCGGGGGGGGGGGAGGGTGGAACGGGGGGGGGGGGGGGGGGGGGGGGGGGGGGGGCATGTCGGCTGGCGAAGATTGAACTATTCATTTTTCTTCGCGCGTTAGTGGGAGTTCTGCAGCGGCGCCGCCACGGAGAATGTCATTACGACAAGTGTGCTGTACTCCGGCTGAAGGGATCGCGTCCCACGTGTCAGTGCATTCGACCGTTGGCACATACACACGTGAGAGACATTGGGCGATATCAGGCGGTTTCCATTCGCCCATCCGCCTGTCTTGCTGTGCCTGGGGGATAACTAGCGGGTGGGAAGTGGCGACGAGAAGGTGCGGCTGCTGCCTGTGTGTGAATGTGCGCTTGCGTGATGGATTGCGTGGTGTGTGCATGGTTTCGGGCTCGTGTCCCCCGGCCCCCCCCCCCCCCCCTCCTCGCCCCCAGACGCCTGGCAGCACCCGGCTGAGGGGTGCCGTGGGGTGGTTTGCTATTTGTGTGGATCCCATCCGGCGGATGATGCAGCAGCCTGGGGGAATAGCAAGTGTCCTCCTGCCCCTTTCTCGCCCGCCTTTTGCCCATTCGCCTGTTGCCCTGCCTCCAGCCCTCCCTCCGGCCCCCCTCTCCGTGGTGATCCTCTCGTGCCCTGGCCGCCTTCCGTCGCCGGCTCGCATGACAACCGAGCGCCAGCACTCGGGATGGCGCCCGAATGGGCGTAGCGCCCACAGCGCGCCGACACCGGTGCCGGAGACATCGTACCAGATCTCGGCTCACATGCTCCGCCGGGATCTGGCTCACATGTGCGCGACCGGGCATCTCCCCCGCCCCC
>NW_009242975.1:2109201-2113803 GCF_000388065.1 Fonticula alba
CCCCCTCCATCGCCCGGCCGTCGTGCGGTGCCGCTGCCAATGCTCCCGTATCTGACTTGAGGTTTCCCTTCCTGCCTTGTTCCCCGGCGCTGCCCACCCGCCCGTCAGGCATGGGAGCCTGGTGGACTTTCTGACAAGCTACTCGAGCCTGTCTCCGTCGGTTCCTCCGGTGCGTCGCTGATTATGTGCCCGGCCAGGTGGTGCTACCAATCGTCCTGGCCTTGTGTGCTGCCTCGGCCCCCGGCCTGACAACCTCCCCGCTGGGATCCCCCCCCCCCCCCCCCCCCCCCCCCCCCCCCCCCCCCCCCCCCCCCCCCCCCCCCCCCCCCGTCTGCTCCTCTGTTTCCCCGCTCGCCCTCCTGCGAGCAGGCCAATCCCTCGCTGTTCGAGTCCCTCAGGCAGACACGCCCGCAGTCGAGCCTGGCTCGGTCGATGCAGGACATCCTGGACGAGCCGATGCTTTCGTGCTTGCAACCCGTGCCGCGGCCACCGACTCCCCCGCCAGTCACACCCGTCCCTGAGGCCGCCGGTGCCGGCTCTCCCTTTGCCTCCGCTGTTGATGCCGAGCTCAGCGCCGGGAGCGCTGTGGACATCGATGCCGGCACCACCGTGGCCGCCTCTCCTGACACTGGGGCTCCCACCGGGATGGGGCCTGCTTCTGATGGCGGGCCGGTTGTTGGCACTTGCCCGGAGGCTGGTAATGGGTCTCTGCCAGCTGGCGACGCGTTGTCTGGAGCCTGGCCGAATCAGGACACCCAGTCATCAGGGTCGGCTGGGAAGGGTGACTCCTTCGAGGAGTCGCTGCTGGGCAAGCCGGAACTTGGTTTGCCGAGCCTGCCGCAGTATCTGGCAACGTTGAGCCGCCTGAGCAAGGTACTTTCGCTGTTGGCTTAGCGGTGCCTCTTGTACTTGGAGCGCGCCTTCCCGCTGACGCATCACTCTCCCCTTGCAGCACATCTTCTCCCTCGGGCCGGTGTCCGCGGATTGCATGTCGCACATCACCCTCGGCCTGAACCGCCTCTCCACCTCGGTGCAGGATATTTACCAGGTGGCACTGGACTTGTATGCGGAACTGGTGCACGTGGGCGACAGTTCGTCCGAAGACCCGGACCAGAGCATCGACCTGAACCACCTGCTGTCCGTCTTCTCGTCGATCGTTGTCAAGTCTGTGGTGCGTGTGCCGCTGTCTTTGGGATTCCCCCCCTCCCGGCATGCCAGGGCGTGTCTGCCCTGCTGTTGCTTCTCCCGGGGGGGTTTCCTTTCCCCGCTGACATTCGTCCCTCTGCCCCGCGCGCCCCTCCCCCCTCCCTGCTCCCGGGCCAATGGATGCCCTCGAATGGCGCCCGCTGTGCCCTTGCTCGGGTGGGCTGCCTCCTTTCCGATCACCATGCACGCATGTAGGCTTTGGTCCTTGAAGGGACGCCGACCTTGGAGCGGACCAGTGCGGTGGCCAGTTTCTTGGCGACCGTGCTGTCGATCTGCCACACATCCAAGCCGCTGGTGGAGCCGGTTTCGGCCCAGGAGTGCGCGTTCCTGCGTCTGCCGGCTGGGGTGCCTCCCCCGGCGCCGGTGTCCCTCCTGTGGGCTTTGCTGCAGGGGATCGTGGGCCAGCATTCGCCGCGGGCCGTTTGGTCGCCGCTCTGGCTGCTGGTCGATGTGTTTGGCATGGAGCGGCCGGAGGCCGGGGCCGCCGGTGCCGCCGGTGCCGAGGGCCCGGCGCTCGAGGCCTTCGCCGATGGCCATCCGTTGGTGGATTACCTCGTGTCGCGGGGGCTGACCGGGTGCGGTCCTCTCGGGCCGCCGGAGCGCATGGCCGCGATCCTGCGTCGGGAGGCGGGCAAAAGTGCGGTCCAGGATTTGCCGAGTGGCAATCCGGCCGATTCCACCGAGTCCCCGACTGCCCGCAAGACCCTGGCCCTGACGCACCTGTATCTGTCGGTGGTGTGCCATCTGGATGGCATGTTGCTGGAAATGATCGAGGATGCGAAATATGGCGAGGGGTCGGGGCTGGCTGGACCCTCGCCGCTGACCAGCGCGGACGCCCTCCTGTGGCAGTGGCTGGCTGGCTGGGGGAACTCCCTGCAGGCATGCACGCTTCGGGATGGTACGGTTGTGTCACAGCCGGGCCAAGTGGCCACGCTCAATGGCCGGGTACATCTGGCTCAATTGGCGGCCATGGTCCTGGCGCCGGTGGTGCGTACCCTGCACAACCGGACTGACGACGGTGTGGCCGACGAGGACGATGTGGCCGACGAGGACAACGAGAGCGACGAGGACGATGTGTTTAATGTGGATGATGCGGATGCCTTGGACCGGTTGCTTATTTCCTGCGCTCAGGCCATGGCCAACTACGATGGGACCGGGGCCCCGGCCTCCGGGCATCTGGTTGGGAACGCGATCGTCTTCTTGCTCCAGGCGCTGGGTGAGTTGCAGAATGCTCGGCCTATGTGGAGGTCGGCTAAGGCGCCGACCCTGGCCTGGCACTCTCCACAGACAGCGCTGCATCCCCATCCCATTGCCGGGAAGGCGCTGGACTGTTTGGACCTTGGGACATACTACACGGGCTTCCTGGACGCCGGGGAGCCCGAGGGGGCGACATGCCTACTGTCGTCTGACCTGGATTTCCGTCTAGAGGAGGACTCCTGAGAGAGTGAACAAGGGAGAGAGAGAGAGAGAGAGAGAGAGCGAGCGCGCGTTGGAGTAAAAGTCCATGGCGGCTCCAGGCAAAACGTTCCCCTGGCCATCCTTCTTGGGCCTTTTCTCCCTCTTCTTCCTCTTCCGCTCCTGCTGCTTTTCTCCTTTCCTTCTCTTTCTCCCTCTCCCTGCCCTCTTCCCTCCATGTGACGCACCGCCCTGGTGAGGAATCGACTGGCGAAGGCCCACACTGGTCGGATGTTGTTGTTGTTGTTGTTGTAAGGGTGAATGGGGCGCATTGGTGGGGGCGGGGGCGGGGGAGGGGACGTTCTCCTTGCCCAGCAGCGGCTCCCAAAAAGCGGAAGGGGCTCGAGTGCCAACGATACGTCCACCCATTCTAATCCAGTCGATTCTTGTGCCAGTCGCCGGGCGCGTGTACACGCGCCCTCTGAGGCTCACGCGCTTGGGCGCGCTATATTGGGGTGCGTGCTGGCGGCGGTGTGTTGGACAAGGACTCTTGTCTGGGGGCGGGGGCGCGGAGGGGGGGGGGGGCTTGGCGCAAGTGTGTCCCGGCCCCTGTGCCCGTCGAGGGGTGGGGCCCGGGGGGGCGGGCCACGCATGCTGCCAAGGATCGTCGGTGCCAGCCGCCGGGGACCGTGGCCCCGGACGTTGGCCAGCAGGTCGCGCTTGGGGGTGGGGCAGGGGGTGGGGGGCAGGGGGAGGACGTGTTTGCCTGTGCGTGCGTGTGTCTGGAGGTGTGTGTGTCTGGAGGTGCAGGTGTCTGGGCTTGCGTGTGGGTGTGTTGTGTGCGAGGATAGGTCTGACGAAGCCCGCCCAGGGCCGGGGTGCTGATGGTCACCCAGCCCCAAGGTGGGGGAAGTCTCCGTCGGCGGAGGCGACGCCTTGGGGGGATCCCCGGTTCTGCGCTGCCAGGTGCACATGAAGGGGCACGACCGTACCGGCGCACACCGTCGGGATGAGCGGGGGGGGGGGGGCGGGCCTTGCCATGGGCCCCACATGCATGAGCAGGGTGTGCGAGATGGCGCCGCGGGGCAGAGGCCGGGTCGACCGCCGGGTGGAGGCCGACCGATGCGCAGCATCGGGGCCAGGAATGTCTTTGGACTAGCCATCTGTGCGCCGGGGCCCTGAGTGCGTGGTGGTGTGTGCCCGAAGCCGACAACATATGCCCAGCCTACTCTCTGAGGGCGGGGTCCGGAGGGAAGGCATGCGCGGATTTTCACATTTCACACCAGGCCCCCCCCCCCTCCCCGGGTGCGGGGAAATACACGCGCACGCGCTGAAGGCCGCGGGGAGCGTGAGCCTCCGCGCCGCCCCGGACCGGCTGACGGTTGAGGGGGATAATCTCCCCTCCCCCGCCCCCCCTATTAATTTGGTCCGGCCCGCGCCCGCGGGCGAGGGGCCAGATGCCAACAGTCCTCGCTTTGGTGCTCCCCATGCGTACGGACACGCCGTCGGCGCCACCGCCGCCGCCGCCGCCATGGTCTTCCCCCGGCGTTCGTGTGGTGAGCGTCCGCACTGGCTCGAGCAGCGCGCTCTGGAGGCCGTGTCACCTGCGCAGGCCGGCGGCTCGGCGTTCACAACGCAGACATGTCTGTGGCTCTCTCTCTCTCTCCCTCCCTCTCTCTCTCTCTCTCTCTCGCACCCTGCGTCTCTCGGTTCATCCGTCGGGCGAGATACCACCCGGCGTGCCGGGGCGCCGCGGATGCTTTCATCCCCGTCTGCCGGGACCCTGGTCTCTTTTTTTTCCTTTCTCTTGCCGCTCGGAATATTCAGATCCCCACGACAGACCCGGCCGACCAATCGACCAGCGCGGCCCCTCTCTTCTTGGGGTACGTGCGTGTTCACTCGGGCTCGAGGGCCGGAGTGACACTCCCCCTCCTGCCTCCCTCCCCCCTCCCCCCTGTGCCTCCCCCGTGCCGCTGCCGCCTCCGCCGCCGCCACCACCCG
>NW_009242975.1:2114023-2114685 GCF_000388065.1 Fonticula alba
CTGTTCGAGGCCGCTATGTCCGTCGAGGCGACAAAGTCGCGCTCCGATGGCAAGCCCACCTGGAAGGACTTCTACGGGCGACTGTTCATCCGGTTTTTGACGGTCACCCTGCGGACATGTCCCGAGGGCAGTGGCAAGATCCTGACGGAGCTCTGCCCGGCCGGGGTGCAGCCGTCTCTCACGGCGCCGGGCTTCGCGCGGCCCTTCCACGAAGGGCTTCTCAAGTCAGTCCCGATGTTTTGCTATCCCGAGTCCGACCTAAGCCTGGCGTCCAGTTCCTCGTGCGTCCGCCCGACCATCCGCCAGTCGCCCTCTTCCACACCATCGTCTTTTTTTTCCTCCGTCTGCTGACTCCCCGGTCCTCGCCCTCCTGCCCCCCTCTCAGCGAGATGTACACCTTCACGATGACCGACGCTGATGGGCATCGTCTGTATGGGTTCTGCCGGCGCCGGGACCTGGCCCGGGTGCGTTTCCCCCGGCCGGAGATCCTGCAGGAGTGTCTCTGCTTTGTGTCCTCCTTCCCCTGGTTCTCGCTCTTCCACTCTCTGCTGGAGGTGGTGGACCAGCGCAAGTCCGTGTACGAGTCGCACCCGGATTGCAAGCTGGAGAACCTGGACAACTTCCTCCTCGGTGCGCGCCCCCGCCCCCGCCCCCCCCCCCCT
>NW_009242975.1:2114815-2125773 GCF_000388065.1 Fonticula alba
CCCCTTCCGCCGTGTGCCGGGCCGCGCATCCTGGCATGCGCGAATGTACACCCCCTCAGACGCAGCACACATGCCCCGCACCTCCCCCCCCCCCCTCCTTCCCCTCCCGGACACAGCCCTCTATGCGGTGTCCGTGCCGCAGAAGCCCGGCGAAACTTTCCGCGTGATCGCCGGCTCTTCGCAGGTCCCGGTCAAGCTCCTGCCGGAGTCTTACCACTTCCAGCGGCCGCTGTTCGCCACGCGGTACCGGTCGACCGGCCTCGGGCTGAGCCACAATGGCCCGGGATCGCCCTTCCTCGGGGGTGGCGGGGCGTCTGCCGGCGGGCCATCCTCCTACCTCGGGGGCAACAGCTACATGTCGGTGGCGGCGCAGACACCACCGCGGTCCGATGCCGGCGGGTCGGCCGCCCCTGGCGGTGGGGCTGCCGTGCGCCTGCTGGCCGAGCCCTTCGACCACATCGACTTTGGGGCCCTCTTCAGCTCGTTCGATGAGCAGGATCTGCTGGGGCTTCTGGCCTCCCTGATGACCGAGCGCCGGATCCTCTTCACCTCGTCGTCGCTGTCGCGGCTGACCGGGTGCGTGCACGCGGCGGCGGCCCTGCTGGCCCCGCTGGAATGGCAGCACATCATGATCCCGGTGCTGCCGGCGTCCCTGCTGTCGACGCTGCTGGCTCCGATGCCCTTCCTGATCGGGGTGCACTCCTCCCTGCAGGGGGCCGTCCAGCGGGAATCCCGGCACATGGAGTCCGTGGTGTTTGTCAATTGCGACACCGGGTTCGTCAACTTCTTCCGCCAGGATGTGGACGCGCTGCCGATCGACGCCACGGTGCGCTTGCGCCACAGCCTCCGGCGGTTCTACTCGCGCACCGGGGCCATGGCCCAGGCCTTGCACATGGCCAGCCTCGAGCAGCTCTCGACCGGCGGCGGCCCGCCCGGGGCCAGCCCCCTGGATCTCGGCCCGGGTGCCGGCGGGGCCGGTGCCTCCTCCGGGCCCCACGGGACAGCCCACAACCCCGGGGGCGACCTGGCCGATCCGCCGGTGCCCCTGCTGAACGCCAGTAGCCTGGTCCCGGCCATGGTGAAGTTCTCCACCGCGCAGAATGTGACCATCTCTCGCGCGGTGATTTCCTTCTACAGCCTTTTCTTGACCAACTACTTTTGCTTCTACAAGCCCGGCACCACGACCCTCAACATGGAGGAGTACAAGCTGAGCCTGCCGCGCGGGTCGCACCAGGTGCGCCAATGCCGGCACCCCCCGGGGTGTGAGCACTCCCGCTCGCCCGGCCTGCCATCTTCACATGCCTCTCTCCTTCCTCCTCGCCCCCTCCCCCCTCCCCCCTCCCTGACACTGACCCCTGTCGTTCCCTGGCACTGCCCCCTCCTTCGGCTCGCGCAGATGCTCGACATCCTGGCCACCACTCAGCACTTTGAGCGGTTCATCGCCGAGCGCGGCGAAGAAATGACCCTCGATCGAGTCCTCCCGAGCGATCCCTGGACGTCATTGGACTCGGGGGCCGTGCACCCGGGTCCGGCCGCGACCGGGTTCTTCTCCGGATCCTCGCGCAGCTCATCATACGGCGGGACCGGGGCCGGGGCCGGGGCCGCCTATGGCGGGTGGTCCTCCAGCGGGAATGTCGGCAGTCCGTACACCCGCGAGGATATGGACGACGCATCGGCCGGGTCTGGCGGCTGGTCGCGGCTGGCGGTCTCCGGCCATGTGGTCACCAGGAAGATCCGCGCTCGCGCCCGGAATGCCATCCTCGGCCCGACGACGGTGTCCGGCCAGCGTGTGCCGGACCAGCAGCTCTTTTTCTCGTGCGTGCACACCTCCTTGCTGTCGCTCTGTCCTTTGCCTTCCTCTCTCTCTCTCTGTCCCTCCTCCCTTGCCTCTGGCCGACTGGAGCCTGGCTGACACCGTCTCTCTCTCTCTCTCTCTCTCTCTCTCTCTCTCTCCTTCTCTGTCTTTCTTCAACCATCGATTCTCCCCTCTTCTCCCACATCTCATTTTGCGCACAGGCCCTTGCCACCCCCGCCCTCACGCCGGTCGGCTCGGTTCTCCTTCCTGATCGACCCGTCGGCCACCAACACCCTACCAATTGACATCAAATCCCGGTCATTGGTGGAACTCATGGGCACCAATCGGCCCCTGAGCACCATCGGCGGCCCAGGCGCCGACCCCTTCGGCGGGCCATCCCCCTCGCCGTCGGTCCAGTCCCTCCGGAGCTTGTCCGTCTCGACGTCCACCTCCTCGCTGGCCAGCCTAGATTCGTCGGCCAGCCCGGCGCCGGTGTCGCCGGTATCCGGCCAGATGCCAGCCCCGGCGACTCCACTTGGCTCTGGATCCGCATCCTCCTCCTCCTCCTTCAGTACTCCCACGCGGCAACTGTCGTCGCCCTTCACCGGCCGGTCGACCTCCTCTTCCTCGTCTCTCTCAGCGGCCTCGGTGTCCTCCCCGCTGGCGGGGCCCGTGCGACTGGCGCCGCCACCGCAGCAGCAGCAGCAGCAGCAGCCGCCGCCGCAATATGCCTCTTCGAGCCTGACCCAGGGTTCCGGCCAGTCGTCGGCTTGCTTGCTTGATTTGTCGGACTTTGCGCCTGTGGCTCCGGCGGCCCCTGCTCAGGGCGACCCATTCGGGGGCTTTTCGGCAGCGACCCCGGCACCTCACGCGCCCACCGCCGGTGCCTGTCTCCTGGACCTGGATCAGCTGGTGGCCGAGCATACGGGTGGCTCTGGCTCCGGCTCGGCGGCCGGCGCCGGTGGGGCCATCCCCCTGGAGCACCTGTTTTCATTCCTGTCGGACTACTCCATGGTCGAGGGGGAGAAGCCTGCTCCGATGCCGCCCCCGGGCAGGGCCGCGGCCCCGGTTGCTCGCGAGTCGCCCTTCGGCGGAACGCGGCCAGCCTCGGCAGCCCCCTCGACGGCGCGGACGGGCGCCTCGACCTCGGCCCCGGCTTCGTCTTCCGCTCAGGCGTCGGCGGGCCTGATTCCGCTGCTGCCGCCGCCGCCGAAGTCCCCGCAGCCATCGCTGGCCTCGCTCAGCTCCTCCTCGCTTCTTAGCCTCAGATCTAGTCTTCCGACGCCGCCTCCGGCGACCGGGGCCCAGTCGTCGGCCCCGGCGCCCGCCCAGTTCCACCACCAGGCGCCCGGCAGTCAGGCGGCCCTCTCGCCAGCCGAGTTGGAGGCCTTCCTTCAAATGTGAGGCCTCGACTTGACGCTTCTCTCTCTCTCTCTCTCTTGCCCCTTTCTTTGCCTCGGCCAGCCTCCCACCCGCCGAATGTTCACTTCGCCGACCCTTGCTGCGGTGCGTGCAACCAGCCGAAGGAGCAGGGCGGGCTAGAGGGTGCCTAGGTCGCGACAGATAAATACATCTTATCACTGCCTACACACGCGCGTCTGTATGTATGAATGTATGTATGCACACAACCCGGTGTAACCGCAGGAAAAAAAAGCCCCTAACAATCACAGGTGTCTGTAAAGTTTTGTCTCCAGCAAGCGGGAGGGGAGGGGGGGGGGGGGGGCTCTATTCCGTGTGTTTTCCCGGCATGATCAGGTTACTGGGCCACAGGCCCGAGCTAGATCTTGGTAGACGAAAAGGAACTGCCTCCCGGCATGTGGGGGTCGCCCAGACCCTCCCCCTCCCCCTCCGGGGGCAGGACTGGTAGGGCTTCACGGCAGTGTGGTCGTGGGCTCCGGGCACGGAGAGGAAAGCGTTGGAAGCGATGTGCCCGTCGGCAGCCGTTGGCAACTCTCCCCCGGCCCCGAGCGATGCCCCGCCCCCTGGCGGACAGGCCGCCATGTTGGACCAGGACAATGGCCTTGCCCCGACTTGATGGCCCGGGCCTTGCCCGCAGGGCCGAGGGCGCCAGACGACCTCGTCCTTCGCTTGTTTACGCTGTCGACTCGCCCTGGCGGTGCGCACGCCCACCAGGCGCCCCCTCATTGCCCTGGTCTGCCCAAACACTATGCAGGTAAGCCACCTCCCTCGCCATGTCCCTCTGTCTTCCGCTCTCCCTGCCCGTGTCGATGTCCTCTTGCCCATGCCCCCCTCTCTCCTTTGCTTAGCTCTGTCCAGGGGCGCCCGGATGCTGGGCACCTGTGGTGAACCCGCCCCGCGCCTTTCGACTGGTCTCCAGCCCGCCCTTGTATCGCCCGGCCGCGGCACATCCGACAGCCGGCCTGCGAGGCTCTCATTGGTGTTGAATAATGAGAGCAGTGGCCGAGGGGAGGACCGAGTGACGTGTGCTGGAGTGTGGCGTTGCCCGGCTCGACTCGGCTCGGCTCGGCTCGGCTCGGCTCGGGTCGGCTCGGGTCGGCTCGAGGCAAGCAACGCATCAAGGTCGCCCTGCTGGTGGACAGCAAGCTGTTCGGCCGCCTGTCTCAGGTAGCCCCACTTGTCTCCCCTATTCGGCATGGAGGGTCCGACCGAGCGACTGTTGAAGCGTGGCCCTTGACAGTGGGCTCCTGACAGGCAGCCCGTGCCCTTGTGACGCGCGACATTTCCCTGCCAGTATCGCGCCCCGCAGCCGGCCTCTGGCGGTGTCTTGCCCGTTCCCGAGGCGCCGTATGGGGCCCGCGGCTCCAGGACGGCAGATGGCCCACATTCGAGGAGCCTGCCTGCCGGCATGCGCACTCCATGCTGGCGCCGCCACAGCCACCAGAACGGTGTCAATCCTCGAAGAGGGACACATTGTGCTCATTTGCGCCGAGTGAAAGAAACCTGGCCCCTCCCAGAAGAATAAAGTGCCAAGGTGCGATTGCGATTGGTTGCCCCGCTGCCCGCACCTGGGGACAATATCGAGGGGGACAGGGGAAGAGGCGTTTATAGGACAGGAAAAGCAGGGGAGGAGAGTCGGAAAGGGCCTGCCTGGATAATGGGGGAAAAGAGGTCAAGTCCATCACCAGGGGGAGGGGCGGCATCAGCGGGAGGCAACCGAGGAACCGGAGACAGGCCGGTCTTGACGGCGAGGCCTGGAGCCAGGCCGGGCATCGGACCCAGGTCCAGGACCACCGGGCGCACCGGAGCCTTGGGCGCCGGCGGTCGGGGGTTTCCGCAGTCGACGGTTGGCCGACTGGCCGCCCTGCTGACCACGGGAGGATTGCTGCTGCTGCTGCTGCGGCTGCTGCTGCTGCTGCTGCTGCTGCTGCTGCTGCTGCTGCTGCTGAGGTTGCGACTGCGGCTGTGATGTGGTGGAGTATGAAGAGGTGGTCGCGGGCACGGCAGCCGGCGCGACAGGCGTGACGGTCGTCGGGGCCGCGGGAGCATTGGCGACCGAGCGCTTGGCCATCGAGGAATATGAGAAGGAGGCGCGGGCCGGGGCCGGGGCGCCGGCTGGCTGGGCGGCGGCGTCGGAGGCCTTGGTGGGCCCGGCTGCCGCTGGGCCGGGGGGAGTGTCATTTTTGGAGGCGGAGGCCGTCGTCGAGAGGGAGCCGGAGTCCCCGGCCGCCAGGGGGGCAGGCACCGCGGGGTCCACCTCCCCGAGACCGGGAGTCGTGTTGCGACCGCCCAGAGGAGGCGTGCTAGATGTCGACAAGGAGGGCTCGGGGCTCGGGGAAATCTCCTGAATGGGGGGAGGGAAGGCAAGAGAGAGAGAGAGAGAGGGAGGGAGGGAGGGAGGGAGGGAGAGCAGGAACAGGGCGACGGGGGTAGATGATAGCAGGTCAGCAGGGCGGCAGGACAACAGCGCAGTGTGGCTGGATGGATGGCCAGAGGCGCAAAGGCCGCCGAGGCGGGGGCCGAACCTTGGGGGCGAAGAAAAAGAGGCTGTCCGAGTGGATCTGATACTGGTAAGGGTTGCCGGGAGTGGGGGCAATGTCGAAGATCTGGACAAATTTCTGGAAGTGGCCATCCAGGGGGGCGGCCGCGTCGCCGGTGCCGGCCGGGCTGGCGGCGGCGGTGGTGGTGCCAGTGGCCACGATCTTGAGCATGGTGCCGGCCCCGGCGCCCAGGCGGTTGGCGCGCAGATCGGTCAGGGACACGGCGCCCTGGGACATCTTGGTCGAGAAGAGGAGAGCCTCCTGGAGTCATGGGAGGGGGAGGGGGTCAGCGGTCGGGCGGGAGAGGGCACAGAGTGGGGCGGGGGGAGAAAGAGGCACGGGGTGCAGGGACGACAAGGAAAGGGCGGAGGCAGGGGATGTACACACGTCGGCCGATTGGGGGACGAGGGCGCCGGCCTTGGTCGGGCGGAAAAAGATGGCCGAGTCATCATAGAAGTGGCTCAGGGTCCCGGGCGAGCGGAACAGGCTCGAGTAGTACTTTGTCACGAAGAGGTGTGCCAGAGCGTAGGTGGCATCGGGTTTTTCCGACTTCGCGGCGGACCCGCCAGCTTCGGGCGGCGGCATTGTAAATGCTGGGTGGGGCGAAGAGAGGAGGGAGGAGAGGCAAAGAAGGGGATGGGGGAGGGGGGGATGGCTGCCTGATCCACAATGTCGGGCGCCTGGCAGCGGCGGGGCTCTTTTGGGGAGGGGGTCACGATGAGACCCGGGGGGCATTGCGCATGAAAAGCGACTCCTACCGGTCCCCCCCCCCCCCCTTGCAGGTGCCGCTACCGGGCCACCGCCTCATGCGCCGCGGTCCTGGCTTGAGGAGCGACGCCGGCCACAGCCCCCATGCACCCGACGGGCAGACGCTATTGTCCGGTGGCGGAAAGGCCGGCCACAAGCAGCCCCAGATACGCTGACGGGTGGGCGCGCTGGCCACAGTCTGCCATACATCGAGGTATCCGGGGGCGCGCGGTCCCGGCGGCCGAGCATTAGAGAGAAACTATGCCCCAGCCCCGGTATGCGGCACTCCCCCTCCCGCCGCCGGAACCAGGAACAGGGGGGGGGGAGGGGGATATATGCTCCGTTGCTGGCTGAGGAAGAGAAATGGGTGTCTCAAGCACTTCGGGCCCATTTTCCGGCCAGGGGTCCATTTTCGCGCAGACACCTCGTGATGCGAGCATCAGGAGGGTGGCTCCCTGGCGGTCATGTAATGGTGTTCCGTCGATTTGCGCTAAGCTCTCCTCGTTTTCGTTGGGAGGCCCTCTTGGAGAAGACAACGCACTGGGCTCTGCGCGTGGGCCCTCCTCCGCCTGGCCCTCCGGACGAAATGGGGCACTGACGGCTGGCCAAGATCGCGCGGAGGCAGGAAGGGGGAAGGGCCACGGAGAAGAAAACACACGCCCTGATCAGGCCCCCAGTCGGCGGGCCGAAGGGGCGGCGGGCGCCCCAGGGAGAGAGGCCAATCAGCCCCGCGCACTGCCCAGCTTACATCCTCCCTCTTCCTGCCTCCATCTATCTCTCCCCCCCCCTCCCTCTTATCCTTTCTCCTCCGAGTACCCTCGCTACCCTCTGCCGCCAGCAATGTCCTCCGACGAGCAGGACTTCTCGCCCATGGACGATATGTTCGAGGAGCCGAGCGACTACCACGCCCCGCCTCCGGCCCCGACGCAGCACACTGTCGCCCGCCAGGAGGGCTGCATTCCGGACGGTGCGTCGCTGGCCCGTGTGCCCCTCCCCCCCAGGACCCCCCCCTACCCCGTGCCTTCGCCCCACTTTCACGCGTCCCCATCAGGAGAGGGAGCCGACGGACGCTGACATGCCTTGCCCGCCTCTTCCTTTGTCTTGCCGTCCCCCCCCTGCGGGGTGCCTCCCTGCGGCAGGTACCCCGGCCGCATGGGACCTGGTCCTGGTGGGCCATCACTCCCTGTGGGCGCACTGCCTATGGAATGCCGGGGTCTTCCTGGCGCATCACTTTGATGCGCATCCGGAGTTGGTTCGCGGCAAGACGTACGACCCCCATGTATGCGCGCGCTGGCGTGCGCCCGTGAGTCCCGCCGGTGCATTTGACCTTTGCTGACGTCCTGCACGCTGTGTGATCCCCTAGGGTTCTGGAGCTCGGCGCGGCGGCCGCCCTGCCCTCCTTCGCGGCGGCCACCCAGGGTGCCGCGCTGTCCGTCGCCACCGACTACCCGGAGAAGCCGCTGATCGACATGATTACCAACAACGCCGAGAAGAACCTCCCTGCGGCGGTTGCCAACGGGTCGCTTGTGGTGCAGGTGCGTGCGACCGCGACACCCGCTGGAGCGGGGGGACGGGGGTGTCTCAGTGGGCGCGCACACCCACGCACGCGTGTTTGTCCTCGGCCATGTGGGGGCCATGTGGCTGCACCTTGTCCCCCCTCTCCGCCGGGGCCGAGCCATCTTCCTTGTTCCTCTTTGGGCGCTTGGCTTCTGACCCCGCTTCGTTGCGTCCTTCCGGCAGGGCTACCTGTGGGGGGCGGACCCGCAGCCGCTGCTGGACCGCCTGCCCGAGGGCAAGACGCGCTTCGACTTGCTGGTCCTGGCTGACCTGCTGTTCAACCACAGCGAGCATCATGCCATGCTGCGGTCGGTGCAGAACACCATGGCTGAGGATGGGCAGGTGCGCAATCCATGTCCACAGATGACTTCCTCCTGGGCTTTCTCCTTCCCCTTGTCTGGCGTGATGCATGGCTGACCCCTCCGTGTTGGCCCGTCTTCCTTTCCTCCCTCCTGTCCCCTCCCCCCGGCACATGCGGGTGGAAATCCCGCGGCTTCACGTGTGAACGCCCTGGCTCGCAGGCGATTGTCATCTTCAGCTCGCATCGCCCTTGGAAGGCCGACGCGGACCTGGTACGCGCACGCATGCTTATCTGGCTTGGATGGGCGTGTATTGGTGCTTGATTGAGCGCGCGGCCAAGCACACACTGACAGGATCCATTTCCCCCCATGTCTTTCCCCCTGGCGGGGTGGGTCGTCTGCTCTGAATGCGCGAAGAACTTCTTCAACCTTGCCAAGGAGGCGCCGTACCACTTCGAGGTGGAGAAGGTCCTGGAGACCAAGATGAAGCCCATGTTCGAGAATGACCCTGGGTGCGAGGAGATCCGCTCGACCGTGCTCATGTTCTCTCTGCGCCATGGGAAGCCTGCGTCCGAGTGAGCGAGAGGGTCGGCAAATGCGTGTATAGCCATCCTGCCGCCCGGGCGACAGGGGTCGCACAGTGTGTCTCATCCAGCGAGGAGGAGAACAACGCATCGATCGACGTCACGAGATATACTCGTGTCTATGTGCATATCTTTGTCTGTGTGTGTGTGTGTGTGTGTGTGTGTGTGTGCGCGCGCGCGCGCGTATTTTGCACATGCCTGTTTGTGCCGGGCACGACCCGGAGGTACGTTTCCTCGGGCACAGGGGCGAGCGGGAGAGACCGCGGGGGGGAGGAGGGGAGGAAGAGGGGGCGCGAGGAGGCGGCCCGTTACCGGGGCCCTTCGGGTGTGTTTAGTTGGTGGCTGATTTGGGCCACCTCGCGGGACTCGCGCACCGCGAGCAGGGTGGCCACCGAGGCGCCGAGAGACGTGGCGGTGACTGCCTCGGCACGGGACTGCACGACGAAGCGCGAGTACTCCTCGGCCAGGGCGACGCCAGACTCCTCGAACCGGGCCACTGCCTGGCTGAGCAGCGCAAACGATGGGTTGCTGGTCGGAGTCGGCGAGCTGTCGGTGTGGGCGCTGGCCGCCATGCTGTGAGTGTGTGTGTGTGTGTGAGGGATCTAAAGCAGCCAGGGGCGGGGCGGCAGGGGAGGGGCAGGGCGGCGGGGGAGGGGGGGAGATCGGGAGGCGGGAATGCCCGACGCCTTGGACCGGGGCTGCCAACTGTGCGCTGGCGGAAAAAGCGTCCGTTGCGATGGGCGCGCGGACGCACGAGACCATTGGCATGTGCCTTCGCACAGAGGTGCCCACCCGCGGCCGTGCGTGGCTCGCGTGCCGCCTCTGCCGGCTCCCCTGCCCGGGGGTCGGCGAGCGGCGAGGGCCGTATGTGCCGCCGAGACACACACGGCAGGCCAAGGCCACGGGGCGCGCGTCTTGGTTGCGCGGTGACCGGCGAAGGGGGGGGGGGGGGGGGGGGGCCTGTGACAGGGCTCGGCCTGCTGGCGCGCGAAGCACGCTCGGGGCCGACCACGCCGGGCTTCCCTGGGTGGCCTCTTTTGACCTACCTCTCAAGGCATCCGCGGTGCGATATCCCTCCCCCGGGGGGGGCGGCGGCCTACGGCGGGCACATTAATTTCCCCTGCGGTAGTTCTGATGCCTGGAGAACCGACGGCCCATTCCAGTGGGGGAAAGGCCTGCCTCCGCTGCGCGCAGGAGCACCGTCCCGCGCGCGCGCGCGCGTGCGTGCCAGCTTCCCCGAACCCTAAAGCCCTCTGCCCCCCTCGCCCCCATTCGGCTGGGGCGAGTAGGTCACACGAGCCGCCAAGCAAGAGCGTCTGAGAGAGAAAGAGAGAGAGGGAGAGAGAGAGAGAGATGAAGAGAGATTCATTGGGGACGGCCTCTCGAGGCGGGAAGGACGAATCCCGCGACCCTCGTCGTGCCTCTGGATCTCTCTCACGTACACGAGGAGACCTGTGCCAAGACGGCAGGGGAGTTGGCTGTGGGGCGGGAAGTCCCAGTGGCTAAAGAATAAGGCAGGTAGAGCTCCAGTGTGTCGGAACATCGTCAGGGAGAGAGAGAGAGAGAGGGAGAGAGGGAGAGAGCGAGAGAACGAGAGCTGGGCCGGCCCTGGGTTTATGTGGCCGCTCTGAATACGAGTCCCCAGCAGGGCGGGGGTGGGGGCCTGGTTAATGATAGTCTCAGGCGCTTGGCGAGACAGCGCGGGTCGCGCCTGCTTGTGCAGGCAACCGGCGCCGCCGGCGGGGGGGGGGCTGGCAGCAACAGCCGGGCGGCATGGCGGGGCCATCATGTTCCCTCGATAACTTGGAAGGTCGATGCCGGACTGGCCACCACACACAAGCATGAGCCGGTGTGTCCGGCCGCGGGGCCTTCTTCGGGCGAAGCCCATGGTGGGGGGGGGGGGGCGCTGTTAGCTTTCCGGGGCCGGAAGCCCCTACGAACCAACGGCGCTGGCGGGAGGAGCGTGAATTTGGCCTCCGCGAGGGGCCGGGAGGTGGCAGGACGCGGCGCACGCGGC